>NC_091638.1:64796214-65099482 GCF_027580195.1 Bos mutus | reverse complement strand
AGTCACCTTCTGCAGTGATTTTGGAATTAAAAAAAAAAATCTGTCACTCTTTCCATTGTTTCCCCATCTATTTGCCATGAAGTGATGGGACCAGATGCCATGATGTTAGTTTTTTGAATGTTGAGTTTTAAGCCAACTTTTTCACTCTCCTCTTTCACCTTCATCAAGAGGATTTTAGTTCCTCTTCATTTTTTGCCATAAGGGTGATCTGCAGATCTGAGGTTACTGATATTTCTCCCAGCAATCTTGATTCCAGTCTGTGCTTTATCCAGTCTGGCATTTCACATGATGTGCTCTGCATATAAGTTAAATAAGCAGGGTGATAATATACAGCTTTGATGCACTCCTTTCCCAACTTTGAACCAGTCCGTGTTCCATGCCCAGTGCTAACTGTTGCTTCTTGACCTGCATACAGGTTTCTCAGGAGGTAGGTAAAGTGGTCTGGTATTCCTATCTCTTTAAGGATTTCCCACAGTTTGTTGTGATCCACACAGTCAAAGGCTTTAGCATAGCCAATGAAACAAAATAGATGTTTTTCTGGAGTTTTTTTTTGCTTTTTCTATGATCCAGTGACTATTGGCAATTTGATCTCTGGTTCCTCTGCCTTTTCTAAATCTGCTTGTCCGTCTTGAGGTTATCAGTTCATATGTTGTTGAAGCCTAGCTTGGAGGATTTTGAGCATTACTTTGCCAGCATGTGAAATGAGTGCAATTTTGCGGTAGTTTGAACATGCTCTGGCATTGCCCTTCTTCGGGATTGGGATAAAAACTGGTCTTTTCCAGTCAGTTTCAGTCATCAACTTCCGGTCACCAATTTATGCTGCTGTTTATGAATGGGTGCCATCCTCTTGGTGGACATCTTCGTTCACCCTGCAGAGGTGATTAGAACCTAAGTAAAATAAGAGAGATGTAATGTTGGAGTTGTACTCATTTGTCAAGAATGGGAGCTACTTCTTTGCTGAATGGGGGTAATTGGTTTTGAATCCTGGAATTCCTATGCTTTGAATTTGAATCCAATTTCCTATGCTGTTCACACTAGAACAGCTACAGAACGCTAATGCTAAGTCACTTCAGTTGTGTCCCACTCTTTGTGACCCCATGGACTGTATATAGCCTGCCAGACTCCTCTGTCCATGGGATTCTCCAGACAAGAACGCTGGAGTGGCTAGCCATGCCCTTCTCCAGGGGATCGAACCCACATCTCTAATGTCACCTGCATTGGCGGGCAGGTTCTTTATTACTAGCGCTACCTGGGAAGCCCCCAAATGCTACACTCTTCAATTTAATCTGCATTGACATTTTCTCCAGCTCATTCTTAAATGTACAGTTAACAAAGCCATCGGTCATATATGCCAATTTCCACAGTATAAATACTCCCATGATGGCTGGTAGCAAACTGCCAAAGTGAAGTCACTGAGCAGAATTTGGCAGGCGCGTACAGCTGCACTAGTGTGTATGTCCATCTATGGACCTGAAGACCATATGAGGTCAGAGCATAGGTACTAGTAGAATAATTAGGAAGTGATGAGGTTTGAGCACTATGACAGTGACTTTTTAATCGGTTTTATGTAACCCTGAGCTTGTATAATTTGATTTTCTATCCTGGTCATGGTTAACAGCCAGCTCCTCAAACTCCCAAGAACTTAGTACTCAGCTCTTGGGAGCTGGTGTGAGGGGGGATTAACCCTCTCCTCTCCCTGCTCCCGCCACCCTCCAGGCCTCTGCTACTTCAACACAAGGCAACCATTCAGTCCTATTCTATCTCCTCAAGACGATCTGCTGGGGCTGGGAGGGGAGATGCTGCACCTGCCTCCTCTTATCTCCTGGCTCCACGCCTAAGCTCCTCCCACAAGAAAGTGGGAGCATGCAGGTGACATGCCTCCACCCTGAACTGTCCCACCCCTGGGCCCTGGGGGTCTCTCTTCAGAGGGCATCAGGCCCTGCCCTTCTATGTCTGGGGGTGGCTGGAAAGAGGGGTTTTGTTGACCCCTTCAGCCTTAACATCCCACATAGCATGTGGGAGACAGAGGCAGGCATGTGCCTGGAGGGGGCAGGTCAGGTCAGTGGCCGAGGGCAGAGCCTGAACGTTAGGACGGGTATGAGGGACAAGGGGCAGCAGGGCAGACAGCGAGAGGATGGAGTGGGGAGGGAGGGGTGGTGAAGGATGGGGTGGGGAGGCAGATGTGCAAGGGGAGGGGGAAGAGAAGGCCAGGACAGGGAGAGCTGCAGGCCTGTTATTGGCAGAGGGTCAGTCACATGGCCTGAGACTGGACAGAGAGAACGTGGTGGCCCTCATCTAAAGTAGACCAAGCTGCACTCTGGCCAGTCAAGGGCTCCAAGGGTCCCCAGGGCTCATCCTAGAGCTAAATCCCTGGGGGGTGGAGGGCAGAGTGGAGGGTTATCAGGATGCTCGAGACAAGAGGGAGGAGCCAGAAATCAGAGCATGGGGCTGGGGCAGCATGTGGGCAGAGATTCCACCTAGCAACCAAACAGCTCCACCCACCTCAAAGATCCAGCTCCTGCCTGGAGAGCTGGACCCTTGAAGAATGTAAGCAGCAAAGGATGCTGGGAATATCCTGCGCAGCCCATCACTGAAGGAGGCCCAGAGAGGGCACACAGCTGAATCTCGTCTCCCAGCCCCTCCTGGCCAACCTGGCCAAGAGACAGGGAGCAGGATCCCAAGCACCCCGGTCCTCCTTCCTGGGCGCCCAAGTGGGGCCAGGACAGGGCCCTCTCGGGAGCTCTAAGAGGCGGCCGGGAGATGCCTGGGGGCCCCGTCGCCTAGCGACCGGCTTCCCGCAGCCCTGGCGGCCCCTTGCTCTGGGCGCTGCCCACTCCTGACACTGGCTCCGAGCACTTTTCACTGCCGTTCTGCATGAATAGGCGCCAGGCCTCCTGCCAACTGTCCCCTCTTAAAAGGCAGCCCCGGCGAAAGGCCTTTTCAAGTGGGATCGTGCAGTGCCACCCAGGCTGGATGGGCATTGTCGGGGGGCCAGGGTCCCAGCTTGGTGGCTGGGGTCAGGGGGCCACACAAAGGATCCTGATGGAAGCTTCATGCAGTCGGCCGCAGCAACCCTGTTTATTAATCTGCAAAACTGGCGCCACCATCTTTAGAGGGGAGCCTGAGTGAAAAGGAGGTCTTTTGAGAAGTGGCCTTTGAAGCTGCAGTCCTAGGATCCTTGTTAAATTGATTTGAAAGGGCAGCAAAACCCCATAGGTAGTCACGTGAAGCCAGAAGCCCCCGGAGCTTGGGTGGAAGTCTGAATGAGGGGGTGCACCCCTGCACAGTAAGGTGGCTGGCCAGGTGTCTCCAGCTGAGGCAGGTGGAAAGATGTGAGTCTTGCTGTGGAAAGGCCTTCAATATTTCCCAGCATCAGTGGGTTTTCCAATGAGTTGGCTCTTCCCATCAGGTGGCCAAAGTATTGGAGCTTCAGCTTCACCATCAGTCCTTCCAGTGGATATTCAAGGTGCATTTCCTTTAGGATTGACTGGTTTGATTTCCTCACTGTCCAAGGGACTCAAAAGAGTCTTTTCCAGCACCACAAATTTGAAAGCATCAATTCTTTGATGCTCAGGTTTTGTGAAAGTGAAAGTGTCAGTCACTCAGTCGTGTCCGACTCTTTGCAACCCCATGGACTGTAGCCTGCCAGCCTCCTCTGTCTGTGGGATTCTCCAGTCAAGAACACTGGAGTGGGTTGCCATTCCCTTCTCCGGGGGATCTTCCTGACCAGGGATCGAACCCAGGTCTCCTGCATGGCAGGAGATTCTTCACCATCTGAGCCACCAGGGAAGCCCTCAGCGTCTGTGGAAGGAGGCAACTGGACTTGTGAGTGGCGGCTCTCCGCCCTCCCACCATCTCTGAGTGTCCGGGGCCAGTTCCAGCCCTGTGGCACGGGTGCATCCACGGGCAGGACAGTTCCCCCTGCCCTCGAGCAGTCTGCCAGTTGGCAGAGTCAAGGTGGCATAAATGATGGAGAAAGCTAAAATTGTAGGGCTCCATAAAGGAGTGGATGAGCTTATGGTGGGCACCCAGTCTGATTTGAGACTGGGGGTGGCCCAAAGAGGGAGGGATGGCCAGGTGCAAAAGTGGGAGTCAGAGAAGTATCCCAGGGTCAGGAAACTCTGTGCAAAGGCCCCGGGGTGCCTGGCTCCGTGGAGGATCTGAAAGGAGGCGTGGGGCTAGAGGGGCTGGGCCTGTACCGTGAATGGAGGGTGGGCTTTCCGGGGGCAATGGGGAACCAGGGATGGAAGACCGCCTGCTTCGGCCCCCATCCTTGGGCCCTGCCCTGCATACCCTTTCCTCCTGCCCAGGCCCCTCCCCCTGCCTGAACCCCGAGCCGTGGGGACAGGCGGAGAGACTCCGGCAGGCCGTCTGCACCGCAGGGCCCGCCCACAGCCTCTGCCCTTCCTCGGGCCTGGGAAACGAGGCCACTTCTGCTCCCAGCCCCCAGAGGGCCTCGGGGGGCCGCCGGGCTCAGGGAGGAAAGTTGTGGGAAACAGCCAGGTCCCCCGGGGCCCTGATGGGATCCTTGCAGCTTCTTGCACCAGATAAAGACTCTGTGCCTCCACTGAGCAGCCCCTGGGAGCAGGGTCAGAGCCCCTCTGCCAGGGGTGGTGGCAGAGCAGGGTGGGGCTGGTCCCTCTGCAAGCCGGGAGTCCTGAGGACATGAGCCCTGAGTTTAGCAGGTCCAAGACCCCCAACCACAAAGCGGGATGTTTCCTGTCAAAGTTCAGCCATTTCGCCCCAGCGGGACGGGCAGGCACAGGGGCTGGGGAGGAGGCTGGCTGGCAGCTGGTGGCACCTGAACAGGCTGACAGGCAGAGTTGGGAAGGGATCTGGGGAGAGGGCTGGGGCCCTCCTCTGCCAGCCTCTGCCATCTGCAGTGCCGGTCCTCACCCCCTCCTCACTGCAGAGAGCAAGCCTCCAGGTGGACAAGGCCCCCGCCCTGACGGACAGGACCTCTCAGAGCAGGTCCCAGAGATGGACAGCAGGGTGGAGGCAGCAGAAACCCCTGCCAGGGTGCCCTGGCTCCTAAGCCCCCCTGTGATAGTCCAGGGAGCCCCCTCCTTCCTCCAGCCCCGCCTACAGAGCTCTCCCCAACCCCGTCCCGAGGCCCAGAGGCACCACCTGGCTGAGCACGCACCTCTCCTGCTCCAGAAAAGCCCAACAGAACCAGCCCAGAAAACTCACTTCGAAGGTCAAAGTCATCCAGGGAGCAAAGCGTGCCCCTTGATGACATCTTTCCAGAGCTCTGTGGGGGCCTCAGCCCCCCGGCAGCCTGAAGAGGAGCCCAGGGGTGAGGATAAGCGGGCGCCCCCTGCTCCTCCTCCCTGTGGCCTGAGTGCTCCCTGGACCCCTGGGGGCACGGTTACAGAAGAGACACTCAGGGCATCTCAGCATCTCCTTCACGCCTGCACCCAGGAGCTGGGGGAGGACAGGGGCCCCACGTATACCCGGAGGC
Organism: Bos mutus; assembly: GCF_027580195.1. NCBI lineage: Eukaryota > Metazoa > Chordata > Mammalia > Artiodactyla > Bovidae > Bos > Bos mutus. The sequence continues at coordinate 65,094,021 of NC_091638.1, read as the reverse complement.
CACGCGGACAGAGAAGACATCTCCACTTGGCCTGAGTCTGAGAGCTGAGAGGTCCCCTGGGGTGGGACCCAGCAGGGGAGGGGCTGTGATGGCAGCCAGCCCGAGAAACTGGGACATGGGCCCCTCTCCCTAAGGAGAGGGGAGGAGATGGCCTAGCACCCGAACTTCGGGTCCCAGCACTGAAGTAGTCTGAGTAGGGCGAAGAAATGACACAGAACCCAGCTCGTGTCATAGAGTGCGGCTCTCTGCCCGCTCCGGAGATGATCCGGACCACCCCACCCCCACCTTTTCCATTCACATCACGATTATTTATTGAGCGCCTTTTGTATACCAGACTCTAGGAGTGCTGTGGTGACCAAACTCAGACATGATTCCTTCCCAGGAGGAACTAAATTAAAAATGCAAATGCATAGAAAACATGCACAGTGCTGAGTTCTGCAAAGAGACTGGCTCGTGGTGCTCTGAATGCTGGTCGCAGGTGGAGCTGTCTTGGTGAGGAGGTGAGGGAAGGCCCACCCTAAGGATGTGGCCTTAGAGCTCCAGGCTAGAGTGGGAGGCAGAGGGGAGGGCAGAGATGGTCCATGCAAGTCCCCCTTGTGGGGGACCGCGGTTCATCCAGGAAACGGCCCGGAGGGTCAGCGTCTGCGGGGATGGTCAGCATCCACGGGGAGGGTCAGCGTCCGTGGGGAGGTCCGTGGGACCACTTGGGGAAGCAGACTCTAAGGATGCCTTGTTTCTAAGTCGAGGGTGGGGGGATTCCTTGCAGGGCGACCGGAAGGTCACATTTCACAGCCCACAGACGTCCCCAGAGCAGAGTTGACCCATCCACCTGGGTCACGGTGGCCGCACATCCATGCTCCCTCATCGTTCTGATGTGGCCGCCTCGGATGCATCTTAGCATCCCTGCCCTACCTCCCGGGTCCATCCTCAGCATCCCTCCTCAGCACGCCGGCCAGTCCAACCGGCTTCTCCAGCCTCCGTGTTCCCAGGCCTGGCTCAGGGGTGATGGAAAGCACACCCAGGTAAAGAAGAGATGAAGGAAGGCTGGGGGTGCGGGGCAGAGGCAAGGGGGCAAGTCCAGCTGAGGACGGTCAAGGCCGAGGGGCCCACAGAGCTGAAGACTGTGGGGCTGGGACGGCCCGGGGAGCCTCCAGGACCCCTCGGAGGGCACTTGTGTCAGAGCACATGGGGAGCCAGGGGGTCCAGTCCCCAGGGGGCTTCCTAGGGGCCAAGAGTGGGGGTGACGTGAGGAGCAGGGAGGGAGCCCAGCACCACCTGCCTTTCATGTGCCCACAGTGGGCACGGCCAGCCCCACGCTCAGAAGTTCAGATTATTGGGCGAACACGCTTCCCTCCCCCCTCCCACTGCCTGCGTTCCTGAGGCCAGCCTGGGTTTGGTTACCAGGCAGCCAAGGCCCCCGAGGGCACCCACCTCACAAGCTGGCCTGAGTTGGAAACTGCTGATGGGTCCTGGGCTTCGGCAGCAATGAAGCAACTTCCAACCGGCAACTGCTTGGCAGTGGGACGTGGAAACTTCTCACCACCACGGGTGGCCGTGGGGCCCTGAGAACACGCCTGTGGGTCTGTGTGAGTATGTGCGTGAGCGTGTGGGCCGGGGGAGGGAGTGTGTGCATGCCCCAGAGACCATCCGCGCACCTGAGCGTGTTAGTCTCAGGCGTCCACGTGTGTTCACAAATGGGCACGCCCAAGGCTTCCCCTGCACACACGGGTGTGTGTGATGTTCACCCGGCAGGTCCCGCCGCTGCACGCAGGTACGGGCTGAGCTCACACGCCTGGCACCTGTGTTCATTGGTCACAGGTGTCTGTGCCTTGGGACCGTCTGTGAGGGATGCACCTCTCTGCATGGATGTACATTCAGCCTCTGACCGTCTGCGCGTTTGTGCCGGGCGTGGGGGGCCAACGAATCTGTCTGTTGGTGTGCAGATGAGCACACGCGTGCACAGACATGCTTCCGTGGGATTTCGTGTATGTGTCTGAAGCATGTTGACAAGAGTCCCAGCACACAGCATGGGACTCAGCATCCAGGGGAGACGTAAGAGATGCTGCGAGGTGGATGGATGGGGATGGTCAGGATCTCCAGACAGACAGAACCAATAGGTGTGTGTACAGGAGGAGGTTTATCATAAGGAACTGGCTCATGAGATGATGGAGGCTGACAAGTCCCAAGAGCCCCAGCTGGGAGACTGGAGGCACAGCAGAGTTGGTGGCTTAGCTCCAGTCTGAGTCCAGAAACTTGAGGCCCAGGAGAGCTCACGGTGTGGTTCTAGTCCAGAGGACATCACGCTGGAGATCCAGGAAGAGAGACGGTTCAGCCTGAGGCCGGAGAAGGCTGATGTCCCAGCTCAAGGGCACTCAGGCAGGAGGAGTTCCATCTTACTCAGGGGAAACAGCCTTTTGTTCTATTCAGATACCTGGGTCTATATCAACTGATTAGACAAGGCCCATCCAGTGTGGGGCTTCCCTGGTAGCTCAGCTGGTAAAGAATCCACCTGCAATGAAAGAGACTCTGGTTCGATTCCTGGGTCTGGAAGATCCCCTGGAGAAGGGATAGGCTACCCACTGCACGTATTCATGGGCTTCCCTGGTGGCTCAGGTGGTAAAGAATCTGCCTGCTATGTGGGAGATCTGGGTTTGATCCCTGAGTTGGGAAGATCCCTTGGAGAAGGAAACGGCTGCCCTACTGGGACACTGAGTGCTGGAACACTCCAGTATTCTGGCCTAGAGAACTGAATGGACTGTATAGTTCATGGGGTTGCAAAGAGTCAGACATGACTGAGCGACTTGCACTTTCAATCTGCTTTACTCAGACGATGGATTCAAATGTTACTCTCATCTAGAAACACCCCTACAGAATAATGTTTAATCAAATGTTTGGGGCTCCTGGAGCCCAGTCAACTTCATACACAAAATTAGCAGTCACAGGTGGAAAAACAATGAATAGGAGGTGGATGGCGATGCATGGGTGGATGAGTGGATGGGTAGGTGGGTGGATGAATGAGTAGGGTGGATGCGAGGATTGGTAGGTGATGGCAGATGGGTGGGTGGAAGCAGGGGCGCTGAAAACTCAAAACCCAAGAACATTCTGAGTCCCCATGAAAAACTGGCTTGAAACTCCACATTCAAAAAACTAAGATCATGGCATCCTGTCCCATTATTTCATGGCAAGTAGACAGGGAAAAAAATGGAAACAGTGACAGACTTCATTTTCTTGGGCTCCAAAATCACTGCAGATGGTGACTGCAGCCATGAAATCAAAAGAACCTTGATTCCTGGAAGAAAAGCTGTGATAAACCTAGACAGTGTGTTAAAAGCAACTTTGCTGATAAAGGTTCGTATAGTCAAAGGTACGGTTTTTCCAGCAATCATGTATGGATGTGAGAGTTGGACCATAAAGAAGATTGAGAATGGAAGAATTGAGGCTTTCAAACTGTGGTGCTGGAGAAGGCTTTTGAGAGTCCCTTGGACTGCAAGGAGATCCAACCAGTCCATCCTAAAGGAAATCAATCCTGAACATTCATTCGAAGGACTGATGCTAAAGCTGAAGCTCCAATACTTTGACCACCTGATGTGAAGAACTGATTCACGGAGAAGACCCTGTAACTGGGAAAGACTGAGGGTGTGGGAGAAGAGGGCGACAGAGGATGAGATGGTTGGATGGCATCACTGACTCAACACACACGAGTTTGAGCAAACTCTGGGAGATAGTGAAGGACAGGGGAGTCTGCATGCTGCAGTCCCTGGGGTCTCAGAGTCAGACGCAACTTAGCGACTGAACAACATGACATCCAGCCCTTCCAGGGCCCTGCCCATCAGGACCCTTGAGCTCCACTGAACTCTCTCCAGCTCCTCCACTAGCCCCAAATCCCTTTCACCCTCAGACCTTTGTCTTTCTCTATGAATCTGCCTATTCTAGGGGATGCATATAAACAGAGAAGTCATATCAATGGAATACAATATGTGTCCTTTTGTGTCTGGCTTGTCACTTAGCGTGATGTTTTCAAGGTTCATCCTTGTAGCATACCTCAGAGTTTCAATCCTTTTTACACGTGTGTTAGTTGCTCAGTCGTGTCCAACTCTTTGCGACCCCACGAACTGTAGCCCGCCAGGTTTCTCTGTCCATGGAATGGTCCAGGCAAGAATACTGGAGTGGGTTGCCATTCCCTCGTCCAGGGGGTCTTCTCAATCCAGGGATCAAACCCTTATCTCTGGCATTGCAGGCAGAATCTTCACTGTTTGAGCTATAGGGAAGTCATTTTTTATGGCTGAGTATTATTCCACTGTAGGTATCGACAACGTTTCCTTTATCCATTCATCTACTGGTGCACACTTCAATGGTTTCTGCCTTCTGTCTGTTGTGAGTAATGCTGCTGTAGGCACTGATGCACGGATATCCATTATAGAGTCCCAGCATTCTTCAGGGGTATTTACCTAGAAGGGGAACTGCTGGGTCATGTTGCTCAGTAGTTCTGTGTTTAACTTGTTGAGGTAACACTAAACTGCTTTCCACAGTGACTGCATCATTTTATATTCCCACCAGTAGTGCTCAAGGGTTCCAGTTCCTCGGCATCCACACCACAGTTGTTATTCCCCCCACGCTTCTGTTTAATGACAGCCTTCCTAGTGGGTCTAGGGTAGAATCTCATTGCGGTTTCGATTTGTATTTCCCTAATGACTGATGATGATGAGTATCTGTTCTTGGGCTATTGGCCATTTTTAGATCTTCCTTGAAGAAATGTCTATTCAAGTCCTTTGCTCATTTTACAATTGCGTTTTTGCTGTTGTTGAGTTAAAGGTGTTCTTTAAATATTTGGATATTAAGCCTTCGTCGGAGGACTGATGTGCAAATATTCCTCTCATCATGTAGGTTATCTTTTTACTTTCTTGATTGCAGTAATGTCCTTTGATGCACAAAATTTCTTTAAGACTAATTTATTTATTTTTTCTTCTGTTACCTGTGCTATCGGGGTCATAGCCATAGAACTATTGTGCAATGCAGTGTCATAAATATTTTCCTTGAGTTTTATGTTTTAGCTGTTTAGGGGTCAATCCATTTTGAGTTAATTTTTTAATTTTTTGTTTCATAGTGGAGTATAGCCAATTAACAATGTTGTGATAGTTTCAGGTGGACGGCCAAGGAACTCAGCCATACATACACATGTGCCCACTCTCCCCCAAACCCCCCTCCCATCCAGGCTGCCACGTAACACTGAGCAGAGTTTCCTGTGCTACACAATAGGTCCTTGTTGATGATCCATTTTAAATATAGCAGTGTGTACATGTCCATCCCAAAAGCCCTAACTATCCCTTCCTTCTACAGTTTGAGTTAATTTTTGTCTATACTGTAAGGTAAAAGTTTAATTTCAATCTTTTTTATGTGGATGGCCAGTTTTCCCAGAACTATTTGTTGAAAAGACTGTCCTTTCTTCACTGAGTGTTCTTGGCACACTTGTTGAAAAATCAGCTGACCATGTATGTGAGTGTTCATCTCTGGCTCTATTTTAATCCATTGGTCCATGTGTTTGTCCTATGCTAGTTCCACACTGCATCATTTTAATTTCTATAGCTTTGTAGTAAGTTTTGAAGTTGTTCCCACCCTATGGGAGTTCTTTAACTTCTATTCTTCTTTTTCAAGATTATTTTGACCCTTTGAAGCTCCTTGCAACTTCTATCTATGCCTTTGAGGATCGTCATTTTCATTCTATGAAGAAGTTTCTTGGACTTGCCATAGGAATTATTGTACCTATAGATCACTTAGGGTAACAGAGACATTTTAACAATGTTAAGTCTTTCTATCCATGAATATGGGATGTCTTTTCATTTATTTAGATCTTCTCTCATCTCTTTCAGCAATGTTTTGTGGTTTTCAGCATACAAATCTTTCACTTCCTTTGTTAGATTTATTCTTCCTAAGTGTTTTGTTTTTTTTTTAGAAGCAACTGGAAATGGAGTTGCTGAATTTCCTGTTCAGATTTTTGGTTGCTGGTGTGTAGAGCACAGCTGATTTTTGTGTGCTGATATTTTACCCTGCAACTTTGCTGAATTTGTTTGTTTGTTCTAGGAGTTTTCTTGTGGATTCCTTAGGATTTTTTTAGGACATAGGATCATGTCCTTTGTGAACAGATAATTTTATATCTTCCTTGCCAAGTTGGATACCTTCTGTTTATGTATTTTCTTGCCTAACAGTCCTGCCTAGAACTTCTTGTGCCATGTTGAATAAAAATGGTAAAAGCAGATATCCTTGTCTTGTTTCTGATTTTACTGTGACACTTTCATCCTTAACCACTGAGTATGACATTAGCTTTGTCATACTTTTTCCCACTAATATCCTTTATCACATTGAGGTAGTTTTCTCCCTACTCCTAATTTTTCTAGAGTTTTTATGACAACAGGGTGTTGGATTTTGTTAAATATCTCTCTCAGATAACTGAGAAGATCACAAGTAATTTTTTCTTCCTTCTAGTATTGTAATGTCCAACACTGACTGGTTTTCTTATGTTGAACCAACCTTGCCTTCCTGGGGTAAATCCCAATTGGACGGGATATATAATCTTTTTAATATACTGCTGGATTCTAGTTGATAATATTTTGTTAAGAAATTTTGCATCTCTATTCATGAGAGATATTCGTCTGTGGTTTCCTTTCTTTGTAAGGTCCTTATCTGACTTTGGCTTCACAGTAATGCTGACCCTGTACAATAACTTAGGAAGTGTTTCATCCTTTTCAATCTTTTGAAAGAATTTGAGGACTGGTGTTAATTCTTCTCTAAATATTTGATAGAATCTACCTGTGAAGCCATCTGGTCCTGGGTTTTTCTTTGTTGGGAAGTTTTCGATTACTAATATAATCTCCTTACTCATTATAGATCTATTTCGATTTTCTATTTCTTTTTGAGTCAGTTTAGGTATTTTTTGTATTGCAAGTAATTTATCCATTTATTCCAGGTTATCTAGTTCATTGGTATTCATAGTATTAGTTTATAATCCTTTTTATCTCTGTAAGGTTGGTAGAAATATCCCCATTTTCCTTTCTGATTTTACCTATTTGTGTCCTGGTAAATCCACCTTTATTCTGGAGAGAAATAACTTAGACTTTACCCACTGACACCATTGAAAGCACAGTTCTTCCATGAACCAGGCCAAGTGATGTTCATTCCCATCAGTTCATTCCCACCTGGGGCCAGCCATGATTAATTTCCATTTCTATTCTCCCAGCAGGCCCAGTCAGCTCTGCCAGTACTTGCTGAGTGACCTGGGGAAGAGCGTGTTTCCTCTTGACCCCACCTGACCCAGGGAGGCGGGACAGGATGTGTGGATGCCCTGGCCTTCCACGCATGCACGGTGTTTCCAAAACGGAGGGGGCTTCATTCCTGGGAGGCCTCCCTTACGGGGAAGGGGTGCCACCCCAGATCTGCTTCCAGCCGCCCAGGATCCCCATCGAGCAAATCCTCCCCTAGTGCCCGCCTAGAAAGCCCTACAGTCAAGGCGGGGCATGTGGGCTCCTTCAAGTGGGAATCTGCCTTCCAGGAGCAGTCGGATCTCCCTGGAACTGACTTGTAGGAACTCTGGGGCCAGGGGAGTGGCAGGAGGGGTGTTGGGGTGGGGAGGCAGAAGGAAATGCTTGCGCTTTCTAGGAATTCTTATATAGTAGTTCAAACCAAAGCGTGAGGACTGGACTTTGGCTTCTAGTGGGGCTAAAAGCCATGTATTTCCAGGCACAGCCTGTGAGTCAGGAGACTCCAAAGTCTGAGGATGACGCCCGTGTGTCCCAGGGATCCATCAGTGTCTCTCTTTGCCCAGTCCCCAGCCCCACCATAGCTCCTTAAGTGAGGTTTCACACAGACCCCCATGCAGTGCCCCGGAACAGTGCCTACTCCATATACTAATTTAGTGTGTTATGAAGGCAGCCTTTCAAATTCACGGGGAAGATGGAGCCAGTTAATAAGGGGGCCTAGGGTCTATTAAAGCTGAGTCCCAGTTTCATCCCTGATTCCAGAATAAATTCCTGGAGCTTCTGTCCGCACAGCCCCCTGCCTGGAATCCTGACTCCAGACCATTGCACGGCTTGATGACTTCAGCCAGACCCTTCTCAAATGTCTACTGGAACAAGCCTTCTGCCTCCACATCTGTGGTCCCGCACTGGGCCCCACTGGCTGTCCCCGGCCCAGTTTCCCCCCCACTGTCTGAGCTGATATTATACATCCTTTGTTGGCTGATACTCTCTGACTCCTAAGTTCATTCGCCACTGAATCCCCAGCTCCCAGCAGAGTGAACAATTGAACGAGTCAATGAATGAACACACGGACTCATGAATAGCTGTAAAGTACAGAACCATATGAGAACTCGAAGAAATATCCTGCATAACCCCAGGACTCACCATGGATGTGAATGAGACCACAGCTGTGTGCAACCCCCAAATCCCACCAATTGGTCACAACCTCTCCACCCCAGGCAGAGCCTCTCTCGTGTGTGGATGGATACCCTGGGTGTCTCACACCTGGGCATGAGAGGGTGCTCTCTAGTCCTATTGCTGCAGCTGGTTGTCTGGGTGATGGCCATGTTTTCAAGGCCAAGGCTGAAGCCTTCTGTCCGGGGTGGAGGCCCAGGGTCCACAGCGCACATGCAGAATCTGCTGAGCTGTGCTACCTTCTGCAGAGAAACGGTAGGGCAGTCTGGCTCCACAGGCTCTGGCATAGACCCCAGGTGGGATCAGGCATCCACCCACAGCAGGCCCCTCCCCCCAGTGAAGCAGGTACCCCCATGGAAGCTGAGAGTACATCATTGTTGCACTCCCTGAAAAATTCCGCATTCCAGGTGAGGTGTGACTGAGCCCTTGTCACAGAAAAGTGAAATCTATGGTGAACTGATCTCTGGTTGAGAAAGACCTTTCTGAACCTTATTTCAAAAAAAAAATCCAAAACAGTAACAATAAAGAAGTTCAAGACATTTGACTGGACACAGCCTCCTTTATATTAAGGAGAGAAACCCAAAACAGAGCCCAGAGATGCTAAGAAATGTTGCAACACACAAAAGACTGACGTAGTCTCCATATACAAAAGACACTCACAAATCAGTAAGATGAACAAGGCATAGATGGCTGGATAAAAGACAAATAGGAATTTCATGCATGAAATACGCATGGTGATAATCCTATAAAAAAAAAAAGGTGCTCATTTTCACTACTGAGCAGAGAAGTAGCCATTGAAACATCCTGATGCCATTTGCAGTCATCAGAGACAAAATAATGTTGCTCTGCTGCGTTGGTGGCCGTAAGTCTCTTACAGTGCCGCTGGGAATGTAATTGCTAGCAGCTTTCTGGAGGACAATTTGGCAACATGTAGCCAGCCTGGCAATCTCGCTCCTAGGAATTCACCCTGAGAAAACCCTCCCATGTGTGTACATAGACTTTGGTACCAGGGTGAACATCATGGCAGTACCTGTAATACCTAAAAGCTGGAAACAGCAAAGAACAGGTCATTTATTAAACACTCTGTTCCATAAAATAGTATTCAGCCATTAAAAATCATGTTTTCAGAGACTGCATAACAGCATGGGGAAATAATCAGGATCTGTTACGTGAAAAATCAGGAGACAGAACTGCAACCACAATCTGACAGTAATTATGCAAAACAAGTAAGTCTGCGTCTGCATAACAGATAGACTGGAGGGAACATGCCAGCAAGTAAACAGAGCTGGCACGGGGACGCCCATCTGGGCTGTTGCGTATTTTCTCCTTTAGAATGCCCTGAATTTTCCAGGTTTCCTGCAATGATCATTAGTAAATAAAAGGTGGGTGTTTTTTTTGATTGATGTATAGGTAATCTGAAACTTTGGCGGCCTGATATGAAGAACTGACTCATTGGAAAAGACCCTGATGCTGGAAAAGATTGAAGGCAGGAGGAGAAGGGGAAGAGTGAGGATGAGATGGTTGGACATGACTGAGCTACTGAACTGAACCAATAGTTGGTTTACAATGTATTAGTTTCCGACAAGTGATTCAATTATACACACACATGTGCATATGTATATATGTACTCTTGCAGATTCTTTTCCATTATAGATTATTATAAGACATTGAACATAGTTCTCTGTGCTACACAGTAGGTTCTTGTTATCTCTTTTATATATAGCAGTATATATCTGAACTGAACTGAACTGAGTATGCTATCTGTTAATCCCAAATTCCTAATTATTCCCACCTTCTTTTCCCCTTTGGCAACCAGGAAGTTTGTTTTGTATATCTGTGAGTCTGTTTCTGTTTTGTAAGTAAGTTCATTTGTATCATCTTTAAACTCCACATGAAAGTGGTATCATATGATATTGTTTTTACCTGGCTTACCTCAGTTCAGTTCAGCTCAGTTGCTCAGTCGTGTACAACATTTTGCGACCCACGGACTGTAGCACACCAGGCTCCCTATCCATCACCAACTCCCGGAGCTTGCTTAAACTCATGTTCATTGAGTCGGTGATACCATCCAACCATCTCATCCTCTGTCATCCCCTTCTCCTCCTGCCTTCAATCTTGCCCAGCCTCAGGGTCTTTTCCAATGAGTCGGTTCTTTGTATTAGGTGGCCAAAGTTTTGGAGTTTCAGCTTCAGCATCAGTCCTTCCAATGAATATTCAGGATTGATTTCCTTGAGGATTGACTGGTTTGACCTCCTTGCAGTCCAAGGGACTCTCAAGAGTCTTCTCCAACACCACAGTTAAAAAGCATCGATTCTTCAGCGCTCAGCTTTCTTTATAGTCCAACTCTCACATCCATACATGACTGCTCGAAAAACCATAGCCTTGACTAGATGGACTTTTCTTGGCAAAGTAACATCTCTGCTTTTTAATACGCTGTTTAAGCGACCGAGCGACTTCACTTTCACTTTTCACTTTCATGCATTGGAGAAGGAAATGGCAACCCACTCCAGTGTTTTTGCCTGGAGAATCCCAGGGACAGGGGAGCCTGGTGGGCTGCCATCTATGGGGTTGCACAGAGTCGGACACAACTGAAGCAACTTAACAGCAGCAGCAGCAGCAAGTTGGTCATAGATTTTCTTCCAAGGAGCAAGCGTCTTTTAATTTCATGGCTGCAGTCACCATCTGCAGTGATTTTGGAGACCAAGAAAATGAAATTTGCCATTCTTTCCATTGTTTCGCCATCTATTTGCCAAGAAGTGATGGGACCAGATGCCACGATCTTCATTTTTTGAATGTTGAGTTTTAAGCCATCTATTTCACTCTCCTCTTTCACTTTCATCAAGAGGCTCTTAAGTTCCTCTTCGCTTTCTGCCACAAAGGTGGTGTCATCTGCATTTCTGAGGTTATTGATATTTTTCCTGGCAATTTTGATCCCAGCTTGTGCTTCATCCAGCCTGGCATTTCACATGATGTACTCTGCATATAAGTTAAATAAGCACGGTGACAATATACAACCTTGATATACTCCTTTCCCAATTTGGAACCAGTCTGTTGTTCCATGTCTGGTTCTAACTGTTGTTCCTTGACCTGCATACAGATTTCTCAGGAGGCAGGTAAGGTGGTCTGTTATTCCCGTCTCATGAAGAATTTTCCACAGTTTGTTGTGATCTACACAAAGACTTTGGCATAATCAATAGAGCAGAAGTAGATGTTTTCTGGAACTCTCTTGCTTTTTCTATGATCCAACGAATGTTGGCAATTTGATTTCTGGTCCCTCTGCCTTTTCCAAATCCAACTTGAACATCTGGAAATTCACAGTTCATGTACTGTTGAAGCCTGGCTTGGAGAATTTTGAGTGTTACTTTACTAGTGTGTGAGATGAGTGCAATTGTGCAGTAGTTTGAGCATTCTTTGGCATTGCCTTTCTTTGGGATTGAAATGAAAACTGACCTTTTCCAGTGCTGTGGCCACTGCTGAATTTTCCAAATTTGCTGGCATATTGAGTGTGGCACTTTCACAGCATCATCTTTTAAGATTTGAAATAGCTCAACTGGAATTCCATCACCTCCACTAGCTTTGTTTGTAGTGATGCTTCGTAAGGCCAATTGACTTCACATTCCAAGATGTCTGGCTCTAGGTGAGTGATCACACCATCATGGTTATCTGGGTCATGAAGATCTTTTTTGTATAGTTCTTCTGTATATTCTTGCCACCTTTTCTCTTTTTAAAAAAAAATTAATCTATTTATTTTAATTAGAGGCTAATTACAATATTGTAGTGGTTTTTGCCATACATTGACATGAATCAGCCATGGGTGTACATGTGTCCCCCATCCTGAAACCCCCTCCCACCTCCCTTCCCATCCCATCCCTCAGGGTCATCACAGTGTACCAGCTTTGAGTGCCCTGTTTCATGCATTGAACTTGGACCGGTGATCTATTTCATGTATGGTAATATACATGTTTCAATGCTATTCTTGCAAATCGTCCCACCTTTGCCTTCTCCCACAGAGTCCAAAAGACTGTTGTTTATATCTGTGTCTCTTTTGCTGCCTTGCAAATAGGGTCATCATTGCCATCTTTCTAAATTCCATATATATATATATATATATATATGTTAATGTACTGTATTGATGTTTTTCTTTCTGACTTACTTCACTCTGTGTAATAGGCTCCAGTTTCATCCACCTCATTAGAACTGATTCAAATGTGTTCTTTTTAATTGCTGAGTAATACTCCATTGTGAATATATACCACAGCTTTCTCGTCCATTTGTCTGCTGATGGACGTCTAGGTTGCTTCCATGTCCTGGCTATTGTAAACAGTGCTGCGATGAACATTGGGGTACACGTGTCTCTTTCAGTTCTGGTTTCCTCTGTGTGCATGCCCAGCAGTGGGATTGCTGGGTCGTATGGCAGTTCTATTTCCAGTTTTTTAAGGAATCTCTACACTGTTCTCTATAGTGGCTGTACTAGTTTGCAATCCCACCAAAAGTGTAAGAGGATTCCCTTTTCTCCACACCCTCTCCAGCATTTAATTTTTGTAGACTTTTTAACAGCAGCCATTCTGACCAGCGTGAGATGGTACCTCATTGTGGTTTTGATTTGCATTTCTCTGATAATGAGCGATGTTGAGCATCTTCTCATGTGTTTGTTAGCCATCTGTATGTCTTCTTTGGAGAAATGTCTGTTTCATTCTTTGGCCCATTTTTTGATTGGGTCATTTATTTTTCCGGTATTGAGCTACATGAGCTGCTTGTATATTTTTGAGATTAATTCTTTGTCAGTTGCTTCATTTGCTATTATTTTTTCCCATTCTGAAAGCTGTCTTTTCACCTCACTTATAGTTTCCTTCATTGTGCAAAAGCTTTTAAGGTTAATTAGGTTCCATTTGTTAATTTTTGCTTTTATTCCCATTACTCTGAAAAGTGGGTCATAGAGGATCCTGCTGTGATAAATGTCAGAGAATGTTTTGCCTGTTTTCCTCTAAGGGTTTTATAGTTTCTTGTCTTACGTTTAGATTAATACATTTTGAGTTTATTTTTGTGTATGGTGTTAGAAAGTGTTCTAGTTTCATTCTTTTACAGATGGTTGACCAGTTTTCCCAGCACCACTTGTTAAAGAGTCTTTCTCCATTGTATATTTTTGCCTCCTTTGTAGAAGATAAGGTGTTCATAGGATTTATCTCTGGGCTTTCTATTTTGTTCCATTGATCTATATTTCTGTCTTTGTGCCAGTACCATACTGTCTTGATGACTATAGCTTTGTAGTCAGGCAGGTTGATAGTCTGAAGTCAGGCAGGTTGATTCCTCCAGTTCCATTCTTCTTTCTCAAGATTGCTTTGGCTATTTGAGGTTTTTTGTATGTCCATATAAATTGTGAAATTATTTGTTCTAGTTCTGTGAAAAATACCATTGGTAGCTTGATAGGGATTGCATTGAATCTATAGATTGCTTTGGGTAGTATACTCACTTTCACTATATTGATTCTTCTGATCCATGAACATGATATATTTCTCCATCTATATGTGTCCTCTTTGATTTCTTCATCAGTATTTTATAGTTTTCTATATATAGGTCTTTTGTTTCTTTTCATTGCAATGGTGAATAGAATTGTTTCCTTAATTTCTCTTTCTGTTTTCTCATTGTTAGTGTATAGGAATGCAAGGGATTTCTGTGTGTTAATTTCATATCCTGCAACTTTACTATATTCATTGATTACCTCTAGGAATTTTCTGGTGGTGTCTTTAGGGTTTTCTATGTAGAGGATCATGTCATCTGCAAACAGTGAGAGTTTTACCTCTCTTTTCCAATCTGGATTCATTTTATTTCTTTTTCTTCTCTGATTGCTGTTGCCACCTCTTCTTAATATCTTCTGCTTCTGTTAGGTTCATACCATTTCTGTCCTTTATTGTGCCCATCTTTGCATGAAATTTTCCCTTGGTATCTCTAATTTTCTTGAAGATATCTCTAGTCTTTCCCATTCTATTGTTTTCCTCTATTTCTTTGCACTGATCCCTGAGGAAGGCTTTCTTATCTCCCTGGCTATTCTTTGGAACTCTGCATTCAAATGGATATATCTTTCCTTTTCTCCTTTGACTTTTGCTTCTCTTCTTTGCTCAACTATTTGTAAGGCCTCCTCAGACAATCATTTTGCCTTTTTGCATTTGTTTTTTGGGGGAATGGTCTTGATCACTGCCTCCTGAACAATCATGAACCTCCATCCATAGTTCTTCAGGCAGTCTCTATCAGATCTAATCCCTTGAATCTGTTTCTCACTTCCACTGTATAATCCTAAGAGAATTGACTTAGGTCCTACCTGAATGGTTTAGTGGTTTTCCCTACCTTCTTCAACTTAAGTCTGAATTTGGCAATAAGGAGTTCATGATCTGAGCCACAGTCAGCTAGTCTTGTTTCTGCTGACTGTATAGAGCTTCTCCATATTTGGCTGCAAAGAATATAATCAATCTGATTTTGGTATTGACCATCTGGTGATGTCCATGTGTAGAGTCTTCTCTTGTGTTGGGTTGGAAGAGGGTGTTTGCTACACCAGTGTGTTCTCTTGGGAAGGCTATGTTAGCCTTTACCATGCTTCATTTTGTACTTCAAGGCCAAATTTATCTGTTACTCCAGGTATCTCTTGACTTCCTACTTTTTCATTCCAGTCCCCTATGATGAAAAGGACATATTTTTAGGGTGTTAGTTCTAGAAGCTCTCGTAGGTCTTCATAGAACCATTCAACTTCAGCTTCTTCAGCGTTACTGGTCAGGGAATAGACTTGGATTACTATGATATTGAATGATTTGCCTTGGAAACAAACAGAGATCATTCTGTCTTTTTTGAGATTGTACCCAAGTACTGCATTTTGGACTCTTTTGTTGACTATGGGGGCTACTCCATTTCTTCTAAGGGATTCTTGCTCACAGTAGTAGATATAATGGTCATCAGAATTAAATTCGCCCTTCCAGTCCATTTTAATTCACTGATTCCTAAAATGTCGATGTTCACTCTTGCCATCTCTTGTTTGACCACTTCTAATTTACCTTGATTCATGGACCTAACATTCCAGGTTTCTATGGAATATGGCTCTTTAGGGCATTGGACTTTACTTCCATCACCTGTCACATCCACAACTGGGCATTGTTTTTGCTTTGGCTCTGTCTCCTCATTCTCTCTGAAGTTATTTCTCCACTCTTCTCCAGTAGCATATTGGGCACCTACCAGCTTGGGGAGTTCATCTTCCAGTATCATATCTTTTTGCCTTTTCATACTGTTCATGGGGTTCTCAAGGCAAGAATACTGAAGTGGTTTGCCATTCCCTTCTCCAGTGGACCACATTTTGTCAGAACTCTCCACCATGACCCATCCGTCTTGGGTGGCCCTACACAGTATGGCTCATAGTTTCACTGAGTTAGACAAGGCTGTGGTCCATGTGATGAGTTTGATTAGTTTTCTGTGACTTACTCTATTTAGGATGATAATCTTTAGGTCTGTCCATATTGCTACAAATGGTATAATTTCATCCTTTTTTATGACTGAATAGCAGTCCATTGTACATGTATACCACATCTTTATCCATTCATCTGTCAATGGGCACTTACATTGCTTCCTTCCACATCTTAGCTGTTGTAAATGGCGCTGTAATGAACATGGGGGTGCATGTATCTTTTCCAATTAGTTTTCTCCAGATAATGCCCCCAAAGTGTGTTTTAATTGACTTATCAAAAGCTGTTTAACCACACAGGGCAGTGACGTCATATGACATTTGGTGAAACAAACATTATGTTAACGCAATAGACTGATCAATAGCTAGATCGATAGGTTAAGTCTGTATGGATTATCAAATCATTTCAATCTCCTTCATGATTCATGTATGTATGTCCCAGACTTTCTACATTAAGATGTGTTACTTTTATAATCATTTAAAGAGGTTATTTTTTTTAATTTATTTATTTTAATTGGAGGCTAATTACTTTATAATATTGTGGTGGTTTTTGCCATATATTGACATGAATCAGCCATGGGTGTACATGTGTTCCCCATCCTGAACCCCCTCCCACCTCCCTCCCCATCCCATCCCTCAGGGTCATCCCAGTGCATGTTTGATGCATGAGGCAGGGTGCTCAGGGCTGGTACACTGGGATAACAAGGAGGTTATTTTTTAAATAATTAAAAAAAATTTTTTGGCTGTTCTGTACAACATACGGAGTCCTAGTTCCCCAACCAGGGATCAGATCTGCACCCCAGTGGACTGTACCCCTCCAGCTTCCTCTGTCCTTGGGATGTTTCAAGCAAGAACACTGGAGTGGGTTGCTATTTCCTCCTCCAGGAGATTCTCCTGGCTCTGGAATCAAACCGGTGTCTCCTGTGTCTTCTGCATTGCAGGCCAATTCTTTACCCACTGAGCCCCAGGGTCCCCTGCAGTGGTAGCATAAATTCCTAATCACTGGACCTCCAGGGAAGGCCCAGGGAAGCTATTTTTAATAAAGGAGGCACTGGCTGAATTCATAAAGAACACTGGGGTGCCACATTAAGAGTCCACCAGACAGGAATTTTTACTGTTTTGAAAAATGCAGAAACCCTTCTATAGGTGTCAACATACACAATTTGCAAAACTTTTAACCCCGAAATCCCACCTCAAGGAATTTGCCCTACAGAGCAGTTTCCATAAATGTAAAGGGTTGTGTCCAAGGTTGCTCCACACGGGCGTTTATAATGGGAAGATTGGAAACTACATTCATCTCTGCCAACAAGAGCGTCATTAATAGGATGACGATACAACCAGGCAATGGATGCTCTGAGCATTAAAACAATGATGCCAATCTTTGCTTACTTATTGACATGCACAGATGCCTCTGCTGTACCAGTTTGTGGGGAAACAGGTTACAGGAGAAAAAAAAATAAACGTGGCTAGAACAACCCCATCTTTAAACAGGCTCTCTGTCTGCAAGGGCAATTGGGGATATTTTTTAAAGACTTATTTCTAGGGGGGCGGGTGACCCTTTAAGGTGTTTTTGCTTCTTCTATTGCTTTTTACAATGAGCTCTGATCATTTTCTAAATGAGACTACTTTAAGACAAAGTTTATTTGAAAACAAATGAAATCTATGATTCAATTAAATTTAGATGCAACAGATAATTCAGAGATGCTTTTAGGGGGATCAAGTGAGAAACAGAGAAAGGGACTTGTAGCCCTCCAGGCGGTGATGTGGGCTCAGCCGCGCCCAGTGGGGACCAGCGGCTCCCAGCACAGTGACAATGTGGAGGGCCAGCAAGGGGGATGTGAGTAGTCCAAGGCCAGGCCTCAGTCAGCGCCTGAGCTGGGGTCTGGACCCTGCTTGGCTGGGAGTCCAGCGCCCCCTCAACCTTACAGCGCCAGCTCTGACAAAGCCAAGCCACCCAGCCAAACACCTGCACGGTCTTACCTGGGCTCTAAGACTGGCCCCCGAGGTGACGTCAGGAATTCGCACCCGGACAAAGGAGCACTGCCTTTTTTTTAAGTGCTCTGTAATTCAGACTTCCGTTGCCTGCACTCCATGTTCCCCCAAATCCACTTAACCAGAGAAAAGAGGGGTCAACCCTAAGGACCAGGAGGAAGCCTATGAACCACTGAGCCTGGCACAGCGTTGGTGCTCAGGAAACACTGCGGATGGAGCCCTGAGCAAGCCTTCCTGGAACGGTCCACTCGCCCTGGTGGCCTCTGCCTGCTTCCTCGGGTCTTATGCAATTATGGCTTCGGCCTGCCTCTCATCTCTCTCTTTTGATCTCGCTGTCTCTGTCTCTCTTGCACACACACACACACACGATCATCCACTTATTCACGTGGTGGGAAGAAGCACAGACCCTCGAGTGCCCCTGCCTGTTTTCCTTAGCAATGTGAATTTCAGCAAATCATCCACGACCCCCTCAAATTCAAGGTAGATTGTTTCGAAAGCAACAGGGAGTACAACTGGACAGTCTGCTCACACTGCACCCCGAGCTTGGACCCACATGGGATGGGAGGTGGGTGCCTTGAACAGATTGACTGGGTGGGTGCTGACCTTGAAGGCAGCAGCCCCACCTCCGTGGGTTCACATCCAGCCCAGGGACCAGGCTCCACAGTGATGCACTCCTCCAGTCATCCTAGGCCTTCCCTGACATCCGGGGTGCCCGGTCCTAGGAGACCCGAGGAGCCACTGGGAGGAGGAAATCTGAGGCCCCCATGTCCTGCTCCAGGACCAGCTGGCCTTGAAGATTCCAGAACTTTCCGCAGTGGCCAGCCAGCCATGGGGCAGGAAGCGGAAGGTGCAGAAATAGAAATGCACAGTCCGGCAGCAGCTCTTTGGCCGAGTGAGGAGGAGGGGGGCTGGGGATGGGGCCGTGTGAGGAGGGAAGTGGGGGAGGGGATGAGGAGCCGTGTAAGGGGGGGGGGCCCTGTGAGGAGGGGGGGCCGGGGATGGGACCGGCCGAGTGAGGAGGAAGTGGGGGGGGGGATGCGGGAGCCCTGTGAGGAGGGTGGGGAGGGGGATGGGGGCCGTGTGAGGGGGAGTAGGGGGGCTGGGGATGCAGGAGCCGTGAGGAGGGAGTGGGGGGGCCGGGATGGGGCCGTGTGAGGGATGTGGGGGCCGGGATGAGGAGGAGGGTGGGGGCTGGGAATGGGGAGCCGTGTAAGGAGGGGAAGTGGGGGCTGGGGGATGCGGGAGCTGAGTGGCCAAGGAGAAGATGTGGGGAAAGCCAGGGAAAGTGGAGCCTGGCACCTCGGAGCCAGCTCCCCTAGCCCCCTTCCACACCTTGTGACCCCGCTTCCCCGACAGGAATCCATAACCCATGGTGACCGCTTCCTCCTGGGGCTGTATGAGGCAAGGGCCAAGGCTTTGCACAGAGATGACCACTCGCCTCCATGGCCACCCAAGAGGCACGTGCAGAGGGAAACCGAGGCCCAGGGAGGTACCAGAATAGAACCCAGGTCTGCCCGCGCCCAAGTCTATAGCCCCTTGGCCCCTCAAAGATCCTGCCCTGACCACGGCTGCCCAGGGCCCCAGGGGTTGGGGCATCTGACGTCTGATCACACCCTTACTCCCTAACCCCCGACTGGACTGGGGCGACCTCAGAGCCCTTGTGAGATCCATAAGTGCTTGGGTAATGGTGATGCTGGGCCAGGCCCCAGATTTAGCTCAAAAGGCTGGGCCAGACTCGGGGTGTCCAGTCTAGCCCCCCCGGGGCCTACAGCCTCTTGGTGGTTTGATTTCCCCTGGGCCTTATTGGTTAAGCCCACTCACTCAGGGCAGCTTCCCCCAGTCCCCCTCATCCCCTCTGCTCCCCTCTGAACTTGCTGTTTTCACAGGAGACAGGAAGACAGAGGGTCCTGCCTCCCACCCCTCCACCCAAGAGCATGGCCAAGAGACCTGGCCAAGGAGGGCCTGGAGTTGTGGGCCAAGGATGTCTTCTGGGGACCCCGACACCTGCCTTCCTTTCTGCCCCTCACCCAGGCCCAGGAAGGGGGGGATGAAGCCCCCACATGTGACCCCGGGAAGTCCCATCCCTCCTCCTGTCCAGAGAGAGGCAGCTTTACTGACAGGGCTGCAGGAACCGGGAGCTGGTGTACAGAGGATATGGGGAGGCAGTGCCCACCTGTTGTGCCCACCCTGTTCCTGCCGCATGGCCCACAGAAGGCCCTGCTGTGGCTGGATTGTGCTGGTCACGTGGGGACAGCAGTGGGTCTGGAAGAAGCCCCGTCTGGCTGGCCCTGCCCAAATGTCCATGTAGAAGCTCCTGCAGAATAAGAGGGGCCTGGATTTCAGAACTCCAACTGTGGACGGTAATTGCAGCCATGAAATTAAAAGACGCTTGCTCCTCTGACAAACCTAGACAGCGTATTGAAAAGCAGAGTCATCACTTTGAGGACAAAGGTCCATATATTCAAAGCTATGGTTTTTCTAATAGTCATGTATGGACGTGAGAGTTGGACCATAAAGAGAGCTGAGCGTTGAAGAATTGATGCTTTTGAACTGTGGTGTTGGAGAAGACTCTTGAGAGTCCCTTGGACTGCAAGGAGATCAAACCAGTCAATCCTACAGGAAATCAACTCTGAATATTCATTGGAAGGACTCATGCTGAAGCTCCAATACTTTGGCCACCTGATGCGAAGAGACGAGTTATTGGAAAAGACCCTGATGCTGGGAGAGATTGAAGGCAGGAGGAGAAGGGGATGACAGAGGATGAGATGGTTGGATGGCATCACTGACTCAATTGAAGTGAGTTTGAACAAGCTTGGGGAGATGGTGCAGGATGGGAAAGCCTGGCGCGCTGCAGTCTATGATCCCGTACAGAGTCAGACATGACTTAGCGACTGAGCAACAACAGCAACAACAGTGGTGTCAATACTAGGGCTCAAACCCCAGCTCTGCCCCTTATTCCACTCACCGGTTGTGTGGCTTCAGACAACCGAAGCAGTTTCTCTAAACCTCCATTTCCTGCTCTGTGAGAGGCATGAACACCTGCCTGTCTCTGAAGCTGGCTGGAGGCTCCAGTGTTGGGTGAAGGCGAAGACGTGAAGGCTCTCAGAAGGCAGATTGCTGCCTCGCTCCAGGCCTTGTGTGACCGCTGTCCCTATGCTTCAGCACAGCGGCCCCTGCTCAGCAGCCCCCCAGCCAGCAGCCTTTAATAACCGTCAGGGCTGGAAGTGCAGTTTCAGCTTCGCCCTTTGTCCCATGCTTCCTTGTGGGTTACTCACCTGCGAGGTCACAGCAACCTTCCAGGTAGCCACCCCGCCACCCTGGACAACTTGAGTCCGTGGTGGGTGCTCGTCCGCGGACATGGAACGAATGGACGAGTGAGTGAGCTGCAGTCAGTCCTCTAGACCCAGGGTGTGGAAGACGGTGTGGGGGGATATACCTTGAGGGGGGAGAAGTAAGGTCTGGCACAGCTGCACAGTGCCCTCATGGCTGGCATCCTGGGGAAAGTCACAGCCTCTCCCAGCTCCAGGCTCGCTCCACACGGCTCTTGGAGTCCAGACCCCACATACCCCCCAGGGGTGCCAGCGGGACTTGCAGCCAGCTCGGCTTGTGAATGGGACCACAGGGACCTTCTTTTCTTGCATTCTCACATCAAGAACAGGCTTCCCTGGTGGCTCAGCGGGAAAGAATCTGTCTGCCAATGCAGGAGATGTGGGTTCCATCCCTGGTTCGGGAAGATCCCCTGGAGAAGGAAATGGCCATTCACTCCAGCATTCTTGCCTGGGGAATCCCATGGACAGAGGAGCCTGGCGTCACAAACAGTCAGACACGACCTAGTGACTAAACAAAGCCACCTCAAGAACGCACATGGAGCCCTAGAAATGCTGCTGGGTTCAAGCTCGCACACGGCCGCCAGCAGGGCCAGGCAGGCAGGGACTCCTGCCTCCCCAGGAGGTGAGCTGGCTGGCGGACCCTGTGAGTAGGGGCGGGCGTTACCCTCTGTGGTAAGTAGAGTCCCCCCCTCACCCCAGCTTTCAGCACAGAGCCACCCCCCGAGGCCTTCAGGGAGACAGAGAGCCACCCTGCCTTGAGAGACTGGTGGAGGGGTCTCTGAGGCAGAGACCACAGTGGGGCACCCCCTCCTTAATTTCCCTCTTGGCTATGAGCTTGTGTGGAGTGGCAGGGCTGAAACCCACCCTCCCGGTGGGGGGCAGACAGAACCCTGGCCCTTTGCATGCAGCAATCTGCTCTGGGGTGGGTGGGTGGGCTATTGGGGCAGGGCTGGGTGAGGGGCAGTGCAGTTATGAAGCCCCCCTTTTCCGGCCTAACTCCTGAGAGAAGGAGGACAGGAACCCCGTGCCCATCACTTTCAGAGACCCTGCTGGGCCCCTGTCTCCACTGCTGGACTCCCACGGGCCCACTCCAGATATGACGCTGCGGACACCCTCCCCGCCAGGTGGCCGGCAGTGACGGCAGCAGGCAGCGGACAGGTGGGGCCTCCTGGGGGCCTGGTCACCCTCCTTTAAGGACCATTGTTTCTCAGCCGTGACCAGCATGCCCCTCTTCCCCACTCGCTCCAGGAAGTCAAGGGTCCTTTCTCCATGGGCTTTCCAGACAGTTCCTGGTGGTTCAGTCTTTAAGTCGTGCCTGACTCCTGTGAGCCCATGGACTGTAGCCCACCAGGCTCCTCTGTCCACAGGATTCTTCAGGCAAGGATACTGGAGTGGGCTGCCATTTCCTTCTCCAGGGGATCTTCCCGACCCAGGAATCGAATCCAGTTCTCCTGCATTGAAGGCAGATTCTGATGAGCCCCTAGAGGAGACGGAATTTATCATCTTCTTAGGACGCCCAGATCAAGGCCTATTTTTTCCCCCAAGTCGATCACATGGTCTTTCCAAATTAGGGGCCAAGCTCAGATTCCCTGAATGTATTTTTTCACTCAGGAAGGCTGAAAAATAGAAATAAGAAATTAAAAAATAATAAGAACATGACGTGTCTTTTAAAGCAGACCCTGCTTTTCCGCCCATCAGGGAAAAGCGAGCTGACGCTGTCCTGAAGTGATGCTGTTCTTTCCCCTCAGTTGATTGTGCGCAGGAATGCGAGGCAGCCTTCAGCATCCAGAGGCAGGAAGGGTGTAGGAAAAGTTCAAAATTAGCATTTCCCCAGACTCCCTTTCAGATTCAAGGGCCGAAAACCGGCAGGCTCCAACTGAGCTGCCTTTCCCTTCTCGGGAATCTCGCGGGTTTTATTAGCACAAGTTCCCTCTTTATGGCCTGGTTTTCCTGTAAAACCAACAAATTAAAAAAGAACAGGATTTGATTTCACCTTGGCCAGGCCCCCCGAGGGTCTGGGCCTGAGCAGGACCCTCTTAGCTCTCTCCCAGCCCCCTCCTCTGGGGCCCAGCTTCTCTGGGGTCCACAGCCCTGATCAATGCATGTGCTTGAGAAAAAAGTGAATGAATGAATGAAGTCCATTGCAGGCGATGGGCAGAACCTGCCTCCACTGGGTGATTATGATTCGTGTGTGTGTGTGTGTGTGTGTGTGCGCGCGCGCGCGTGCGCACGCTCAATCACTCAGTCATGTTGGACTCTCTGCGACCCCATGGACGGTAGCCCACTAGACTCCTCTGTCCACAGGATTTCCCAGGCAAGAATACTGGAGTGGGTTGCCATTTCCTTCTCCAGGGAATATTCCAGACCCGGGAAGTGAACCCTCATCTCTTGCATCTCCTGCATTGACAGGCGGATTCTTTTACCACTGGGACACCTGGCTTCATTAAGCCTGAACTTGGACGCTTTCTCTGCACCCACCACCCAGGACGGGCCACTTACTGCCTGGCCACCACCCGCCTCCGAGCCCCAGACAGAAGGGCCTCTCAGCGTCCTGTGTGTTTCCCCATAGGTGAGCCAGCAACGGGAAACTTGCTCCTGATCAGGGCAAACTTCAAAATTGGAATTCACAGGAAGGAGCTTTGGGTGACGTCACTGGTGGCCGAGGCACAGTTGGGCACACAAGGCAGGCTTTTCACGAGTGGCTGCCGGGGTGGCACGTCCCCAGGGCCCACCTGCAGACCTAGGCAGGGCCGGCCATCGGGCAGGAAGGCGGCCCTAGCAGGGCCTGGGGACAGCGCAGGAGTCAGGCAGCAGAGCCATCCACGGCATGGATTTGGCAGGGCACAGATACCCCGAAAGCCTGGGCCCTGCTGGAATTCTCCTAGGAGCACACCTGCCTGTCTCTGGGGACCTGGGTCACTTTTGCTTCTGCCCAGGAGAGGAGCTGGGGATGGGGGAACTTGCAGCTGAGATGACAAGCTTGAACTGTCCTATCTCCTTGCCATGGTCCCAGGACGCTCTGCATCACCTAGTATGGCCGCTGCTGGCCAGGGGTGGCCCCTGAGCATCTGAAACGTAGCTGGCCCGCGCTGAGACATGCTGGGAAAGCAGAACAGGCACCAGAGTTTGAAGGTGTGGTCAGAAAGAAGGACTGCAAAGTGTTTCATCAGTAACCGCAGTAGTGATTACAGGCTGCAATGATGGGATGAATTGTTGCTGCTTTTGTTCAGTCACTCAGTTGTGTCCGACTCTCTGCAACCCCGGGGACTGCAGCACACCAGGCTCCTCTTCTTTCACCAACTCCCAGAGCTTGCTCCAGTTCATGTCCATTGAGATACTGATGCCACCAACCATCTTGCCCTCTGCCGTCCCCTTCTCCTCCTGCCTTCAATCTTTCTCAACATCAGGGTTTTTCCCAATAATTCGACTCTTCACATCAGGTGGCCAAAGTATTGGAGATTCAGCATTAGTTCTTCCAATGAATATTCAGGATTGATTTCCTTTAGGATTGATTAGTTTGATCTCCTTGCAGTCCAAGGGACTGGAGTCTTCTCTCGCACCACAATTCAAAAGCATCAGTTCTTCAGCACTCAGCCTTCTTTATGGTCAGACTCTTGGGACCATTCATGACTACTGGAAAAATCATAGTTTTGACTAGATGGGTCTGTGTTGGCAAAGTGATGTCTCTGCTTCTTAATACGCTGTGTAGTTATGTCACAGCTTTCCTTCCAAGGAGCAAATATCTTTTAATTTCGTGGCTGCATATATTGAGTTAAATAAAGTATATTATTAAAATGCATTTCTCCTACCCCTTTTTTCAGTGTGGCCACTGGAAGGCTTAAAATGATATATGAGGGTGGCATAATCTTCCTATTGCAAATGTGGTCCAAGGGAAGCTGGACTGAAGTTTGGAGAGGTGGTGGGAACAACTTCTGAGGTCCTCTCACCCTGCCAGCCAGAGCAGAATCCCCCTCACCACTCTGAGAAGTGCTGTTCACCTCAGTTTGAGGTGCCTCATGTGTTCAGAGACCCAAGTGTCCCTCCCAACCTGTGGGCTTTGTTTTGTCCTAACGTATCCTCCAGATATCCATGGGCTGTGAGGCACCCTGACACACGCAGGTTAATCACAGGATGTCCAGAGGAAGTTTCTCCCCCGGGCATGGCAGACAGTGGTCCAGCCTAGGGCTCTTGAGGCTACTGGGCTGTGAGAGGTTGACCATCTGGATATCTGGGGTGGGGGCGGTCCCTGGTATCCTACTCACAGATTCATGCTGTTTCATGTGGGCACTACTGGTTCTCACAGAGCCCTTGGGCACGGGCTTGGCTTTATTCCCATTTCACAGAGGGGGACACTAAGGCACAGAGCAGTCCAGCATCCCAGGACCCCAGGGTTGTGCAGGTCAACTCCACACTGTCCCTCTTGACAATCTCTGCCAGGAAAGGGTCACTGCTTGCCTTTAAGTGAAACTGTTAGTTGCTCAGTCATGTCTGACTATTTGTGACCCCATGGCCTGTAGCCCCTCAGACCCCTCTGTGGGATTCTCCAGGCAAGAATACTGACATGAGTTGCCATGCCCTTCTCCAGAGGATCTTTCTGACCCAGGGATAGAACCTGAGTCTCCTGTATTGCAGGCAGATTCTTTACCAGCTGAGTCACCTGAGAAGCCTTGCAGGGGCTTCAGAGACATCTGTCAAGTGTCTGCTTCCTCAGTACTTCTCACATATTAGCAATGTTCCTTGGAAGCTAATCTCTGATGGCTCAGCGGGAAAGAATCCACCTGCCAACGCAGGAGACGCAGGAGAGGTGGGTTTGATCCCTGGGTTGGGAAGATCCCCTGGAGGAGGAAATGGCAACCCACTCCAGTGTTCTTGCCTGGAAAATCCCATGGACAGAGGAGGCTGTCAGGCGACAGTCCAAAGGGTGGCAGAGAGTCGGACATGGCTGAGCAACTGAGCACAAGCACCGGAAGCTAAATCCACCTTCAGAGGCAAGGACGTGCTTCCTCCGGGGGAAAAGAATATGCAGTCAGCTCTCTGCACCTACAGCTTTCTTGTCTAAAGATTCCATCAACCATGCATCACAGATACTGAGGAAAAACAATTTCCAGACAAGTCCGAGAAGCAGAATTTGAATTTTCCATACCAGCAACTGTTTCCAAGCAATTATATTGTATTAGGTTCTTGTACGTAATCTGGAGTTAATTTCTAGTGTTCAGGAAGTGAGCATGTTAAAGGCGTATACTACATCATTTTATATGAGGGACTTGAGCATCTGAGGATAACAGTATCCACAGGGCTCCTGGATCCACTCCCCCTAGATACTGAGAGACAGCTATATGTCCACATATACCTGTATGTGTGTGTGCATATTCAGTTGTATCCGACTCTTTGCGAACCCAAGGATTGTAGTCCAGCTGCCAGGCTCCTCTGTCCATGGGATTATGCAGGCAAAAATCCTGGAGTGGGCTGCCATTTCCTTCTTCAGGGTATCCTCCTGACCACAGGCTTGAAGCAGCATCTCTTGTGTTTCCTGTATTGGCAGGTGGGTTCTTTACCACTGGGTCACCTGTGAAGCCCGTATGTGTACTTATAGAGATGGTGAAGGGCATGGAAACCTGGTGTGCTGCAGTCCGTGGGGTCACAAAGAGTTGGCCACAGCTTAGACACTGAACAATGAATATGCATATGTGTGTGGGTGCGTATGCACATGCCTTCATATATCTATCAGTGCAGAGGATTCATCTGTATCGAAATATGCATAAAATATTTACCTGGATATAAAGGGAAACTGATTGCACTGGTTGCCTGTCTGGAGGAAAGTGGCGGAGGGTTGGAGGACCCGGGGAGGAGAATTTATACCACGTACTTTCTCTTTAATACTTTTTAAATTTTAAACCATGTCAAGGAATTATTACAGATGAAAATGTCTTTAATGAGTCTTCTTTGAGAAAATTCAAAAGTATGTGAAAGGGCAGCCCTGAGCCCTTTCAATCTCAATCGATCCTTCTTCTGTCTGAAGTCCAGCCATGACAGCATGTCTCCTCCTGTTGGCTGTGGGCTCGGAGCCCATTGGCCTGGCATCCCTGGGGGGGCAGTGAGAGAGAGAGGCTGGGATGGACACCCCACCCCTGCTTCCCCGTCTGTCTCCCGCAGTGATCCTGGGCCGGGTGAGGCCGGACCTGCTGCAGGGCCAAGGCCTCTGCAGAGTCAGACCTGGAATCTCAAAAATGTCCTGTGGTCAGGCCCGTGCTTTGCTGGTGACTCAGCAGAAAGGCCCAGCCCGCCCCACCCTGGGGAAGGCCAGCTCAGCCCTGGGTGCAGCCATGGGATTGCAGCACCCAGAGCCAAGGTTTGTGGGAATGTGGGTCCAGTGGGAAATGCCTGGGTCCTTGGCCCGTGTCCTGGCTGAGCATGGAGCATGGGCAGGGCTAGTGCCTGCCTGGGGGCACGTTGCTCAGCTGTGCCCTGACTCACCAGCTGACCCTGCTCAGGTCCCTTCCCCTCTGGGCCTGCTTCCCCCTCCATGGGAGCAGGTATCAACAAAATGGTCTCCAGTCCCTTCCAATGTAAGGTTCTGTGATTCCATGTGAGAAGTGCAGTGTTTCCTGCCTTATCAGTAAACAGAGGACGTCACAACCGTAGTTAGTGATTGCCGCTGCCATGGATGCTGAGCTGGTGAGCCCTGAAGGAACTCAGGAAGGAAAGAATGCTTGCCATCCAGCAGCCATCAGACTGCAGCCACTCCCTAGGGTGAGCCTTGAGGAAATTCAGGATGTGAAAACACAGGATACTGGCCCTAGATAGCAGAGCTGCATATCAAAGACATGACTTCAGTGAACCCACACTCTTGCATCTTTCCACACGAGCTCTAAATTCCTTAACTTGGGATATCTGGTTTTCTTTAATTAGCAATCATCTTTTGATGTTCAGAGGACCTGCCCTTTGTTGCGAAATTCTCTGTAACCTGGCCCCTCCTCACTTCCTCGGAGCAGTTCTCCCAGAGTCACTTGAGATGCTGCCTCCCAGGCTTGAAGTCCTAAACATTCCTGTCAAGTAAATCATAACTCTCAACTTTTATGTTGTGAATATTTTAAAATCTACATTCAGAAGTCACCAGAACTGTTGCATACAAGCTGCATACAAACAGAACACTGGATTTAAAAATGTAACATGGCCATTCTGTTACCCAGGCGTGTCAAGAGTGAAAGGGCAGAATCAGAGGGTTAAGGTCACACCAGTGTGTGTGGTCGTTGGTCATCATGCTTGCCCCAGAGTCCCTTTTTTCCTCCATAAAATGGAGAGGTAAGACTCAGTCTGGAATGCATGCTTGTGACGGTTCAGTGAGACGACACCCAGTCCCCAAGACGTCAGACACTTGGGTGACATTTTCAGACTTCTGCACACCTGTATTTGCCATCATATCTGCACATGACCTATCCCGATACTGACCTAATGCTTCCAATCTGCTTATTTTCATAATTAGATGTTTTGGTAAAAAAAAAAATTTAATAATAATGCTGTACATGGTGAATCTAAGATGCACACATAAATTTCATCCTGAGAATACCAAGAGATGGAACTCGTCAGGCACAGATTGAGAGGGGGTTGGTGGGTGTGTCTGGGGTCTCAAGAATAGGTTGCTTGCTCACAGAGAAAACAAACTTATGATTGCCAAAGGGAAAAGCAGAGAGGAAAATTAAGAATTTGGGATTAGCAGTTACAAACGACTGTATATAATATAGATAAACAACAAGAACCTACTGTAGAGCACAGGGATTTATATCCAATATCTTGTAATAATCATAATAACCCTAGTGGAAAAGGATCTGAAAAAGAATATGTATGTGTGTGTGTATAACTGAATCACTATGCTTTACACTAGAAGTTAACACAGAAGTGTATCTTACCTATGGGCCTTCCCAGGTGGCGCTAGTGGTAAAAAGCCCGCCTGCCAGTGTAGGAGACATAAGAGATGTGGGTTTGGTCCCTGGGTCGGGAATATCTCTTGGAGAAGGGAATGGCTACCCAATCCAGTATTCTTGCCTGGGAAACCCAATGGACAGAGGAGCCTGGGGGCTACAGTCCATAGGGTTGCAAAAAGTCAGACGTGACTGAAGCTACTTAGCGTGCACACACGTGCACTGAATATAGTCCCCGGTGCTATACGTAGGACCGTGATGCTTATCCATGCTAAATGTAGTAGTTTGTATCCACCAACCCCAAACTCCTGGTCCATCCCTCTCTCCCCCTGCCCCCGGATTGCATAAATCTTTCGCCTTTTACGAAGGATGATGGACTGTTGATTTAGTTACTGCTCATCTGCCTGAAGTACAAAAGGTCAGCTCCACAGAGGTGGAGACTTGTGTTGTTCCCTGCTGGGTCCCCAGCACCCTGAAGAGTGTCTGGCTCTGAGGGACGCTCTGCCGGCATTTGCTGAATGAATGAATGAAGGGACACTATCCAAATGTCTAATCTAAGTCAGGGTACAGACACCCGCCCCATAGTGAGTCAGTTACCCCTGATACTCTCCGGAAACATAAGAAAATCATCAAGAGGGAAAACTAGAGGTGCAAAATCACATCGAGGTGATGAATAAAAGCTGTCAGCATGTCGGGGGCAGGGACTGGCATCCCGAGCCGTGAGGTCCAACCTGAAGGCCCAGAAGCTGCTCCCACGCTGGATGGAGGGACGGGACTGGCCAGGCCAGGCTCTGGGCGGCGGCTGCCGTCAGCAAACTCTGCCAGAGGCCCCCCGTGTGTCCCTCCGTCCCCAGCTCGGCCACGTCTGGCTCCCATGGTGCTTCAGTCCCAGCCAGTCAGTCAATGCTTCAGTCTTCCTCCCGCTGGACGGCCTCCAAGCAAAGTATTTCCATTCCTAACCAGGTTCACCAGAGTCGGCGCCGTCCTTTGAGTTGAGGAGGCGGCCGGGGTGAGATGGAGGGTAGTGGTGAGGGGCTGGCCCAGGGCCGGCCGCGAGCTGGAAGTGGAGGGGCTGGCGTTCCGGGAACCCTGGCCCAGCCTGAGAGTTAATCCCAGACGGAGGTACCAAATGTGAGGGGGCCACAGGGCTAACGAGGCGGCACCAAAGCCCTTCCGGGATAATTACTGCAGACCCCTGAGGAGGGGGCAGAGCAGAGCAGGGGAAGGAACAGAAGGCACGACCCCCACCCCCTCTTTGAAGACAACTTCAGGCATCTCTGCAGTTGTGCTGGGAAGTCGCACCTACTTGGGATTCTGTGAAGATGGGAGCAAGGGTGTCAGAGCCACACTGAGGACTCAGCACTTTGGGGTCCTGAGGTCCTTGTCATCACCACGACCATCATTGTGATCTCCACCACCAGAGGTTAGCTGGACCATCCTGCCCTGCAGAACACTCGAATCCCTTTACTCAATGGTGGGCTTCGTGCTGAAAGGAAGGATGGGCTGGTCCCTTCCAGAACCCTTTCTCAGATATCAGGAGAGAGAAAGCTCCCCATGGTTCTCTTTGTCACCTGCAGGATAAATCTGGGTCTGGAGCATGATGGCAAAGCCAAGGACAGCCCTTCAAGAGTCTGAACAGCCTGACCTCAAGACCCTCACACTTTCTTGGAGTTGGGGAAACACACTGACCCACACGAGCACAGACACCTGCTCACACGGATGTGGTGGTTTTACTCGGAATTCCCCCAAACTTGGGACGATCCAAACACCTTTCAACTGGGAACACAGGAGCTATGGAAACTGCTTGGTCTCACACACACACACACACACACACACACACAACTCCTGAGATGGACCTGAGACGGGTGACAATGGGGAGGAGCCTCAGAGCAGAGGATTCTATTTGCAGGACATCCTCAGAGTGCTAAGCTGCTGCGACGGGACCAATCTGTGCTGTCCAGGGAGGACGGGGAAGGTTTGACTCCAAAGGGGAAGCTGGGGGAGGCTTTTGTGGCGCTGGAACCGGCCTGTGTCTTGACTGTGGTGCAGGATACACCACTGTGTTTGTCAAAACTCACATGACTGCGTGCTTTAGGACTGAATTGCATTGCAGACAAATTTTACCACAATAAAAATGTTTTAAATGGGCTACTAAATATTTTAAATTATATACCTATTTGTTGACATTAAAAATGTTTGTGTGTGCGCATTGCCTTAGGAGTTTGGGCTGCAACTGACAGAAAGCCCCACCCTCAAGTGAAAATGGAAACTGATTGGCCAGAATAACTAGATGGTCCAGAGACAGAATTTGGACACCAAATGACCCAGGGGCGCTAAGGAGGCTGTCGGGATCCCGGGTCTTTCTGTCTGTCCATCTGTTCTCCCTGCATCGGCCTCAGTCTCAGGCAAGTACCCCTGTTTGATGGGCAGCTGCTCCAGGCTCACACCCCTAGTTCAGTAATTCCATCAGGAAGAGGACACCTCTGCCCAGAGGTCACTGTGATTGCAGGCTTGCAACACGGAAGGCTCGTGAACCTGAGCCTGGACTCAGGACCCACCCAAACAAAGCGTTTATTTTTAGACTTTTTTTTTTAACATGGATCATTTTTAAAGCTTTATTGAATTTCTTAAAACATTGCTTCTGTTTTGTGTTTTGTGATTTTTTTGCCTCCAAATCATGTGGGATCTTATCTCCCCAACCATGGCTCGAACCCTTCCATACCCCATGCTTTAGAAGGTGAAGTCTTAACCACTGGACCACCAGGGAAGCCCTGAAGCTTTTAACTAGGGTGTTACTTTCCAGCACCCGGAATGACCTTCTGGAACCAGGCACAGATCCTGCTTGGACAAGCTCACCGTCGAGAGGCAGAGCTGCTCTCGTGGGCTGATGTCTTCATTCACCCGTTTGCTGTGGACCCAGCACACAGTGGAAGGACTCTGACGACGTGCTGGGCACGGGGACTCCCACGATGGACCGAAGGTCGCCCTCCCCACCGCCGGAGCCCAGAGCGTGTGTGGGCGTCTCCATGGAGACCACGAATGCAGGTACCAGGCGGCACACAGAGAGGACACAGCGCTGCTTCGGCTGCAGAGCCCGCGCTGGGGATCCTAGAGCTGACCACAGTGCAGAGGGCCCAGGGGCCCTGGGGTCCAGCTGGCCGGCCTTGGTCCACTCACATCCAGACATAAGCTGTCTACTCTTCTAGCCAGACTCTGCTGCAGGCTTTAGCTTCCCCCTCCCCTAATTGCCTCTGGCCCTGGCCCCGCCCTGCAGGTCAGCTCTGCCTCGCTGTCCTCTCAAACTGCCCCTGCGTGACTGGCCGGGTGAGTGACCAGGCCTTGATATTCTGTCCCAGCACCATCCAAGGGGCCGCCCGCCCATGCTGCTTGGACAGCCGTGTGGCCAGGAGGCCCTGGCCCGGGCTCCCCCATGATCAAACATGACCCCTGACCCTGCCTGCCTCGCCAGCACATGCAGCCTTGCTGGGGACGAGCCCGTGGCCTCCGCGTCCTCCCTGCCATCGGACTGACCCAGGCTCAGCGTGTCACCCAGACCCGAGCCGCCCCAGGCCTGCGCCAACCTCCCCGGTGTCCGCACTTCTGGGAGCTCCCCCGGCCACATCACGTGGGCCACTCAGAGCCTGGCGAGTCAGGTCAGGCTCCCAGACACACCCCACGGTAGAAGCAGAGTCTGTGGCTGGGGACACGGCCTGTCCAGTGCACTCAGAGGGACAGCGGAGGATCAGACGGGAACCTGGGTGCCCAGGCCCTGTTCTTGCCCCAATAGCTAGACAACCGCACCCCCAAGGCCTGTACTAGCCATTCACTGGCTGATGGGCATGGGTTTTTTTCCCGCTTGGGCCTATTACAAATAAAGCTAGTATGAACATTTGTGGGCAAGACTTTAGGAGGCTGTGCATTTTAACTTCTTTTTGGTAAATGCCAGGCATGGAGCAGCTGAGGTGGGCGTTTAAATTTGGAGACTATCCTAGAGAGCTTTCCAAAGTGGCCACACTTTTACAAGCTCTCACCTTCAGGGGGATTTCCTGCAGCCCCACATCCACGCCAGGACTGAGAACAGCCAAGCTTTGGGATTTTAGACATTCTCCTAGGTGGGCTCCCCTGGTGGCTCATGGGTAAAGGAACCTGCCTGCCAGTGTAGGAGACGTAAGAGATCCTTGGGTTTGATCCCTGGATCAGGAAGATCCCCTGGAGGAGGGCAGGGCAACCCACTCTAGTGTTCTTGCCTGGAGGATCCCCATGGACAGGGGAGCCTGGCGGGCTACAGTCCGTGGGGTCGCATAGAGTTGGACATGGCTGAAGCGACTTGGCACGCGTGCAGTGGGTGGCGGCAGCTCTGTGACGGTCAGGGACAGAGTTCCAAGGATGCCGGCTGCTCAGTGTTGTCGCAGACCTCGTGGAGGCTCTCTGCTCCCTCCTTATCTCCGTTTTCCTTGCGTCTCGTTCTGGAGGATGTCCAGTGCCCCATCTTCAAGTGCACTATTCTTTTATCCTGTAGTGGTCAATGCTCCCTCCCCCATATTATTTTTACCTTGGGTGTCATTTCCTTGCTAGGAGCTCAGCATGGGTCTTCTCCAGAGCCCCAGTCCTCTCTCCCCTGGGCAGATGCAGGGTCCCCTGCTTCCGCAAATGCCCCCCTTTCAAGTCATTCCCCCCATAGAAGCCAGAGGAGTTTGCTCTTTTTTTTAAAACCCAATGTGAATTCCTCCAATGTCTCCCTTTGCTTTTAAAGTAAAATTCAAACTCTTGTCTGTCATACAGAGTGGAGTAAGTGAGAAAGAGAAAAACAAGCATCCTACGTGAACACATATATGTGGAATCGAGGAAAATGGTACAGATGAACCTATTTGCAGGGCAGGAATAGAGACACAGACAGAGAAAGGCCTTGCGGGCACAGCGCGGAAGGGGAGTGTGGGTGAGCGGACAGAGTAGCAGTGACGTGTGCGCTACCCCGCGTGACACAGCCAGTGGGAAGCAGCCGTCAGCACAGGGAGCTCAGCTCGGTGCTCGGTGAAGACCTAGAGGGTGCGATGGGAAGGTGGGAGGGAGGCGCAAGGTGGAGCGGACATATGCATGCATACAGCTGGTTCACAGTGCCATGCAGCAGAAACGAATGCAACATTGAAAAGCAATTATACTCCAATTTAAAAATAAATTAAAAAAAAGAAAACATTCAAACTCTTGGTCCTGTTCCCAGGGTTTTCGCAGCCCGGCCTCCGTACCGCCCCCTCCGGTTGTCCCCTCACTCCCACCCCCGGCACACAGGTCTTTGTGTTTCTGGGCCACATCCCACCATGTCCTCCTGCCTCAGAGCTTCTGCCCGCACACACTTCTCTGTCAGGAGTGCAACGCACACGTTTCAGTGCACACGTATGAATGCACACACATGAAGATACACACATGTACACAGACATGTGTGCATGGAAGACACGCACGTGCATGCACAAACGTGTGTACAGACACACAGAGCACACAGAAACACACACACACACACGTGCACACCCGTGTGACTGCCCTTCACGTGCTGGCTCCTTCTCCTCTTCAGGACAGCCCCTGCTTATTTTTCTGATTGTACTGTTCAGTTGTCTGATTAATCTGGACGCTTTTCCTCTTCATCTCCACCAGCATGTGACCTTCGGTTCTATTCTGTCCTCTGTTTCATTCCCAGCACCTTAGTATGGGGCCCAGCACCCTCTAGGTACTCAGTAGGTGAACGAATGAAAGGATGGTGAGTGGACGGGTGGGTGAACGGATGGATGGACAGATGAACGACCGGATGGTGGGTGGGAGGCTAAATCGCTTTGAATCCTGGATCTTCTGCCTCTATGCTGGACTTTTGGCAAGTCAGTTAACCTCGCTGAATCTTGGCTTCTCGTGAGAAGAGCAAATGGGTACAGGGCAGCATGGCACAGTGCTCTGCTCAGGGTTTGTCTTTCCCACCAGAGAACACATCCTCGGTCCTGCCTCTCACGCTCCCAGCTCTATTTCCTGCGCCTGGCACAGGATCCAGCACGCAGTAGGCGCTCAACAAACAGTCTGTTGAAAAGATCAATACTCGAAAAGCTGAAGTCACAGCAGAGATGCCCCGGCTTCTGCCGTTCTCTCTCCCTCTAGCCGCGGGGGCGGGGGCCAGTTGGGCAGCCCCTCTCTCCCTGCCAGTGGCTGGGGAAGCTCTGAGCCTGTGGAGCCTTCACTTTAAGGAGGTGTGACCTCCACTGTGTGGCCGTCCCTTCCCTGTTCCCTGGAGCAGGCCCCCAGGAGGGGCAGGGAGCTTTCTCTCCCTCCGCAGGGCTGCAGGGAACCACCTGGGCCTGGAGCTTCGAGCTGCTTGCTGTGGGAGGGAAGGGAGGCTGGGAGGGAGCCAGTGCGGTGCAGGGAGGTGGGGCTGGCTGGCATCACTAGGCATGCCCAGAGCCTCTGTTTCCCCACCTGTCAGGCAGGGGGTGAAGCCACACCCCTTCCTCAAGTGGGCACCACTGCAGCCCCTTCAGTGCTCTCCACAACCAGGTGAAGGACAGGCAGGAAAGGAAAAAAAAAAAGCACAATTTTACTCTGATCTGATTTCACGTGCTCCCCAAGTCCAAAGGCTGGTGCCACACACCGGGACTTCCCCGATATGGTTAACTGTGCAGGCACCAGCAGGGGCGGGGTGGTCTCGACTCTCCGGACCTGGTGTCCTGCAAGCCATTTCCACCCTCTGCCCCCTTCCCCCAGGGGACCAACTTCACCCCGAGCACAAGGCCCTGGGGCGTGGGGAGCAGCCACTCCGCGGAAGAGGAAGGCGGCCTGGATCTCTCTGTCTCTTCACTTAGAGTGGCTCCCACCCATACTCTGCCTCTCACCATCCGCAACCCCCTGGTTGACTTCCATGAAGCCTCATCACGCCGTATAGGCAGGACCAAGGTGTGCACAGGGGAAGGGTCTACAGAAATGCAATGCTTACATCTGGGGATGGAGTCCTGGGAGCGAGGATGCAGGGGGGAAAGCCAGGGAAACATAGAGTCTTCCAGAGGGAGCCAGCGGAGCGTTGCGGTAGGGTTTGCTAAGCCTGGGACCATGGGGTGGGGGTGGCTGGGAAAAGATTGGGGAGAAAAATCCAGAAGTCCAGCTTGACCATGAGCTGTTTGACATGTCTGAGAGACCCCAAAGGGAGATGTCAAGTGGCCGGCCGGATACGCGGGTCGGAGTTCAAAGGAGCAGTCAAAGCTGCAGGGACAAATTTGGAAGTCATCAGCTTAAGGATATTTAAATCCATGGGAACTGGTGAGATCACCCAGGGAGAAGGATGGAGAGATAGGAAAGAAACCCTGGTCCAAGCCCCCAGGAACCCTGAAGACTGTAAGTCCCAGGGGCCCAGGGACCCCCTGGGTGTTTCAGGCACGTGGTCCCCTAGGCCCAGAGCATTGCCCTGCTCCTGACAAATTTACTACATCCTTGCCATTTAGGGGTCTGCAGGGGAGCAGGATTGAGGAGGGAGGAAAAGAGGGGGAGGGGAGTCAGAGAGGCCCGCAGAAGAACGTGCTGGAAGGAGCAGGTAGCCTCCTGAATGGACTCTCTCTGCCCAGGAAGGCGAGGGCAGAGAAGTGGCCTGGGGTTTGGCAACAACAGAGGTGGCTGATGCGGGCCCTTCTGGTGGGGTGGGCAAGGCACGGGCAGATGGGTGCCGAGGAGGGTGGGGGGAGCTGGTGGGGCGATGAGGAGGTAACAGATGCCCCCCAGATGAGAGGTACCTGGGCCATCTGTGGGCCAAGCATTAGTCACTCAGTCGTGTCCAACTCTTCCCAACCCCATGGACTGTAGCCCGCCAGGCTCCTCTGTCCATGGAATTCTCCAGGCAACAATACTGGAGTGGGTAGCCATGCCCTTCTCCAGGGGATCTTCCTGACCCAGGGATCAAACTCAGGTCTCCTGCATAGCAGACAGATTCTTTAGC
The DNA here is from genome assembly GCF_027580195.1 of Bos mutus. Lineage (NCBI taxonomy): Eukaryota > Metazoa > Chordata > Mammalia > Artiodactyla > Bovidae > Bos > Bos mutus. Next base: position 65,056,963 of record NC_091638.1, on the reverse strand, counting down.
CACCAGGGCCAAGGGGACCCCATTCAACAGAGAGGGAGAGACAGCAGGTGCTGGTGGAAGGGTGAAGTCAGGGGGTAAGAAGCCCTTGGGAAGGGGTTAGGGGGAGTGTGTCTGCACTAGATGGGGAGCCAGGGGGCCGAGGCCAGGAGGAGCCTGCCTCCATCAGCCCATTTTACATCCGGGGAAACTGAGGCTGGGAGGGACCAGGGCTGCAGCCTCACCATCAGGGAGGGGGCTGGGCCGCACACTCAAGCTTTCCCTCCGGGACCTGAGCAACCTGGAGATCCACCCGGGACTCCTGCCATCTTCTCTCCTGTTCTATTTTCTGAATTTCCCACAAGGAAGCCTCTCGTCCGCTGGTGTTCTGCTGGAAGATGGTATGTCCAGATGGGCACAGAAAGCTGCAAGGCAATCAGCTCCTTGGGGACCCTCTGGCTCCTTCTCTTCCCACCCACCCCTGGACAGTGCCCCATCCCAACCCCGCCCGGCTGAGGCTGCTGGACTCCCCAGGCTGGGCCCTTCTCCCAGCGCCTGCTTCCAGCCTGGGGGCCTTGGGAACCAGGGCCCCAGAATAAATTCCTAGGGCCTGATGGTGCAGGGTGGGCAGACCCTCTCCTGGGAGGTCACCGGTTCGTGAATTGGAGGGATCCTCCCAGCAAGAGGTGAAACCCGAGACCTGCGAGAGAAGGAAAGGGCAGCCTCTGAAACCCAAGGCCAGACAAAGGCGCCGAGCAGGAGGCCTGGGCTCAGGAATGGGGCGAAGCTTGGGGGCTCCTGGAGGGTGGCCTGCTGGCCTGAAGGGGAGGGGCTGGAGCCAGCCTCCGGTTTCCAGATTCCAGAAGCCCAAATACCCTTCATAACACTCCCCAGAGAAAGGAGGCAGGGAGGAGGCATCAGATCCCACCCCTAGAGACTGTGGGCTGTGGGGGCCACGCCCCACAAGTTGGGAGTGGGCAGGGTCACTGCAGCCCAGACTTCCCAGGGATCTCCATCCTGAGTCACTCCCTTGCCTGGGGTCTAGCAGGAAATGTGGGCCTCGGACTGCCCAGGCTGTGCGACCGTGGGCAACTGGCCCACCCTCTCTGAGCCTGGTGCCCTGTCTGCAAAGCCAGACTCCAGGAAGTAACCTGTACGAGGCTGGGGCTGCTCCCTAAGCAATTGCTGTATCCTTACCCCGGGGAAGAGGGGCAGATGTTAGAAACCCGAGCTGCAGGCCCAGGTCAGGGGCCAGCTCCCGCCGCCCCCCTTGCAGAATTCCGCCCGCCCGGGGTGGGCAGTGGGGCGAGAGGGTGTGGCCAGGAACAAATTGCATTCTTGAGGGTTTTTTACAGTCTGCCCTCTTGTCCTTCCCCTTTTGTGTCCATCCCTTTCTTCTCCAGCCACTCTCTTCCAAGGCTCTCAGGCCTCCGAATTAGCTAAACCCTGGGGAAGCAGCAGAGCCTGGAGCCTCGAGCGGATGTTAATCTGGTCTCCTCATTTGGAGGAAGAGGCAAGGCCTTTGTCCCCTGGGCAGTGCCTGCCTTCGCTGCTGCCGCTGGGCTCAGAAGTCTTCAAACAGGCCCCCATCCCCTGGCAAACCCCTTTTGCATAATCCACTGGAATCTCCCAGACAAAGGCCGCTTAGAAGTTAATTTGGGGAAAAGGTAGCCAGGGAAAGAAGGTTCCCGGGTGAGAAGGGGGCCCTGAGGAAAGCTGTCCTGTGGATAGATGCTCCCGGGTTATCTGAAGCGTCAGTTCATGCCGAACAGGGATGGGTTTGGGCTCCAAAGCTGAAGCGAGCAGTGACTCCTCGTCAGGGAGTGTGAACTTGAGCCTCCCCGCAGCTGTCAGATGCTTCCTGGTGTGGGCTTATTTGGACTTCCAGGAAGCCCCTTAACCAGAGGGTGGCTGGGGCTGCAGACCAGCTGGGCTGCCCAACTCACCAGGCGACCGAGGAGCTTTGGAAGCCCCGGGCACCCTGTGCCACCGAGAGGTGACGCGTGTCCTGCTTGGCCAGGTGAGTCTGCGCGTTATATCACATCCTCGTTAGCCACTCAGCAAGCAGCTGCTAAAGGACCCAAGTGAGCTGGCACTAGGAACAGCGACCACATCCGTATGGGCTGACGTTCTAGTGGAGGAGACAGAAAACAAGATAGATACACAACGAAAGCCAAGTCCAGAAAATAAGGCAAAGGCAGGTACTTTGGGATGAGTTGCATTGCCCCAAATTCATGTTGGAGTCCTACCCCCAGTACCCCAAAATGTGACCGTATTTGGAGATGTGGTCTTTACAGAGGTCATCGAGGGAAAGAGAAGTCGCTGGGGTGGGTCCTCACCCCCAGGACGGGTGGCCTCACAAGGAGAGGAGAGGAGGACACGGATATCCGTTGAGGGACCGCCAAGTGAGGACACAGGGAGAGGACGGCAGTCCACGCCCAGAGGAGAGAGGCCTGGGACAGACCCTCCCCCGAAACCCTCAGAAGGACCGAGCCTGCAGATAGCTCCAGTCTGGACTTGTGGCCCCAGAACCGTGAGACCGTCCATTTCTGTTATTTAAGCCACGCTGTCTGTGCAGCAAGAGCGAGTGAATCCAGAAGGCAATAGAGGACGGTGGGGTGGGGATTTAATGGGTGGTCTGGGACAGCCTCTCTGAACAGAATTAAAAGTAAGAGCCAGCCCTGGACAGCAGAGGGGCAGAGTGAGGTCCTGGGAATGGGGAGAGCTTGGCCTGCCCTCCCAAACCAGCAGAAAGGCAGCGAGGATGCAGAGGAGCGAGGGAAGGGCAGAGAGGCAGCCGGGGAACAGACGTGTGCGCTGTGGGAGTTGGTCCCGGAGTGGCTGTCAGCTCCGGCCCTCTTCTGCCAAGCAAACCCCACAAGCCTGGAGCCAGCCTGCAGCCAGAGCCCACTTGCCTCCTGAGCAGGGGCGATGGTTTTCAGCAACATTCTTCCAGCAGGGCCGCCCTCCTGCAGCTGTGGGGTTGAGCGCCACAGGAGTTTTTGGGTTCCGAGCTGCATCGGAACCCAGACCACACTCCCCACACTCCAGCCCCTGTCATCGCCCCTCCCTCTGGTCTCTGGACCGTCTGTCTTGATCCTGTAGCCCCGGCTTTAGCCCCTGGGTCCTCATGCCTCAAAAATGAATTTGACGTTCAGTTGCTCAGTTGTGCCTGACTCTCTGTGACCCCATGGACTGCAGCCATGCCTCGCTGACCTTCACTACCTCCCAGAGTTTGCTCAAACTTATGTCCATTGAGTTGGTGATGCCATCCAACCATCTCATCCTCTGTTGTCCCCTTCTCCTCCCACCTTCTATCTTTCCCAGCATCGGGGTCTTTCGCAATGAGTTGGCTCTTCACATCAGGTGGTCACAGAAGTGGAGCTTCAGCTTCAGCATCAGTCTAAACATGATATTATTGTTATTTGTTATTTTCCTTTCTGCAGGGTGGTGATTCTCCCAGCTCAGCTCCTGCTGGGGCCCTCTGGCAGCTATGCTGAGCTGAACAGATGTGCTCCTAGAACAGCTGAAGTCGGCGATCTGACCCCTTCCCAGCCCTTCTCTCCACACCGGGTCATGAGCCCCCCACATCCAGGGCTGCAGGCCCTTCCTCCAGACCCAGCTACCCAGGGCCTGGCCCAGGGGTCCCCTGCATCCTGACCCCACTTCCCAGGAGCCCTTGGTTCCCAGAGGTGGAGCTCCTGGGGTGGCAACCAGGCCTGCAGACTCTGGAGACTGAGCCCATCCCTTCTGGGTCCAGCTGCCAGTCTCCCAGGGGACAGTGTTGCCAGGCCATGGTGTGGTCCCCGGGGTGGTTTTCACAGCCAAGAAGGGCCAACAGGTATGGACAAACGGCCGGCCAGCCCTCCCCACCCGGCATCCCAGGAATGTGATAAGCCTCCCATGCCACTGACCCCCACCCACCCCAGCCCGGCTTCTTGTGTCTGCCCAGCCATCCTGCCCTTCCCTCCAGCCCCTCAGCCGCTTCCTGGGGCCACAGGTTCACTGCTAACTAACCAAGGGATGAATAAAGCCCAGGACGAGGCTGCAGAGGCCTAGCTTCCCAGGGCTCCATGCAAAGGGCCTGGAGGCTGCGGTTCTGCACTCAAAGGAGAGACAGAGATGGTGGGAGAGAGAGAGACAGAGAGACACAAAGAGAGACAGAGATAGGAGAAGAGATGGGGAGAGAGACACAGAGAGACAGGGAGAGAGAGAGAGACGGAGAGACAGACAGGGAGAGAGAGAGACAGAGAGATGGAGAGACAGAGACAGGGGAGAGAGAGAGACAGAGAGACACAAAGAGAGACAGAGATAGGAGGAGAGACAGGGAGAGAGACACAGAGAGACAGGGACAGGGAACAGGAGGTTCTCCAGCCCACACACTGCCCCAGTTTCACGGCTGGAGGGTCCCCTGGAGAGGGAAAGGGTCCAGATTCAGATACATCAGTTCCTTTAGTGACTAATCCCTAAAAACTCTCCAGAGAACTGTGGGTGCTTCCACCCCATCTCAGGAGGACCTCTGCTTCCTGCTTATCCTTCAGAGAAGAGGTGAGAAGGGCCACGGAGACACAGCCAGCCAAGGCGAGGTGCGCTGGCAGCTGCAGGCCTCACCTTGCAGACCACAGAGCGGTCCCCTTGGGGTCGGGTCAGGCGGGAGGGGTGCGGCTCTTCTTTGAAGGCAGGGGACCAGCAGATGGGAGGTGGGGGCTTCACCTCGAGGGAGCCCACTCCTCTCCGTATACCACCTACAGCTGCTCCCACACTGCTTGAGGTCCATGGGTCCCCCTTTCCTCAGACAACTGGACTGTGTGTCCTGACCTACTGGAGAGGGCAGGGGGTAGTTCTGGACATCAGGGAGTCCATCAAGTGAAGACAGGTACTCGGCCGGGGGGTTCCAGCCCCCCAACATCACATCTGACTTTGTGTCCCCTCAACCAAGCTCAGGGTCTGATTGCTGTGGGGGTCCCAGACAGACTGGACTTGATCAATGGATACACCCCTCATGACATCTTCCATCAACCCTGCAAAGAAGGCAGATGGCCGCATTTCACAGAGGAGGAAACTGAGTCAGGGAGAGATGAAAGGTCTAAGGCAAGGCCATACGGCAGGGGTGGAGCCAGCCTCCTCCCACCGTGCACCCCAGTACTTAAAGGAAACTGCATACAAAAGTGTGATCCCCGCTGTCTCTGGGTGGGCATGGAGTTGGGTCAGCCCTGGCCAGACCAGACCCTGCTAAGGACCCTGGTGGCTCAGGTGTGGGCGGGTGGGAAAACCTCAGCCTTTCCAGAATCGAGGAGGTGCTAAAGGCTCCTCTTGTTCCTCGAGGAGCCAGAAACTGGCTCCAGGACCTAGGTGAGACCCAGGCAGGGTCCAGGTGGTGGGGTGCCCCTGCCCAAGGCCCTGACAGCCTCTGTTGTCCTAGGTACAGAGGGGGTGAGTACTGGGGACTTGAAAAGGTGTCCCCAGGACAGGCCAGCTTCGGGGAGGTCCTGGCAGCTGAGCAAGGCCAGGCCTGGGGGCTAAGGCCAGTGTGCCAATGAAGCCAACCCCTGGGCCCACCAGCAGTGCCCAGGCAAACCAGGCACTGAGTGTAAGAAGCCAGAGCCCCTCTTTTCTTTAGGAACGCAGCAACACAGACCAAGTGAATGTCATGCGGCATCCTCCACGGACATCGTAAGCTGCCCCTTGGGTCTTCCCCGGGACCACCCCGAGGCTTGGCTCCACCTCCCCCCCGCGTGTCACGTGTTTCCACCCACTCCCAGGACAGGCCCTATGTCAGTGAGGTGGCCCCTTTGCTCCTGGCAACTTCGTCCTGCAGGGAAAGCGCTCACTGCCCCTGGAACCCCTGCTGCGCACCACATCTACTGTCCAGCCTCATCCCGGGGCACCCAGCCCTCTGCCTCCCACGCCCCCTACATCCCCCCTCACCAGACCCCCCACCTTTCCCCTAGGTGCCTCTAGCCAGCTAAGGCCCAACATCTCTGAGCTCCGAGCCTCCTCCTACCTAGATTCCTCTTCTGCTCAGCAGTGATTCCCTTCAAGACCCAGGTGGGCATCACCTCTTCCAGGAAGCCTTCCAGTTGTCCTCAGCAGTACTTCCTGCCTCTCTCCTCCACCTTAGAGTCCTGCAGGGGGTCAAACGGTGACCTCCCACTCCAAAAGATATGTCCACCCAGGACCTGTGAATGTGACACTACTTGGAAAAAGAGTCTTTGCAGACATAATTACAGTAAGGATCTCAAGATGAGATCATCCTGGATTGGGCTGGGGCCTAAATGCAAGGACAAGGGTCCTTAGAAGGAAAGCGGAGGACACAGAGAAACATGCAGAGAAGAAGGCCATGTGAAGGTGAAAGCAGAGATCAGAGCGATGCTGCTGCAAGCCAAGGACTGCTGGCAACACCAGAAGCCAGGGACAGGCCTGGGACGCTTTCTTCTTCACAGCCCTCAGATGGAACCACATTGCCGACACTTTGATCTTAGACTTCGCACCTCCATAACTGAGATGGTGAATTTCTGTTGTGTGAAACCACCGAGTGCGTGGCAGTTCATTACAGCAGCCCCAGGACTCGGATACAAGCTCTTCGTCTGAAACATCCCCCTCCCCATCAGCTGAGATCTCGTCTCCCTCTCCCTGCAGATTGCCAGCTCTTCACTGCTGCATATTGCCAGCATGGATGTTGCTTGATTCACAGCAATAATACCTCAATAAACAAAAGTGAAAGGAATTCAAGGATGAAAGGCCAGGTTTTCTGGAAAACCCTAGCCTTGCTGGGTGGCTCCATCGTGCCCACAGTTGACATACACTTGACTTCTGTCTTCCTCTTGCCATGCTTTACCATGCCTGGGAAGAGCCGACTCACTGGAAAAGACCCTGGTGCTGGGAAAGTTTGAAGGCAGAAGGAGAAGAGGGCGACAGAGGAAGAGGTGGTAGGATGGCATCACTGGTTGAACCGACATGAACCTGGGCAAACTCCAGGAGATTGTCAGGAGTAGGGAGGCCTGGCACGCTGCAGTCCATGGGGTCACAAAGAGTCAGACACGACTTAGCAACTGAACACCACCACCACCACCACGTCTGGGAACATCAGATTGTCTGGAGGAGGGAGAAGTCAGCCAGATCCCCACGGGCAGACAGGCCTGCAGGGCTCTTCGTCCATCCAGTGGAACTTGGCACCATGCCCTCTGGGACATGCCTCACCTTCTCACCTGTCCCCGCCTTCCTGCATCCATCATAGCCTCACTCATTTAATGCAGGGATGGTCATCACCTGACCCCTGTCTGCTGCTTCATGGTCCATCAGGGGTTGGGAGCACTTTACATATATGATCTGGTCTCAGCTTCCAGGGACCCCCCAATCTGGGAGACAAGAACAGCAGAGCCAAGATCCCCACTTGGGGTCCTCATTTTGCTGTTCCTACCACCCGGACGGCTCTTTCTCTTCCCAATCAGATGCCTGAGTCCTACCCATTCTTTAAGATTCAGATGCCCCATAGCTTCTTCGCAGATCAGATCCAAGGCTCTCCTGGCCCACCCCACCCACCTCTTCAGGGGAATGTGGGAGAGGGCAGTGGCAGAGTCCGATATTTTCTACCGAGTGCATCCTTGGCACTCACTGGGTTCTCCAGGGTTCTCTAAAATGTTTAATAAGGTCTTAAGCCTCACCTCTCACCCACCTGCCCAAGCCTTCTTTTAGCCAAAAGGCCACTCTCCCAAAAGGCCCTTCTCCATGGGCAAAGCTGAAGGGGAGCTGGGCTTCTTAGTAGAACACTGACTTCCTGTCCTGTAGGCTACAGGTCTAATACTTTGACCACCTGATATGAAGAGTCAACTCATTGGAAAAGACCCTGACGCTGGGAAAGTTTGAAGTCAAAAGGAGAAGGGTGCAGCAGAGGATGAGATGGTTAGATGGCATCACTGACTTAATGGACATGAACTTGGGCAAACTCCAGGAGACAGTGAGGGATAGGGAGGCCCGGCATGCTGCAGCCTACTGGATGGAAAAGAGCTGGACACGACTTAGTGACTGAACACCAAAATAAACATTTTATAGCACCGATGCTGGTTTTTGTTTATAAAAACAAAACCCAACTTTTTAGCCTAGGTACTGGCATTTGGTGATTCAACACCCATCTCACACTGGGAACAGGAGAGCCATCCACAGGCCAGGCGACACCTGGTGGTCCTGGGGCTTCAGGCATGTGCCGGGCCTTGGTTCTCTCGCAATGTGACCTGCCCCAGCCTGACTCCCATCCACTGCCCACACCCTACAGGGCCCACGCCTGCTTCTCCCACTCAGACTGCAGGCTCACCTCCACCAGCCACCTCCTGCATTCTCAGCAAGCCTCTGGAGGACAGCACGTGGCGGGGCAGTGAGTCCTGGCCGGGTCAATGCCAAGGCGTTCGGCTTCCAAGCTGGCTTTCTGCTGGGACATGCCATGGCTCACTTGTCACTGGGTCTCTCGCCCACCTGTGTTCCAACCCCTCCCAGGGTTGTATACTCAACCTTCAACCAATGGGGAGTTCATCCATCCTTGCAGGCACAATGAGACCAGAGAGCTCAGGGCTGGGGCCCAGACGCATAAAGTAACGTGCTGATCAAGGGGCAGGTTAGACCACTGCAATGGGACCCCAAAACAGAGTGGCTCAAACCAGATAATTGATTCTTCTTTCTCATCGGGGCCCAGGTAGGCAATCCAGGACCAGTCTGGAAATGTGATGGGACAGGGTGCCCCTGGGTCCATGAGGCTTGAACGGACTCATGTTTCATCTCATCCCAGCCTGTGGACAGGGCAGAAGGGGAAGGCTCATTGTCTTTTTATTTGTGTGTGTGTGTGTGTATAATTTTATCTTATTTTTTAAACTGGAGGATAATCACTTTATAATGCTGCATTGGTTTCTACCATACATCACCACTAATCAGTCATAACTGTACATATACATGCTCTCCCTCTTGAGCCTCCTTCCCTCCCTCTCCAATCCCATCCCTCTAGGTCATCACAGAGCACCGGGCTGGGCTCTGTCTGTCTTATATATCAGCTTCCCTCTAGCTATCTATTTTACACACAGTAATGTACATATGGGCTTCTCTGGTGGCTCAGCAGTAAAGAATCCGTCTGCAATGCAGGAGACTCAGGAGACGTGGGTTTGATACCTGGGCCAGGAAGATTCCCTGCAGGAGGAAATGGCATTCCACTCCAGTATTCTTGTAGGGAAAGTCCCATGGACAGAGGAACCTGGCAGGCTACAGTCCATGGGGTCACAAAGAGTTGGACACCACCCAGCGACTGAGCACAGAGTATATATCTCAATGCTACTTTCTCAGTTCGTCCCACTTTCTCCTTCCCTCGCTGCGTCCATAAGTCTGTTCTCTATATCTGTGTCTCCACTCCTTCCCTACAAATAGGTTCATCTGTACCATTTTTTCTGGATTCCATATATATGTGTTAATACACGATATTTGTTTTCCTCTTTCTCACTTACTTCACTCTGTATAACAGGCTCTAGGTTCATCTACCTCACTACCACTGAAATTCGTTCCTTTTTGTGGCTGAGTAACATGCCATTGTGTAGATGTACGACAACCTTTCTCTTACGTGTGTATTTTTAAAGATCTATTTATTTGGTTGCACCAGGTCTTGAGACACGTTGAGACCTCCAGTCTTCACTGTGGTATGTGAGATCTCTAGTCCTGGCGTGTGGGATCTAGTTCTCTGACCAGGGATCGAACCCGGGCCTCCTGCATTGGGAGTGTGGAGGCTGAGCCACTGGTCCCCCAGGGAAGTCCCGAGAGCTCGCTGTCCTCCTTTCAGAGGTGGGACTTGGCCACCACAACATCATCTCTGCTCCCAGCACTGTCTCACTGCACAGTCAGCGTCCACACGTCACATGTGTTACACGCATGCCTGAGTCATGGCTGTCGACTGGCCACAGCCTGCCAGCCAGGGCCCACACGTTGAGACCCTGCCATCAGGTTGTCAGACAGCCTCAAACTTCTCCTCAGAGACAAAAACAGCAGTTCTCCATGTGTGGGCTCAGGAGGCCTGAGGGGTCAAAATTACTTTCACGATAACACTGAAATTTTATTGCCTTTTCCCCTCTCATTATCTCATGAGCATACAGTGGAGTTTTCCAGAGACCACGTGAAATGGGACAACATTATCACTTCTGCTAGCTAATAGAATATATGCTTCTATACTCTTGTATTTTAAATGTTTTCTCCACTGAGGATTCTTTAAAGTCCCTTGGACTGCAAGGAGATCAAACCAGTCAATCTCAATCGTCAAGGAAATCAATCCTGAATATTCATTGGAGGGACTGATGCTGGAGCTGAAGCTCCAATACTTTGGCCATCTAATGCAAAAAGCCAATTCCTGATGCTGGGAAAGGTTGAAGGAAGGAGGAGAAGGGGGCGACAGAGGATAAGATAGTTAGAAAGCATCACTGACACAATGGACATGAATTTGAGCAAACTCTGGAAGATAGTGAAGGAGAGAGGAGTCTGGTGTGCTGCAGTCCTGTGGGGTTGCAAAGAGTCAGACACGACTTAGCAACTGAACAACAGTGATAAATACCAATAGATGAAACCCACATCAACAAAATTTTTTGAAATATTCAATAAGTTTTAGAATGCAAATGGACTCTGAGATTTTAAAAATTATAAACTACTGAACTAGAAGATAAAACAAATGTGGAAGGAGACAGCTAGCAGAAATAGCTGCTACAATAACCTACAAGGTCTCTTCTGGCCTGGCCCTGGCTACCAGCTCACAGATTCATGCAAACACCTGGAAGTTCAGAGTCTGACTCTTAGACATTTGGAAACAGATATATTCCTTATCAGTTAGGATGCCTCAACAGCAGTTCAGGGCCAGGCCTGGAGCTCAGTGCTCTAACTGTACTGTTATTAAATCCTCATACTGCTCCTGCAGGCTTGCAGCCCCGTGGAGGTACACTTCCTCCAGCAGAAGGCAGAGCTGGGCTCCATTCCGGGCTTGCCACTTCCAGATTGTACCACTTCCTTTTGCAGATTACTCACAATCTCAGTTTTCTCATCTTTAAAATGGGGATGATGCCCCAGAGCCTTGTCGGTTGGTCAGAGTAACCAGGAGTTCCAGAAAGCGGTTTGCACAGGGTTAATGCTGCAGTTCCTGAAATGGTGAGCCCTAGCCAGGATCGGAGTGGGGCGGGAGGCAATGGATTAGGACAGAAATACCACTCCCCAGCTCATCAGCTCTCCTCCTCTCCCAGGGCTCACTCTGACATTCAAGGCTCTGTCCACATGGCCACAACCCACATTACAAGAGAATTTTCTGCCTCACTTTTGAATTCTGCTGAATCTGACTTTCCCAAGCAAGGGGGTCGCCCCCTGAAGAGCAAAACCTGCTCTGTCAGCCACACAACCACGTTGTCTGGGGAGAGGAGCTGGGAAGCGGCCCCCTTAACCACGTTTTCTCCAAAGAGCATTTGTAAACACATGCCTGGTTTATAACATCAGCAAACAGAACATGTTTTCCTACTTAACAGGAAATGCAGTGGAATGGCTGGGTTCCCCCACTGTGGCCCCAGCCTTCACATGCATGCAGCACATGCAGCTAGGTCAAGGTCAGTGACCAAGAGGGATCGGGGTGGGGGGGGGGGGGCGGCGACCAAGCCCTCCGTTTTGCACAAGTTCCCAGCGTTTGCACGTGTTGGGAGCCCCCTGTCTCCCTGCACTGGCCAGGGAGATGGGCCCCACATCTTCCCGCCCCGTTGCCTCGTCCCCTGGCAACCTGCCTGTTCACGCTGGGGGGCTGAAGAGCTTTCTCTGGGACTGGAGTCAGATGGAACCATAAGCAAAGAAATGAGTTTCTAACTGCTCAAGCCCTTTCACTGTCACAAGATCTCGAATGTCAACACTGACCACGCAGGGAAGCCCAAGGGCTATTGTCAGGAGCCGCAGCCAAGCCTCAGAATGACACAATTGTACCAGAACCTTGAAAGGTCTAAGGAATTAAAAAAAAAAAAAACCTCCTCCTCATTCCCCTGGGGGAGGGGTCTCCGCAAGGTAGGCGTGGCCGCGCCATTCATAGTTGCGGGGGACCGAGGCCCCACGCAGAGCCTAGGCGTTCCGCGGCCGCTGATTGGGCCTCGCCGCCGGCCGTTCAGCCAATCCCTTGCCTGGGAAGCTGGCCATTCATGAAAGCAGTTGCGGAGAGGAAGCTGGGGCGGGGAAGTCCCGGGTAATCTGTGTGCCTCGCGGTCCCCCATTACGGCACCGGGCCTTCCGTCCTGGCCTTCCCGGGGCCAGCAAGGCGCGGGCCCCTTGTAGGGGAGACCCGACTAGAGGCTCAGAAACAGGCTGGGCTTTTTGGAAGTGCCTCCCGGGCAGGGCCTGGCAGCCAAACTCTGCCTCCTTCAGTCAACTGTGGCCATGAAGTCATTATTTTCCCCCTGCTGATTGAAATCATCTGTTTTCAGTTCCCTGACAAATTCATTGAGTTCCCTCTGAGGCTGGGGCCCCTCGGCTGCACAGTCTGGAGCCGGAACTGTGGCCCAGACCCACACAGTTTCATCTTGGATTTACATGGGCTCCGATTTCCAAAGACCCAGTGAAAGAAGCACTGTGTAAGCGATGGACAGTGGGCTTTAATAGCCCTCGCTCCAGCAGGGATGCTTCTTAAGGGCTGTTTTAGGAGCATCCCTGTGCTCCTCAAGGGGCCTGGCCATGGCCCCCCAGCCCTGGTCTTTCAGATTTCAGGGGCTCCAGATGACAATATGGCCAAGGAAAGGCCCAGAGCACCACACATCTGCTCTCTTAAAAGGGAAACGGCTGAGTGGAATGCTGGCCTCATCTTCCTGCAGGATGAGCCCCTCATTTCCTCTTGCGATACAGCTACTGGCTTAAACAACACATTCACGTGTTGAGTTATATTTTGGGAGTGACTGTTCCACAGTTGGGGGAAGGGATGGTGTCTGCTTTTGCACTTACTCCTGCAGGATCATGCTGACTGTGCCCTGACTCCATGGCCTGCCCACCTCTCTGCCCCTCAGTGTTCTCTGTAAAATGGACGTAAGAATACCTAGCCCTCAGCCACTGAAAGCATCCAGCAAAATAAGCAACACAGGGACCCAGTGCGTCGTTAAGAACTGCATCACTGATATCGGCTGTTGGTTTGAGGTCAGCGGTGACTAACTCAGAGGGCAAGAAAAGGGTCAAGCTGCATTCCCTGGTGCCAGCATCGAGACGCAGAGCCAACAGAGGGCAGCGGGCTCTGGAGTCTTGGGGACACCCCTTCTGAAGCCGCTCACAGCCCCCAGCGACGTGCTGGAGCCACCGGAAGCATGAGCACCAGGGGAATTTTTCTCAATGGAAAGATTTCTTCATAGCAAGTGTTTTGCAAACCCCTCCTGGGCTGTTGATAATGAATCTTGGCTCCTTGACTTCCAAGTGTGTTACGTAAGCCCAAGAGGTTGGTTGAAGGAAAAAAAAGAAGAAGTATGTAGCTTGAGATAGCAGGCAGGCAGGTTCTGCAGCTGTTCAAACTTTCATCCACCTTCCCAGGCCGAGCAGACTCTCAGCTTCGGGCCTGTCAGGACCAGGCTGGGGAATGTGAAGCATGAAATCTGGATAAGAGAAGCCAGGATTACAGCGCAGGCTACGGGTGGGCCTCTCATAGGCCTTTCTAAAGAGCTAGCACCCCAGATTCCACACCAGCAGCCTCATGTCTGGGGTGGGCAGAGAAGGGTGCCCATTCCCACCCCTGTGCCCATCCTGCTTGGCTCTGCAGCACCCATGCAGCAAGCAGGCATGGGGAAAACAAGGCCCAGGGACAAGAGAGGGCGATGGTTTCCTCTGAGGCCACGTGAGCCTCAGAGGTGGCAGCCACTGAGAGCAAATAAAGGAAGCAGAAGAGGAGCTGGGCTGGAGGGGAAGCCAGATTTCACCACTTCTCACTTCTGCTCTGGGCTCAATGGGCTTCTCTTTTCATCTGTTTCCTTAAACTACAGGTGTTGGGGTAGAAAGGCCTGTGACTTTCCTAATCTGGCTCTTGTTCCGGCTTTGGCAATGCAGATAAAACTGACGAAGACTCAGTGACCTATTTCAGTGTGGGGGTCAGAGGCCTGGTTAAGCCCTGGGTAACTCAAGAAGGGCCACTTGTCTCCCTGAGCCTTTCTTCATCATGTGCAAAATAGTGACCATAGTGGGCTGTCAGCAACCAGCCAGTGGAAACAGGTTGGAGAAACCTTCAAGGCCACACAAATACATCCGGTATGTCAGAGTGTTATAGCGTGCAACATGGCATTCAGAACATGTGAGCCCAACTAGAAAGCGTATTAGTCAGAACGGGCTAGCTCACGCCATAGTAACAAACAACTCACACCCATCCCCAATCTGAATGACTTAAATCAAGGTCAGCCAGCAGTTTCTGTAGAAATACTTTAGACTCTGTGGGCCATACAATCTCTGTGGCAACTCCTCCACAATTATTTATAGTACAAAAGTAGCTTCAGACAAAACCTACGTGTGTTCTGATAAAACTTTATTTACAAAAACAGGTGGTGAAATTCTAAAAGACACATATACCCCAATGCTTATTGCAGCACTGTTTACAATAGACGGGATGTGGAAGAAATCTAGATGTCCATCGACAGATGAATGGATAAAGAAGTTGTGCTACTACATGTATATATGATGGAATGTTACTCCGCCATAAAAGAAATGAATTTGAGTCAGTACTAGTGAGGTGGATGAGCCTAGAGTCTGTTATACGGAGTGGAGTAAGTCAGAAAGAGAAAACCAACTATTGTATATTAATGCATATATACAGAATCTAGAAAAATGATACTGATGAACCTATTTACAGGGAAGCAATAGAGACACAGACATAGAAAACAGATTGTGGACACAGTGGGGAAAGGAGAGGGTGGGATGAATTGAGAGAGCAGCACTGAAACATACCCAGTGCCATATGTAAAACAGACAGCCAATGGGAATTTGCTGTATGACACAGGGAGCTGAAACCCAGTGCTCTGTGGCAACCTAGAGGGGTGGGATGGGATGGGAGGTGCGAGGGAGGTTTCAGAGGGAGGGGGCCTATGTATACCTATGGCCGATTCATGTTGATGTATGGCAGGAACCAACGCAATGTGGGCATGTGTTCTAAGTTGCTTCAGTCGTGTCCGACTCTTTGCAACACTATGGACTATAGCCCGCCAGGCTCCTCTGTCCATGGGATTCTCCAGGCAAAAATCCTGGAGTGAGTTGCCATTCCCTCCTCCAGGGGATCTTCCTGACCCAGGGATTGAACCCACGTCTCCTGCATTTGCAAGTAGGCTCTTTACCCGTGAGCCACTGGGGAGCCCCAGTCAACACTATATTGTAAAGCAATTATCCTCCAATTAGAACTAAATAAAGAAAACAGGTGGTGAGCCCAAATTTGGCCTTTAGGCCTACTGATTCTTGACTTAAAATGACAAAGACTCATTTTTCACTTGTGCTACATCTCCAAGGTTGAGGGGGCCTGTGCAGTGCTTACTCCAGGAACCCAGGTGACAGAGGGTCCGTCTCTAACCACGCTTCCACCATCACCAAGACCAGACTCATGTACTGGTTCTTAATACTTCTGCTCAAGTTTCACCAGCCAAGCAAGTCACTCAGCCACACCTAACTTCCAGGGGGATGAGAAAAACAATCCTATCATTTGTCCAGAAAGTAGGGAGCTGGGAATCTTTGTTCTTACCTCCAGACTAGGAAACCTCGATTCTGGTCCTTTCCCCTGCCACTAGCTGGCTCTCGGACTCTGGCAAGTCCGTTCCTGTCTCCGGACCCCAGAGGCATATTTTCTAGCTTCCTCTCAGGTCTGTGAGCACCACCACCATCATGGAGCCCACTTTTCCAGACAAGGGACAACAATTTCATTTCTGCTGCACATCTAAGGAGCAAAGACAAGCATCAGCCAAGGTGTTTATGTCCCCAAATTCTTATGTTGAAGCCCTTCCCTCTAATGTGACAGTATTAGAAGGTGAGGCCTTTGGGAGGTGATTAGGGTTGGCTGAGGTGATAAGGGTGGGCCACCTGATAGGATTAGTGCCCTTTTAAGGAGAGTCTCCCTCTACCTACCAAAATCTGAGTCTGCTTTCAGAGGAGAACACGCACTCTGGGCCTAGTCACGCCCAGCCCTGGCCTCAGAAGCGTTGTGGAGAAGCTCAGAGAAGCCAGTGGCAGCCTGCTCATGTGTGCAGGCTCTCTGCCTGTCGAGGCTGGGCCTCCTCCCAGCCCACTCTGGCCATCCGGGGTACAGGTCCCCCCTCTGGAGGGTCTGGAGGGCCACCCTCTCTGTGTCTTCTCTGGATTTGCAGGTTTGCAGGCTCCTCCAGGGTCTCCTGTGGGAACTGCCATCCAGCGCCCCGTCCCCCTGACAAACGGAATTGTGGAAAATCAGCATACAGTTCAAAATGGAGGAAAATGCCCAAGAACGGTGTCTTTTGGAGTCTGAAGACACTTCTCTTTTAAGAGGGAAATTTGGATTGGGGAGGGCAGGGGGACGCCCACCCTCAGGTGTCCTGGAGGACAAATTAGGAACTGAGGGGCCTCGGCGACCCTGCTTGCTGAGGGCAAACTCTTATAAAGAGGAAAATCACAGCCAGTGGAAGTGGAAATTCTAAACATAGAACTGGGAGGTAGGGAAGTGAAAATCTTTCCTCATCTTCCCCCAGCCCTCGTGGTTTTCACCCCCCATCCCTTTTGCTCCTAACTTTTAGGGGTGGAGGCAGGGGGCCGCACTGGAGGCAAAGAGGGTGGTCAGAGCAGCAGATGCTGCACCGTTTATTGAAGGACCACAGCAACGTGCAGCCCAGCACACATCGCCCGCCGGCCCCAGCTGTGGGGCCCCAGTGCAGATACCTGGGGTGCAGGACGGCAGCTAGGCGGTCAGCGTGGGCGCCAGCTGTGCCAAGGAGAGCCAGGACCAAATGAGCTCCTGCTCAGAGGATAAAACCTGACTGCCCGTTTCCTTTCCTTTTCTGGGGCTCTGAGAGGCCTGGGCTACCGCCCCGGGCCCCGTGTGTCACTCCGGACCTGGGGAGGTGATCTGTCTCCAACACAAGCTGGGCTGGTGGCTTTCGTGACAAGCAGGGCTGTCACGTGACTTGTTGAGTTCAGTGCAAAGCTCCCGGTGCCGCAGGACCTGTTCATGGAGGGGGCAGAGGAAATGCCCCGAGCCCTGAGCTGATGCACGGCGACCCCGAGGTCTGGCCACAGTGATGGTCCGGTCCCCACTCCCAGGCAGGCTCGGCTCAGGGGCAGTTGACCCCTGGCCCCTCCTGTCAGTGAAGGCAAGGTTCTGTGTGCCTCCAAGTCAGGCGTTCCTGACAGCTTTTCCTGCCCGAGTTAGAGGGCAGGCCGGGATAGGGTCATCTGAGCCGCAGCTCCTAAAGCTTGCCTCCAAAAATAGGCCTTTCTTCCTGTGTCCGGGGCTTGCCACGGGCCTGGCAGGAACAAGTACATTTCCGAGGCGGACGGAGCATCTGAAAATTCTTGCTAGCCCCACGTTCCTGGGTCAGGCCACAGCCAAGAGTCCCGGGGCCCTGGGTGACACCTGGCCCTCGCTTCCTTGCCTGTCCCCTACACTGGGTGAAAAATGTACATTTTTGGAGCCTGAGTCAGGGCAGCATCTGGATGCATTAGGATTGTCAGGTGGGCCCCCCGGGGACCCCCCTCTGCCGTGACCCAGGCCAACCTCCCAGAACGTTCTCTTCCCACCGCTCTGGGAGCATGTGGCCACTCAGCCCAGCTACGGGGCCAGGGCCGCTGCCCTGGGAAGGCCATCCTCCCCAAGAGAACTGTCCGGCTGCCCGCCGTGAGTCACGGCCTGCTCTGGGCAGCGCCCTGCAGATTCAGAAGTGGGAGCCCGTTTCCTGCAGATAAGTGATGACTGCAGGGGGACCCGGCAGGGGAGGGGCCCCACGGGGAGACTGTGCTTCCTTCAAAGCGCCCCCCCAAGCGCTAATGAGCAATTCCAAGCATAGTTTCAACAGCATTTAGGGATTTCCTCATCCAAATAAACTTCCTCCCGTGTTATCTTCGCTTTTGGCATCTGGTCAGGTCCTTTTTTTTGGGCTCATTTATTTATTTTTTTCACTCCAAGACTCAGGGTGAGCCGCACGGAGCCCTGCTGCGGGCGGATGGGCAGGTGAGGACGCGAGAGTGTTTGAAGCGTGGCCAGTGGGGCCGCGAAAGCCTATCCCTCCCACCTCCCCACCGCCGCATGTGGGGCTCGCCTGGGCTCCCCTTCCCTGGTGGGTGAGCCGCGTGTTTCGGTCCCATATCCGCTCTGGGCCGTTGCAGAGGACACCCAGCTCGGTGGGGGCCCTGGGCTCCCCACAGGGTCCTGCTGCTGTCTTCTTAATGCCCCCACCCAGGCAAGGCCACCCCTCCGGGCCTGGGTGCGCCCGTCCACCCTGCGAGCCGAGGCCCTCAGATGCATGTCCACTGGAACTGGCCAGGACAAGCCCTGGGGGTCTCTGGGCTGGCCCGGGGACTTCCACTGGGGTCCCCCCGGGATCACTGAGTGATGCAGAGCATGAGATAAGAGCTTGGCTGGAAAGGTTGCTCATGGCCACTGCCTGCTGGACTTGAGCCCTTGGGTGGGAGCCGTGGGTGTGCAGCCCCCGTAGGCAGCCAGGCCGCTTTGTGTGCTGCGGCTCCAGGCCTCCGGCTGTCACTTCCTGCAGCTCCGCACAGGCTTCGGAAGGCAAATTTTAGCCACAATAGGTGATTTCCTGATGGATCTGCTGATGCCAGGGGTTGACAGGCCTCTCCGGGCCGAGATGAAACCAGATAAGACGAGTTCTGTTTGGGGTTGGACGATTGGTCAGGAAATGAGGTAGCAGTTGTTAACGGAAGTAGGATCATTACTTGGTATTTGGGGGAAGGCGGTGTCCCTGGAGGCACCCCCCAGCACCTCCATCATGCTTCTGAAGACCACTGAGCAGGCCCAGCCGGGGAGGAACAGGCTGCCCACTCTAGGCTATGCTCCGGACGCCAGCCAGGGGCACAGGGGACCCTCTGTCCAAGGGACAGTTCAGGCTGGACCTCAGCTCACACAGGAGTTGGAGGGTGTCATAAGGGCAGGGGGATTACTGTGACCCAGGGCTGCCCAGGGACAGCCCAGAAACCCAGGACTCACCGCCCAGCAGGAGGCAAATGGAAGAGGAAGGGAAAAAAAAAGGGAAGGAAGGAGCAGATGGACAGATAGCCTGAGAGATGGACAGGCAGAGAGATGGAGACTGTGTGGATAGACAGGAAGGACAGACGGAGGGAAGGAAGGATAGCACCAGGCTGCTTTCAACGTATAGCTTTTGTAGGGCGTTTCCTTTTTTTTTTTGAGAAAGAGAGAGAAGAGGAAACTAACAAAAGTAACGTTTGAAACCCTCTGATCGCTGCAGCTCAGGCAGCCGCCTAGAACGCCTATTCCTCAAGCAGACAGGGCGCTGGCCCCACCTGGGAGGTAACAGCTACGCGGAGGTCCAGCCTGCAGGCTACAGGAGAGGGCCCCACCGCCGTTCTCTGCCCCATCTCTTGGTGGTCCCCTGGGCCCGGCTCCGACCACGGGCTCCTCTCAGGGAGGGCTGGCCAGCCTCATCTGCAAGTCCCAGCCCCAGCCAGCCCCAGCCCCTCGCAGAACCCAGCCCCCTAAACACCACCAATAATAATAGTGACAGACATTAGGTGTATGGAAGGCTGCCCTGTGCCAGATGGCTGGATGGAGCCCCTTACATCCCAGCCCTGGTGAGCCCTCAGCCTCAGTAGGCGGGTTTCCCTCCTCCCCGACAGAGCTGAGAGCACAGTCAGGGCCAGAGGAGGGGTGGGGGGCCCTGACTCTGGAGGGCCTCTGGACCTGTCTGTCCCCTGCTCACTGCGGGAATGTCCCCCACCTGGAGTCTCAGAATCGGGTGGATGGGGTCATCTCAGTCCCTCCCAGCTTTCCCAGTAGCCCTTCCAAAGTTATACACGTCCACAAACACATGTACATAGACACGTGTGCACACACACTTGCATATACACACATGTCCACACGCGTCCTAGGTCCCACCTAGGGCAAAGGTGCCTGCAGTCAGGACAAAGCACCTGATGACCGATATGCCGAGTTCACACTCCTTGTCACGGGGACACTATTCACACATAAATTGTGCTTCTCCATCCTATAAAAGTGCTTTTTCTGAGTGGACAATCTTCTTCACAGTCTACACACTACGGATTTCCTGAGCAGATCCTCATTGAGCAAAGGAAATTCAGCCTTCCCGGCTGAAGGACCTTCAGTCTTTCATGAGTGAAGCCTGAATTTGTGGGCATTTGCAATGCCCGTGAAGTCAGTAAGGACCCCGTAACTCCACAAAGGTCCATATAATCAAAACTATGGCTTTTCCATTAGTCATGTACAGATTCAAGAGTTGGACCATAAAGAAGGTTGAGCACCAAAGAAATGCTTTCAAACTATGGTGCTAGAGAAGACTCTTGAGAGGTCCCAGGACAGCAAGGAAATCAAACCAATCCATCCTAAAGGAAATCAAGCCTGAAGGTTCATTAGAAGGACTAATACTGAAGCTGAAGCTCCAATCCTTTGGCCACCTGATGCGAAGAACTGACTCATTGGGAAAGACCCTGATGCTGGGAAAGATTGAAGGCAAGAGGAAAGGGGGGCAACAGAGGATGAGATGGTTGGATGGCATCACCGACCCAATGGACGTGAGTTTGAACAAACTCCGAGAGACAGTGAAGAACAGGGAAGCCCGGCATGCTGCAATCCGTGGAGTCACAAAGAGCTGGACACGACTTAGTGACTGAACAATAACTCCACTGGCCCTTTATGGGTTGTCTTCGGTTGGCACAGCACTGCTCCAACTTGAGTCACCTGGGGACCCTTGAACAAGGAGGTTCCGATGCCGCGGGTCTGGCCCTGGTGTCTGCATGACCCTGAGGTCTCAAGTGGCACCCCAGCTGCTGGCCCTGAGTCACACTTCAGGTCGCCCTGTATGGGAACAACGCCTTGCCTGCAGTTTGGAAATTGACAGACTCAGGGATGCATCTGTGAGTCTCCTGCACAGACCGAGCAGGATGGGCAGCCCCTGTCATGAGATGCCTGCTCAAGGGACATCAGCATTCGTGGGGTAGGAGCTGGTGGCTCTGAGGCCGAGGTCACCAGAAGGACATTCCTGGCTTGCCCACAGATGCCCTAGTAGAGAGAGTTGGTGGAGGCTGTGTCCCCGGGGTCAACCCCCGGCAGTGTCAGGGGACAAGACAGACCCCCACCCCCAGCCCACCCTCCTGCACTTTGCCAGGAGAGGAAGCCAGCTGTGAGCAGACCGCAGAGCCAGACACACACAAAAACCGCCTGGATCATGATCCAGACTCACTGGAGGCCCGGAGTCCTGGAGGCCTCATCCATCCTCCCAGACCATAGGGATGAACGCTGGGAGATGGGGGGATGCCCGGGGGCCCCAGGTTGGGGGATGATCTCTCAGACTGCTACCACCTCTCCTTTGAGACTGTGGACTTGGGAGAAAATCAAGGATATCAGCGTTGGATCCATCCACACAGAGGCTGGAGCCAAAATCAACACTGATTCTCTACTGCTGAGGCACGGCCCACGTTACACAAACGGGATGTTTGCCCTGGTGACCAGGCCAGGAACTCGGGAACGCTGGGGCATCCGTGTTTGTTTCTCTAAGTGCCTTGAGAAGAAGCCAGGTCAGTCCAGGCTCCGGGGCCTGAGACATGAGTCCCAGTCCCTGCACCTTCCCCAGCTTGGGACCTGCTTTGGGTTCCCATCCTGTCATGTGGGAATCATAGTTCCACCCATCCCCAGGCTTATCCTGAGGGTTGGACGTGATGGTATATTGACCATAACAGAAAGAAAGACATCCGAGGCAAAGATAAACATATATCCATACCCCCAAAGTTGGAGGTCCCCAAACTTAAGAAACTCCTGAAGTGCTTATGACCAAACAGTTTCCCTGGCACTAACCCCACCACAAGGGGAAATCTGCATTTTCCCAAAGCCCCCGGTGGTTTGCATGAGAAGGGAATTTGGGGTTAAGCTATTTGGGTTTTCCAGATGATTCAGTGGCAGAGAATCCCCCTGCCAATGCAGGATATGCAGGAGATGTGTGTTCGATCCCTGAGTTTGGAATATCCCCTGGAGGAAGAAATGGTAACCCACTCCAGTATCCTTGCCTGGATAATCCCTTGGACAGAGGAGCCTGGTGGGCTACAGTTCATGGGGTTGCAAGAGCCAGACACAACTGAGCGACTGAGCATGCATTATCTGGATTCAGCCATCCAATGGTAAAACAGAGCATGAAACATCAACCAGCTCAGACTGAGCACAAGACAAATCAAAGTGTTAGGAATTTTGAGGGTGAGCGATGTCCTCCAGGATAAGATGGCCCTGGGGCTCCTCGGGTACCAGGAGGTAGGTGTCCTGGGCTTCCCTCCCAGGAGACCCACGTCTGCCCACGTCCTCCGCTCATGCAGGCTAATGTGTGAACAGGTAAGGGTGGCTCCAAGAGTGCAGTGACGAGATGGGATTTGCAGGCAGGCAGCTGTTGTTCAGTCGCTAAGTTGTGCCCAACTCTGCGACCCCATGGACTGCAGCACCACGGCTTCCTTGTCCTTCACCATCTCCTGGAGTTTGCTCAAACGTATGCCATTGATTCGGTGACACTATCCAACCATCTCATCTTCCATCGCCCCCTTCTCCTCCTGCCCTCAATCTTTCCCAGCATCAGGGTCTTCTCCAATGGGTTGACTTTATGCATCACGTAGCCAAAATATTGGAGTTTCAGCATCAATCCTTCCAGTGACTATTCAGGGTTGATTTCCTTTAATACTGAAGGCAGGCAGATCTTGGTTTAAAACCTGTTACTCCCAGCTGTGTAGCCTCAAGCACACCCCAGACCCTCTTATTACTCTAGGGTGGTCCTTGGGGCCAGCAGCCTCTGCTTCACCATGGGCTTACTCAGGATCTCAGATTCCACCCCGGACCTCCGGAGTCAGAACCTGCATTTTAGCAGGCTCTCAGGGGCATCCTTACGCACTTGAAAGCTTGGTAAGCCTGGTCTTTACCTCTCCAAGCCTCCTTATCCTCACTGCAAAAAGGGAAAATATTCTATGTCAGGAAGGCTCCCTGAAGCTCTAGGTAACATAAAGGCTGTTTCTAAGTAGCCTAAACAATCAAAAGATATGTTGGCTGCTGAGACTGGAGCCCAGGGTGGAGCAGGAATCAGGGTCAGTGTGGCCCAGGACATTATACCTACCCCTTTAGGGCCGGGATGCTAGGCAGCGGCAGCTCACCACCCCCTCCCATCAGTACGGGAACGAGCAGAAGGACAAACTAGAGCTGTCTCCTCCCAAGCTTCCCTGTTGAGAGGTATGGAATGCTTTTCCCCAGAAATCTCCATGAACTTTTGTCTCAAATCTCACTAGTCTATACCTAGCTATGGTCAGTCACTGATTCTGGCACCAGGCACTGGCTAAAGGGACTGGTCACACTCAGGTCCACCTGTGGACCCAAGATGTCTCACAAGAACTTCACGAACCTGGATCAGGACAGTTCATAGGAGGGAAGTGCTAGTGGGCGGGCCTCGAACCTGGTCACTACAAGGTGGTCCTGCGTTGGGGGGTGGCAGCTCCCTCGGCGAAGTCCCTGGGTTCCTGGAACAAAGTTCTCCTGAAAGAGCAGCAAGTCCTCCTGACTGTCATAGTTGAAAGACTCTGCTAGACCGTGGTGGTGTGATCACATAGTCATGTCCGACTCTTTGTGACCCCATAGTTTGCAGCCTGCCAGGCTCCTCCATCCATGGGATTTCTATGGCAAGAGTACTGGAGTGGGTTGCCATTTCCTCCTCCAGGGGTTCTTCCTGACCCAGGGATTGAACCCAGCTGTCCTGCCTTGGCAGGTGTTTTTTTTTTTTTTTTTTTTACTGACTGAACCATCAGGGAAGCTGGTAGATGGGATTTTCCAAATGTGGCCCCTGTAATGTTTCAGGTCCCACGTCTCATCTCCTCTCCACTAAGAGATAGGGTCTGTTTTCCTCTCCCTTGAAAGTGGGTGGGGCTTTTGTGATCATCTTGATGAACAGATGTGATGCTGTCTGACTTCCAGGGCTAGATCACAAGCAGTGATACAGCTTCCTCATGGTCCTCTGTCAGTAGGAGCCATCACCTGGGGGACCCATCCACCCTTACCACCATCTGGTAAGGAAGCACAAGCCACACGAGAGGCTGGAGGCTGTATTGACAGCTTTAGGGACCTCTCAGCTGAGCCAGCAACAGCTACCAGGCAACTGTCAGTGTGCTCTGCTCATTTCAGCCCTGAGTCCTTGAATCTTCCAACTGAGGTCTCAGATGTCATCATGCAAAAGTGAACCATCCTGAACCTTCCCTGGTGGTCCAGTGGTTAAGAATCTGCCTGCCGATGAAGGGGACACGGGTTCAGTCCTTGGTCCGGGAAGATCCCACATGCTGCACGGCAACTGAGCCCACGTGCTGCAATGACCGAAGCCTGTGTGCCCTGGAGCCTGTGCTCTGCAGCAAGAGAAGCCGTGCGTCACAACTAGAGAGGAGCCCCTGCTCCCTGCAGCTAGAGAAGGCCTGTGGGCAGCAAGGAAGACCCAGCACAGCCAAAATAAATAAGTAAACATTTTAAATTAAAATAAGCAAGTCATCCCCACTGTGCCCTGTTGGAATTCCCGGCCCACAGAATCAATGAGCATAAAAAATGATTTTCTCTTGTCACTGTGGTAGACAGATTAGTGATTCCCCAAAATGCTCACATTCTAATCCCTATAACCTGTGAATGTGGATTTACCTGGCAAAAGAGACTTTGCAGACAGGATGAAGGTTAAGAATCTTGACATAGGAAGATTGTCCTGTGTTAACCAATAAGCACAATGTAATTGGAATTCCCAGGTGGCTCAATGGTAAAGAATCCACCTGCAAATGCAGGAGAGCAGGAGATGCAGGCTTGGGCCCTGGGTCAGGAAGATGCCCTGGAGGAGTGCTTGGCAACCCACTGCAGTATTCTTGCTGGGATAATCCCATGGACAGAGGAGCTTGGCAGGCTACATGGGTTGCAAAGACTCGGACACGATGGAGGGACTGAGCATGCAAGCATGCAGAGTGTAATAAAAAAAAAACCCTTATAAGTGGGAGGCAGGAAGGTCAGAGTGAGTTGGAAGAAGATATGATAACAAAAACAAGAAGCTGGAGATGTGCAAGGTCGGGGCAATGCTCTGGAAGCTGGAAAGGACAGGAAACATCTCCTCGGAAGCCTCCAGAAGGAGCAAAGCACTGGTGACTCCCTGATTTTCTATTTCCAACCTCCATAACTGTAAGAGAATGAATGTGTATTGTTTTAAGCCACTAAGTTGATGGTAATTTGTTACAACAGCAATAAGAAACTAATGCAAAAAGGTTTTGATAATAAATTGTATTTTAAAAAATAGATATAGGGCTCTTCAGATTTTCTGCTTCTTCTTATGTCACTTTTGGTAAGTTATATTTTTAAAAGAATGTTTCAATCTCATCAAAGTTGGCAAACTTTTTGGCCTAAAATTGCTTACAATATTCTCTTATTACTTTTGATGTCTGTAGGATCTGTAGTGATAGCCCTTCTTCTCATGCTTTGCGTTTGTGAATTTGCATTCTCCTTTTTTTGCATTGAATTTTGTTGATTTTTTTTTTTAGAGAAACAGTTTTTAGCTTCATCAGTTTCCTCTATTATCTCTGTGCTTTGTGTTTCATTGGTTTCTGCTTTTATTTTTCTTACTTCCCCCCTACCCCCCGCCCCAGGATTACTTTGCCCTTCCTTCTCTCACTTTATATGGAGGAACTTTAGGTCGTTGATTTCACCCCTTTCTTCTTTTCTAAGCATTTAAAGGTAAAGTTTCCCCTTAACCATTGCTTTAGCTGTATCCCATTCATTTGAATACATTTCTGTTATTATTTGGGATTTCAGTACTTTTAAATTAATTGAGACATACTTTGTGGACCAGCATTTAGTCTATCTTGGTGAATTACAGTGGCACGTGAAAAATATTTATTCTGTAACTGTAGGAAGTATTTTCTGTAAAATCAATTTTGAGGTCAGGTTGGAGATTTTTCAAATATCCTATGTATTTATTTGCATTTGGCAGGGGGCAGAGGGGGATAGGTCTAGTTCTATCAATTATAAATAGAAGGGAAGTTGAATACTATTACTGTAGAGTTGTTTCTGTTTAATATTACCCATCTTTTTCATGCATTTTGAGGTTCTACTAGTAGGTGAATACACATTTAAAACTATGACTTAACCTGTTCATTATTATACAATGTCCCTTTTCCCCCTCAATTATCGCTTTATCTTGAAGTCTGTTTTATCTGATATTAACAGTCACTCTTAGTAATATCACACAGAGTTCATTTCTTATAGGCATCAATCGCGTGTACGACTGGGTCTTATTTTTCTATTCAGATAACCCCTTTTAATCAAAGTGTTTACCCTGTTAATATTTAGTTTAAACATGGAAACGGTAGTGTTTATTTTCAATTTGTACCCTCTCTCTTTTATTCTTCCTTGTTTCCCTTTCTGCTTCCATCTCTTCCGTCCAGTGCTCACCCCTGGGATCCCGCCACCATGCTTCGAGGAAGCCCAAGGTGCATGAAGGGGCTGCTCATGGGTGTTCCAGCTGACAGTCCTGGGGGAGGGCTCATCTGAGAGCCCCACCTTAAGTGCCAGATGCACATGAGAGGGTGAGCCTTCCCTGTTACGCCCTGTCCAAATTCCTGACCCACAGAATCTGTGAGCCTAACAAAGGGTGGTGAGCCTTTGTTAGGTGAGCCCACCCCTAAGTTTGGGCTCATTGGTTATACAACCTTAACAGCTAGAACAATGGTTTTGCAAGATTCTCAGTGGTAGCACATACACCGCACGTCACACCACCTGCATTGGAAGAAAGAAGTGGTCCTTGAAACCAAGAGCCTGATATAGTTGTTGGAAAGATCCAATTCCAACCCAGGACAGGAGGCATACCAGGAAAGGCGACCTGCAGTTAAAGGCTGGCCCCCAGCTGGCCTGACCCTCCCTAAGTCATTGGAAGGGGACGCATGCTTTCCAGGGGGACAAATCACACCCTCCATTTTTCTCCCCAGCACCAGCTGTAGTCTAAAAAATGCAGGGAAGGAACAAAGGCCAGCACATTCCTGGGGAGGTAGACACGAAGGGGGCTCTGCCTCCCTGCAGATATGTCCTTCTCCAGTGGAGCCAGGAAGAACATCTCACAAGTGCTCGTATCAAATCAAAATCTGAGCCTTGGATCCAGCCCCTGAGCCTTGGATCCCATTCTCCGCCTGTTTCATTATTTGAGAGCTGTCTACGCCCTCTCTACCTAACATCTGGTCCTCCGCAAGGCAGCACTGGCATGGCCTGGCAGCTGGTTAGAAGGTGGGATCTGTGCTAGACGCCAACTTGCTGACTCAGGACTCAACAAGACTCCCCAGGCGATTTTCAGGCTCTGCAGGTTTGAGGAAGAGTCCCTGCACTGATTAATCAGCAAATCCATCTTCCTGGGGGAGCAGAGGGACCCTCGGTCGAGGAGGAGAATCAGAGAATGACCCGCACAGCGCCTGGAGCAGGCGCCCGAGGGCAGAGCCTGCCCTGCAGCCTGGTGCGGGGTCCTCTGTGCACAGAGACGCCAGAGGGACCTCACGTGGCTTCCGGCATGGGGACAGCAAGCAGGATTACCTCACGCGCAAACCTGGTTGACAGGTGTTGGCCAGGCCTGCTGGGCCAACGACAGTTTGGGGAGGGAGTCTAGACTCTGCAGTAAAGAGTGCTGTGATCAATTAGTGATGTCTGCCCAGGCTGGGTTGAGGGCGGTGCCGCGTGTGCTTTATTGGCTATCCTGACTAGAATGTGCAGTTCCCTGCCGTTTAAAGCCGCTTTCCTCTCCCTGCCGAAAGGGCTTCTGAGCGATGGTGCAGCTCATGAGCCCATCCCTACACATGCCAGTCAGCCACCCATCACTCCCAGTTTCACGTGGGGTCTGGCTGGCGGCCCTCCGTGGCCACCCTGGTTGCTTCCAAGCCTGCACTCTGGGTGCCCCACCACCCATAGATTCACCATCTGACTCATTTCCAATGGCCGTTCCCTTTGCAGACCCTGCTCAGCTGTCTACGGAGTAAGGTGTCCAGGTCTGAATCTGTCCAGTTTCAGTCTGAACTTAAAAGCAAAGTAGCTGCGTGTCTCAGATCTGGAGGCGCTGCACAATTCTCTTCATTCCCAAAACGCCTGGTGCCCCATGGGAAAACCCTTCAGAGGAGGCAGTTGCTCTGGCTTTCAGAAGCCCTCACTCAGACCTTCTCACCTGAGCCTGGGTGGTGTGAGCAATGCTGTTCCCGTTTCACAGATAAGCAAACCAAGGCTCTGAGAGGCACTGAGAGCTGTGGGTCAGGCAGCCAATCAGAGGCAGAGCTGGGATGAGCTAATCAAAGCAGCCTTGGCTCCGTGTCCTGTACACGGGTCCAGGGCTCCCTCGGGGCACCCATTGCCAGAGGCGTAACTGGGAGTGGGCACCATTACCAATGAGAAAGCTCCCCCAGCAACTCTGGAGGAGCTCGCTGGCCCCATACCCTCCCACAGAAGCGCTTTTGGAAGCAAACCTGATGACCTCAGCACATTTTTTCCAATCACACCCTTCCCCCCTCTCCCAAAATCTCAGTGTCTTTGGATCATTTCCCTGCGGAGAAGGCCAAGGCAGGCCTGAGGGCCCTAGAAGGGGCTCCTTCCTAGAGGCTGCTCTCAGCCCCTACCCCTCCCCAGCCACCGTCCTGGCCTGCTCGGCTGGGACACTAGGCAGGGAAACCACAAATAATTCAGCTGTTTAGGAGAACATCAGTCTGGGTTTCCACGGCAACAGCCTCTGGAGCCAGCTGTCCCGGCAGCTGACACTGCAGGGCCAGGCCAGCCCGCATCTCCAGTTGGAGCAGAGGAAACAGGTCCACGCTGGTCTCAGAGATTCCAGAATGTCCAGGACACAGAGACTGAGTGAGGGGGAACTTGGAAACCCCCCAGCTGTGGGGCGAGGAGGATGAGTACCTGGGAAAGTGGGTCAGAAATCCCAGAGCAACCCCGCCCCCAAGTCATCACACATCAACTGAGCCGGCGGCCTCAGCATCGTCTGCCCCTTTCCACCTCACCCGGCAAGGTGAGTCCTGCTGCAGTCCCATTGGGCAGGTGGGCAAACAGAGGCCTAGCGGGAATCTGTGTGGCTTGCCCCTTGGTTCCAGATCCTGTTTCCACTCATCTCTCACCCTGCAGCTGCCTTTCCCCCACCCCTAGCTCCCAGAGTGTGGGCCCCCAGGGTCCTCTGCCTGGACAGTCTCTGAGGAGCAGAGGGATGGGCTGTTGCCCCCAAGGGACCCCCCCAGGACAACAGGAGCTGGTGTCTCCTGAGAGCTCACTGTGTGGTGCCTGGTTGGCTGTCTTCTTACCCATCCTGCTTAGGGAAAAGGGGAGGCTCAGAGAGGGGATGGGGGTTGCCCAGAGTCACACAGCTCCTAAGTAGTGGGGCCCAGGTGAGACAGGCTGGGACCTGGGATCCTTTGCTGCAGGGTCTGCACCTGGCCAAACCTCTGGAGCAACAAAATACAAAGAAACTATAAGGGACTAAAAATGACTGCCTGCATGCCCGGTTGGGACAAATTCTGGACAAGAAACAGAAAGACCAAAAGCCAAACTGCCACTTCTGAAGATTTAGAAGTAAAAGCAGGGTACCGTGCATGTCCCCTTCACACAGCGCCACAAAGAGGTGGGCAGACCACCTAAGCCACGCCTCCATCCCGACTCCTGAGTACACCCCTACCCTCGCCCCATGTAAGGAACCAGCCATCCCTCCCAACCCTGGGGAGGGAGCAAGGAAACCTGTCGCTTGTTCTCACTCCCCCTGCTGCAGCAGGGTCCCCAATAAAGCCTTGCCTGAATTTCCTGCCTGGCCTCTGATCAATTTCTATTGGTTAAGGAGGCCAAGAACCCTGGTCAGTAACACAGCTGTGTGCCAAAGATGCCCAATTGGTGGCCTCGTGGGCACTGGTGTGACTTGAGCCTCCTGGAGCCCCTTGGACCCTGAGATGCCCTGGCTGTTCACAGGCCCCGCCCACAGACAGACAGGACTTCCGGGGCAAGTAGCAGTCTCAAGGACTCCAGAGCCTGGGAGTAGGCCGCGTAGACCATTCCCAGGGCCCTGAGGGCAAGTCCTGAGCTGGGTCCCAGGGCAGGTGCACAGAAGCAGGAGTGAGCTGTGTGGACAGGCGGCCACAGGACCACAAGACAACGTCATCTGTGTGATCCTGGGAGGTTTTGGCTGAACAAGGACCACCAGGGATGGCTCCTGGAGGAGGGAGTGGAGGGCTGGGAGTGGTGTGGAGCCCCAGGGGTGTTGAGACTGAGGAGCCTGGGAGGCAGGGGCGGCCGGGCCAGGGCCAATGGGCAATGCCGACTCTGCATGGCAAGTGGCTGGCCTGTACTGGGGAGACAGGTGCGGCCAGAGTAGGCACAATACGACATGGCTGTTAGTTGGTGAGGAAAACAAAGGGCAGACGCAGAAGACAAAACAGAGGCAGAGGCAAAGACGTCGCAGGACGCGCATCCAGGGGAATACTACTCAGCCACAAAAAGGAACACGTTTGAGTCCATGCGTATAAGCTGGACAAACCTAGAACTTATTATACAGACTGAAGCATGTCAGAAAGAGAAAAACAAATATCATATGTTAACGCATATATATGGAACCTAGAAAGATGAGACTGATGAACCTGTTTGCAGGGCAGCAGTGGAGAGGCAGACACGGAGAGCAGGCTTGTGGGCGTGGTGGGCAAAGGACAGGGAGGGACGAATTGAAAGAGTCATATTGAAACATACACATTTCCATGTAAAGGAAATAGCCAGTGGGAATTTGCTGTGTGATGCAGGGAGCTCAAACCTGGTGCTCTGTGACAACCTAAAGGGTAGTGGTGGGAGGTGGGAGGGATGGTAATAAGGAGGGGATATATGTATATCTATGGCTGATTCATGTTGACATATGGCAGAAACTAACACAATATTGTAAAGAAATTAATCTCCAATTAAAATAAAAAACAGAACAGAGGTCAAGTTCACGGTCACGATATGTGCCGTTAGGTCCTCTGTGTGTGCTGTTTGATACAGTGGCAAGTTTGATTCTGAGTCCCCTGGCAGCCAATGCAAAAAGGGAAATGCAATCTGCCATTGAACTGATGAGGCAGAAGCAAACTGCTTGCGAGATGCTAGACTGTGGCTACTGCTAAAAAAGAAGAGGACTTTCTTGTCAAGACAAGTTGATGATGCCTGCTTGCATAGCAGCTGGACAGTATCTCTGCACAAAGTGATGTCTCTGTCTTAAAGTGTTTCTGGGGACAGGAGGACCACCAAGACCCTGTGCAAGGGGTCAGCCTGGGCAGATAGGCAGGCAGCAGTCTGCTGGCCAGGCTTCTGCAAGCTGTGTTTGAACACAGCTTCTCAGAAGGACAGAGGCATAGCCAACGCAAGCCATGCTGCCCCCCTCCCCTCAAGATTCTACAAAGTCCCTGCCCCTCTTCCAGATGGGACAAAACCCCAGCACTCAGGTGGGGCATGAGTGAGTGGGAGGCACTGCCTTGGCATCTGCTGTTTACCCTTGGCTGCAGGCTTGAATCACCTGGGAGTTTGCGAGACGTGGTCCCCGAATCCACCCCAGTTCTGATCTAATCTTCTCTGGGTGTGGTCCAGACATGAGGATTTCATTAAAAGCTCCCAAGTGATTCTCACGTGCAGCCAAGTTCAGAACCCTGACTCCGGGTGAGCGAGATCACCTGTCTTCCGTGCAAAGCTCGAGCTTGGCAAACGTCCAGCAGCAGAGAACGGGGGCGGCTCCCTGTGGAACCCAGTCCCCCGGGGTGGGGAGGGAGGGCAGCCCAACAAGCCTCACAGCTAAAAGGAAGGCCACCCATCTTGGGATGGGGCTTAGCCAACGGCCTGGGGGTCCTCTAAAAATAATTCACACTTTGCTCCAAGCTTTGGTTTAATGGGTGGTGAGATCCCCAATCTTACTCTTTAGATAAACTTTTCCTAAAGGTGTTCCACACACTTCTTTCATGGCTTTGTGGGGGAAAGCGTTGTCTGGGCAAAGAGGCTAAGGAACCCATGGTACCAGCCTTAGACAGGCGCCCCCACTCAGGGCCGATGATGCTCCTGCGTAACTGTTTTCACAAAGGCACATGCGGGTCTCCCCAAATTCTCTGGCCGTGAAACTGCTTCACAGATGCAGTATTTTTCAGAAATTTCTTTCATGGAGCCATGTCCTGGAAAAAGCTGCTGTCATCATTCCAGCCAAACCCAGTTGTTTTTAAAAAATCATTTCTTAAGGAAGTCTCCAGGCCAGTGCAAGTACAATATTCAGCTTTGAACTGTGAAACTGCCCCATGAACCTGCTGAGATAAAGTGGTTGAAACAGGTACCCACAGGTAATCTAGCAAGTTGAAACAGACTCATGAGTGCTCGGTTAGTAAAATGTCGAAAGAGGTATGCTAAAAATGATGACCCTGGTTTTAGAACCATTGGACCTCAGCCTTTCTTTCTGACAGCAGTGAAAAATCCTAGGGCCAATCGCCTTTTAAGGAGATTTCCAGCTGGCGACAAAATAACCGCGTCACTAGAAGGGTTAATATTTTTTAACACATCCACAGCTCTGCAAAATAAATAAGGAAAAAATATGATAAGTCAATAGAAAGCTACCAGGGATCAAAAAAAAAAAAAAAAACCCCAACTGAAAAAAATAAAATACAGGCTGCTGACAGATGCATAGTCTGGGTTATGCTGAAGTAACAAACATTCCCAAGACTTCAGAGGCTTAAAACTACAAAAGTTTATTTCTTGCTCATACCTGTCAGGTGGGAAACAGCAGGGTCTCTACTCATTGTCAAGGTCGCTGGGGGAAAGGCTGGCAAAAGAAGAGTATGTAGACCCTGGCTCTTAGGATTGTACCCAGGGAGAGTACACTGCCTTGAGCCCAGGAGGACAAGCCCACCATGTGGGAACAAGCCCACCAAAGAACACAAACATGAAAACAGGCAGACTCACTGTGACTAAGAAAATGCAAATCAGCAGCAACGTGGATAGACGTAGAAATGATCCTACCAAATGGGGTAAGTCAGGCAGAACAAGACAAATATCATATGATACCACTTATATGTGGAATCTAGAAAAATAATACAAATCAACGTATTTATAAAACAGAAACAGATTCACAGAAAACAAACTTCTGGTTACCAAAGGGGAAGGAGGGGGGATAAATTAGGAGCATAGGATTAACAGATACACATTACTATGTATAAAATAGGCAAGAATGAATTATTGTGTCGCTCAGGGAACTCTATCCAATATCTTGTAATAACCTACAATGGAAAAGAATCTGAAGCTATACATCTGAAACTAACACGATATCATAAGTCAACTATAATGGAGCTTCCCTAGTGGTTAAGATGGTAAAGAGTCCACCTGCAATGCATGAGACCCAGGTTTGATCCTTGGGCAGGGAAGATCCCCTGAAGAAGGAAATGGCAACCCGTTCCAGTATTCTTGCCTGCAGAATTCCATGGAGAGAGGAGCCTGGGGGGCTAGTTTAATAAATAAATTAAAAAAAATTAAAATCAGAACAACAGACAGACTTAATGCAATTATTTGCCAAAGATTACAAAAACAGAAGCAAAAGTGCATGAAAACTTGCCATCTCCCTTTAGGCAAACGCTCATCTTTGGCACATAGGATTTGTGTGTGTGCTCAGTAGCCTCTGACTCTTTGCAACTCCATGAACCGTAGCTTGCCATGCTCCTCTGTCCATGAGATTCCCGAGGCTAGAACACTGGAGTGGGTTGTCATTTCCTCCTCCAGGGGATCTTCCCGACCCAGGGATCAAACCTGTGTCTCCTGCAGCTCCCGCGCTGGAGTAGGATACTTTACCACTGAGCCACCTGGGCAGCACCAACAAGGATGCTTCCTTCTAAAATGAGAATGAAGCAATAAACTACAGACTGTGGATCAAATCAGCTGCTCGTTTCTGCACAGCTATGAGCTGAGATTGGTTTATAAATCATTTTAATGCTTGAAAACAATTTAATTAAAAAACATCCAAAGAAAAACCGTTTGTGAGGCAGAACAACTACAGAACATTTTCCATTCAATGTAGATGGAAACACAGGCACACCCCTGTGTCTGCAGCTCCCCTCTGCAAAGCAGAGTTGAGTGGTTGTGACGGGGACCGCATGCGGCCACGAGATAGGAAGCGTACATCTGGGCCGATGCTCCAGGACCCCAGCTAGAAGCTCGTGGGGCCAACACCTCAGGCCTGGGAAGGTTCTGGACAGCCAGGCCCGGCGTGGGACGGAGCTTGGCCAGAGCAGCTGGAGCCTCGGGGCGGGCAGGGAAGGAGAGAGGTGGTGTGGGCAGGGGGGCAGACCTCAGGAAGGAGGCTTTATTCTGCTTGAAAGGCGAGGCCATTGGTCCCCCTCTCTGCGTGGATGGCCCAGAGAGCCAGGCTGCGCTTTGTTTCCAGGTGGTGATGGGCGGGCCTGGCTGGAGCTGGCTTCGGCAAGCCCCTTCACTCCCTCCCCGCAGCTGTGACACCACCCCACCCCACTATGAGAAGCCATGTGCTGGGAGGCTGTGGACACACTCCCGCCCCCAGGAAACCATAGACACCAGGGGGTTCGTTCATGAGAGCCATCTTTGTGCCAGACAGGTGACCTTCTCCCTAATAGAGGGACGAAAGTTCTAGAACATGTGAAGATGCAGATGAGAATTCTAGGCTGAAGGGAGCATCGTTGTTCATTGTTTACTCTGTCGGGTCTTTGCGACCCCATGGACTGCAGCACGCCAGGCTTCCCTATCCTTCACCATCTCCTGGAGCTTGCTCAAACTCATGTCCATTGAGTCAGTGATGCCATCCAACCATCTCATCCTCTGTTGCCCCCTTCTCCTCCTGCCCTCAATCTTTCCCAGCATCAGGGTCTTTTCCAATGAGTCAGCTCTTCGCATCAAACTATTGGATGGCCAAAGTATTGGAGCTTCAGCATCAGTCCTTCCAACGAGTATTCAGGGTTGATTTCTTTCAGGGTTGACTGGTTTGATCTCCTTGCTGTCCAAGGGGCTCTCAAGGGTCTTCTCCAGTACCACAGCTTAAAAGCATCAATTCTTCAGCGCTCAGCCTTCTTTATGGTCCAACTCTCACATCCATACATGACTCCTGGAAAACCATATGAGGGAGCATGGGAGCCAAAAATGTGATTGTGCAAGCAGAACTCACAGACCAGGAACGGGAATGAGGAACTCCGGGGTGACTGGGGCCCAGAGGGTATGAGGAGTGAAAGGGGGAATTTACGGCTGAGAAATAAACTGGGGATCCACAGAAGCTCCTCCAAACTTGGCGGGGGACTGTAGCATGAGGGTGTTCATTTGTGAGTTCACTCTGATGAGCCCAGGGCCATGCAAAACAACAACAATAATAATAACAGTATTTATTAATAACAGCAGTCCAGGCTGGCTGTTAAACCGATTCCAAGCCTTGACTGCATGTGATCCTGCAACAGCCCTTCGAGATGGGCGCAGTTATTGCCTCCACTTTATAGGCGGGGTAACTGGGGCTTCAGCAAGACCACAGGGCAGTCATTAGCAGAGGCGAGATTTTATTTTCTGTCGGATACCCAGGAAGAAAGCCAGGAAACACAGAGACAGCTGTCCTGTGTATTGTCTGGGAGGCTGGGGGGCTGGAGGGGTCAGGGAGAGAAGAGTGATGGAAATGCAGCCCCGAGGGCGGAGCTTCAGGTTGTAAACAGCCGTGCTGACCGTAAAACAAACCCACCTCGCTGATCCAAATCCTGAAATGCGAAAAGCTCTGAATCTCAGAATTTTCTCATACCTTTCTAGGCACCAAAATCCAAGCTGAAATTTTGCGCAATGAAACTCCACCTGGATTGTCAAATCTCTGTCTCTTTTGTTGTCGTTCAGTCGCTAAGCTGCGTCTGATTCTGCAACCCCATGAACTGCAGCACACCAGGCTTCCCTGTCCTTCACTATCTCCTGGAGTTTGCTCAAACTCGTATCCATTGAGTCAGTGATGCCCTCCTAACGTCTCATCCTCTGCTGCCCCCCTCTCTTGCCCGCCATCTTTCCCAGCATCAGGGTCTTTTCCAATGAGTCAGCTCTTCACATCAAGTGGCCGCCAAAGTGCTGGAGCTTCAGCTTCAGCATCAGTCCTTCCAATGAATATTCAGGGTTGATTTCCTTTAGGATTGATTACTTTGATCTCCTTGCTGCCCAAGGGACTCTCAAAAGCCTTCTCCCACACCGCAATTTGAAAGCATCAATCCTTCGACTCTCAGCCTTCTTTATGATCCAACTCTCAAATCCGTACATGACTACTGGAAAAACCATAGCTCTGACAATACGGACCTTTGTTGGCAAGGTAATGTCTCTGCTTTTTAATATGCTGTCTAGGTTTGTCAGAGCTTTTGTCTCTTTGGGGTGAGTATTCCTATGTTTCATGGATTTGAAAGTGGGGTACCACTCTGAACTCCACTGGGAGGATTGCATAGAAGGTGGAATTCATAATCACCTTCTTAAAATCCCGAGTCTTGTCATTTAATCAAAGGTGGTCTTTGGCCTTCTGAGGAGGTCCTGCTCTCCGTCCGGGGGTCAGGAGCCCCCAGTTCTAGGTCCAGACCTGCCCCTCCTGGTTCACGTGGTCTTGAGCGGGTGCAGGTCTCTCCTGGGCAGTAGGATGGGAGGCGAGGCCGCCAGCCCCACTCAGCAGGTGAGGCCTTGGGGGGGAAGCAGGAGGCCCCCACGCAGAGGGACGCGCTGCTGGAACCCACGACGCTTTAGCCAGGGTGGTGCTCGCCAGCCCGAGGGCAGTGGGCTTGGATGCAGGAGGCGTGGGTCCTAGCCCTGGCCAGCTCGGCCACCACACAGCTATGTGATGCTGAGCAGGGGCCTGCCCCTCTCTGGACTTTTCTTTTCTCTTCATAAAACACAGGCCCAGCAGGCCTTCCCACTCACATCACCTGGGATACACGGAGCCAGAGAGACAGACTTCTCTCTCTCAGCATCCCACCTCCCCCCCCACACCCCGGGGCCCAAGACCCCCAGGCCCAGGCTCCAAGCACCCCCAGGCCCCGGCTCCCCAGCCTCTAATTGAAGGGGTGGGCAGGCCTCGCCTTTCTCATTCTCCGTGGCATGTGCCTGCTTCTCGGGGTGGAGATCAGAGCATTTGGAAGGCTCGATTCCCACGGGCGGGGGGCCCCGGGCAGCAGCCCTGCGCCCACCCGCCCGCCCGCCCGCCATCCGGGCGGCCCAGAGCGGACTGCAGGCTCAGAGCCTGCCCACTCACACCCCGGGGTGGGGAAGGATTTCCATGGGGCTTATGGTGATTTATAATGGGAAACCTCCGCTTTCCCCAGACATTGTTCTCCGTGACAGAGGGAAGAAAGAGGCCACTAAATCTCCTCTCATCATAAGTGATGATGAAGCCGCCGCTGCGGCCCGGTCCCCAATGCCCTCGACCGCGACAAAGTGCCCATTGTCATCTATTACAGTTTCCTCAAAAAACCTTCAGCCGCGCACAAGGCCGGAGCCATATCCTTAACTGGCTCTTCCTCATTGTCTGAGCCCGAGGGAAATAGAACGTGTCAGTCTGAGTAATGCTCCCTCAATACTTTTCAGGAGGCTGCTCGGGCCTGCGCCGGGATAAAGCCGCCCCCACGTTTTCTCAGGCCCCTCGGGCTGGGATGAAAGCTGGCCTGCGGCAGGCAGGCCGCCGCCACGCCACCTGGCCCCCGGGGACAGGGCGGACCTGGGCCGGCCTGGCTGGTGGCCGCCCCTCCTCCCCAAGTCTGCCCCGGGTTACCAGGAGAGCCGGGGAAGGATGCTGGAGGGGAAAGCGGGGTCTCCTTAGGGGCTCTCAGGGCTCAGATGGGGCCTTTGCCCCGCCACGCCTGGAACTCAGAAGGGGCAGCTCCCATAGGTCTGAATCCCAGAGCCTTTTACTTCCAAGTGTGAGAGTGTGCAAAGAAAGCCAAAGTGTTAGTTCCTCAGTCGTGTCCAACTCTTTGCGACCCCATGGATCATAGCCCGCCATGGCTCCTCTGTCCATGGGATTCTCCAGGCCAGAATACTGGAGGGGGTAGCCGTTCCCTTCTGCAGGTGATCTTCCTGACCCAGGGATCAGACGGTACTTCTTGCGTCTCCTGCGTTGCAGGCGGACTCTGCCGTCTGAGCCACCAGGAAGCCGGCTGGTTACATCCTGGCGTTTGCTCTCTGCTCACTCATCCGTGCTTCCCCTCACAGTCTGTTCATTCCCACTTTGCCTGGTGTTTTCATGAGTGGGTAAGGGGCTGCTGTTACCTGTGCCTTCCAGGGGGTTCAGGGAGGGGAACTGGCCAGGAGCTTGGGTTCCACCCGACGCAGCACAAAACAAAATTAAAATGCAGCCCTGGGTCAACACCGAGGACCAACTCTGGACAGGACAGCTCAGCAGGGCACCGGCCCAGAGTCCTCTGAGGGCCGCCCCGTGTGACTGAGGGTCACTGGCGGTGAGACTGCCCTGCTCTCAGAGACCTGGGACAGAGAAAGGCATGGACCCTGGGGCATCAGAGGCCTGCCTCTCCCTGGCCTGTGAGGCTGGACTCACACATCATTGGGCAAGAGCCCATCGGGAATTTGAGGTTGACCAGACAGCCTCCCAGCCCCGGCCCCACTCCAGCGACTGTGCTTGGTCCGAGCGGTTGCCTGCTCTCGGCCGTCACCCGGATGCTGTTGGCTGTGACAGTTCAGTCCCTCATCAGCAGTTGCAGAGTCCGCTAGGTGGGGAGGCCTCAGAGACCACCCCGTCTGACCAAGGCCAGAGGCTGGGCCAGCTGCAACCCCTGTGAGCCTCATGTCTCAGGAGCAGTGGTCTGGAAGGGGCAGACCCCTGCCTACCCCGGGGACCTCCCTGCCAGGCCCCTTCCTTCTGGGTGACCTGGAACATGACAGAACCTTTCGGCCAGAGCCTTAGCAGCAGCACAGAGCATGTTCTCAGGGCTCTGTCTCTGCCCCAGAGGCGGGTCTCTGAAGCCATGTGCCAGCTACGATCCAGAGGTGCCAGGGCAGAGGCAGTGGGCAGGAGGAAACTCCCCCAGACCGGCACCTCCTCCTGGCATTTCTGTACTCCTGCAGTTGACTGGGTATGACACCCACCACCGTGCTTTGGCTGATGGAACTCTGCAGCATCTCCCATCAAGAAAAGGGTGGGTCTCCCTCCCGTTGAACCTGGACTGGCCAGTGATTTACTTTGACCAAGAGAATATGGTGGAAGAGGCTAGATGCCAACTCTGAGCCCTGGCACCCCAGGCCCTGGGATGCAGGCAGGACCCTGGGTGCAGGGTAGCCCACTACCCCTCCGAGGTTCTCAGAGAGCCCTTGCTGAGTTGCACGCGCTGAGGCTGAGCTGAGCTGAATTGAATGAACTGAACTGAATTGAAATGAACTAAATTAATCAAATAAACAACACTTGGCTGTGACAGCAGGCTAGGGACATAGCATCATCTCTAACAATGATTTCAAGATAGGGACTAGCTTTTCTCTTCCTCTGGGTCTCCACCCACAGGGCGGGCGTAGGGTTGGGAAGCAAGCGCAGGGAGCTCTGGCTGCAACAGTGGAGCATCCTTGGGGAGACTGCCCTTCTTCAGAGGCAGAAAACTCCAGAACAGGTAAGCTCCGTCTTCCATTTATCTCTCCATTATTTGAGGAGGGGCACCTCCATGTGACAGAAATTCCGCAGGTCCTGGGGTGAGAAGGGAACTGACGCAGTTGTTGACCTTAAGAGATGGTTGTCCAGTAGAAGAGAGGACACAGGGGTGTGTCA
Organism: Bos mutus; assembly: GCF_027580195.1. Lineage (NCBI taxonomy): Eukaryota > Metazoa > Chordata > Mammalia > Artiodactyla > Bovidae > Bos > Bos mutus. The sequence continues at coordinate 65,017,019 of NC_091638.1, read as the reverse complement.
GGCGGGTATGGAGGGAAAGACAGCAGTGAGGATGGAGGTAAAAGGGAGCCCCGCTGGGGCCTGGGACCGGGAAGGCTTCCTGGAGGAGGGGGGCATCTGGGCAGGAAGCTGGAGGAGGTGGGGTCGACACTGAAGGAGAGGGGAGATCAGGGCCCATGTACAGGGCTGGGGCGGCGGGAGAAGGGGGCAGGGGCAGGCCAGGAGGAAGAGACAGGGGCAGGATAGTCCAGGCGTTGCTGGCCTCGGAGAGAAATGGCAGTTTGTCCTCAGAGAAAACAGGAAGTCAGAAGGATGCAGGGGTAACTGCCCCGTGGCTCCAGGATTCCGTATCCTTAGCCATGTGGTTCTGCACGTGCCTCGCACCAAGGCTGGGCCTCGGACTGGAGTGAGGTCTGGGTGTCCCTACACAGAGCTTCCGCCAGCACACGAAAGGGACCCAGGTGGCCCGCTGGCCCAAGGAGGACGGGGTTCCTGAGCCGACCTGGAACCCAGCCCCGTCCCGGGAATGCCCCCCCACGCCCCTCAAGAGACACTGTCATAGCCCAAGCTGCCACACCAGAACACACAGACTCTCCCAGTGCTGGTGGCCGGGACCCGGGTCTGCTGTCCCGTGGGGGTCAGCCTCCTGGTTTGCAGACAGAAGTCGTCTTCTCGTGTCCTCACCAGACAGAGAAGCCAACTGTCAGGTCTCTTCGTATAAGGGCACTGATCCCACTACAGGGGCCTCACCCTAATGACCTAATCCCCTCCCAGAGGCCCTACCTCCTAACGGTCTCCAATGAAGTGCTGGCACTTCAACACTTGAATGGGGGGGACACAATATTCACACACACAGCCTGCACTGAGACTCAAAACTTCCTGGAAGTGGACACAGGGAGTGGATATGGCAGCCTCGTGTGCACAGGGATGGGGAAGCTTCGGTGGACCCCTGCCGGGTGGGGGGAGTGAGGCCAGGCCGCCGGGCTCAGGGCTGGGCCCAGGTTTGCCTCTCCTGTCCTGTGACCTAACACCTCCGCACACCTCCTAACCTGGAAGGTGGGGACAGCGGTCTGCTCTCCTCCTGAGGTCCTGGGGAGGAAGCAGAGAACAGCTGTCATGCTCTGACACCTGTCGGATGCTCGCACGTTGGTTAGCCACAAATGTTTTGCTTGCTGGTGATTTTAGGCCAGAGCCAACTAAACGCTGCCCGCTCCCTCCTCGGGAGCCAGCTCACCCAGAGCCAGTCCCCTGCTCTTGCCTGGCCCCTCCCAGGAACCCAGCCCTGGCCCTGGCGGTCCTCTGGCCTACTAGTGGGCAGTTGGAGCATGTGCCCGGGCTGGCGGACCTACCCCCTTGCCCCTCTCTGATCTCATCAGCAGCGCCCTCCTCCCCTGGACCCACCGTGGGCCCACCCAAGGGGTCCAGCTGCGGCCCCTTCTTCACCCCGTACCTCCCCCGCCGGCGACCTCCGCTTCCCCAGACCTCCGGGGTGAGCCGCTGGGGAGAAGCCCATCTCTGACGTGGTCCTTCCACACAGGGGGCCGCAGGCCTGTCAGATTGGGCCACCCGAATCAAGGGTGATGATAAAACCTGTCCCTCCAAATTAGGCCAGAGCCCCCGGAGCCCCGCTGATGACAGCCAGTGTACACCAAGGACAAAGACGCCAAGCAGGTCCTCGGAGGATCATTAATATGGATTGAGGCCCATTGTTTCCTCAAATGAGGCCACGGGGGTGCTCCTTGGGGAAGCACATCGCGGGCATCCACATGTCCAAGGCGTCCTGGGTTCTGGCCTGGGGTCCCTCAGCTGATGCCGGAGGGGTGAAGCTGGGACTGGCTTAAAGAACATTCTGGAGATGTGGCCGTGGGAACCAAGGAAGCACTCACGACTCAACATGGAGGGTTTTGCACTTTGCAAAGCAGTTTAGGTTCACAGCGACTTTGGATTCTCCTCCACCCCCTGGGAGCCAAGGCAGCGCCTCGCAGTTGACAATGCATCCTTCATTCTTTCTCCCATTTGAGCTCTGCAACAGGTCATTTTTCCCAGATGAAGTTCAATGACTTGTCCAAGGTGACACGGCCCATTAGAAGAGGGTGTGAGATGAATGTATGGAAAAAAGGAAGGAAGGAAGGGAAGAAGAAAGGAAGGTAGACTGATAGTGCATGGATTGGTAGGTGAGTGAATGGAAGGGGAGGGAGGGAGTGAGGTATAGATTGTGATGATGGATGGATGATGGATAGGTGGATGATGGGAGGATGATTAGATGGGTGGATGGGAGGATGGACGGATGATGGGAGGATGGATGAGTGGATGATGGGAGGATGGATGGATGGCTGGATGGGAGGATGAATGGATGGATGATGGGAGGATGGATAGATGGGTGGATGGGAGGATGAATGGATGATGGGAGGATGGAAGAGTGGGTGATGGGAGGATGGATGGATGGATGGGTGGGAGAATGAATGGATGGATGGATGATTGGAGGATGGATGAGTGGAAGATGGGAGGATGGATGGATGATGGGAGGATGGATGAGTGGATGATGGGAGGATGGATGAGTGGGTGATGGGAGGATGGATGGATGGATGGATGATGGGAGTATGGATGGGTGGATTATGATGGATGGGAGGATGGATGGATGGATGATGGGAGGATGGATGGATGGATGATGGGAGGATGGATGGATGGATGATGGAAGGATGGATGGAGGGATGATGGGAGGATGGATGGGTGGGTGGGTGGATGGATGGATGGGAGGATGGATGGATGGATGATGGAAGGATGGATGGAGGGATGATGGGAGGATGGATGGGTGGATTGGTGGGAGGATGGATGGATGGGAGGATGGATGGATGGATGATGGAAGGATGGATGGAGGGATGATGGGAGGATGGATGGGTGGATTGGTGGGAGGATGGATGGATGGATGATGGGAAGATGGATGGGTGGATCAGTGAATGGGAGGGAGGGGGGAGCGGAGAGGTACTGGCTGACTCACAAGTTTAAGTTCTCAGCACTACTGAAAGGCATACTGGCTGGCACCTGAGACATGGTATGGGCTCAGTAACTTTTGAGTGAATAAATCCCTGGGTCTGCCAAATTGTATGTGCAACACAAAATATACAAATGAGCCTGACTTCAGTTCTCTCTACAGGCCCAACCATGAACCAAAGCCTGCTCCAGCGATGCATAAACAGACCTGAAAACTTGCACCACCTTGGGAAGGCATGAGGCTGCTCCCTCCCTGCTCGCCTGCTCCAGGGCTTCAGCCCTCAATACAGTGTGTCCCTGGAAAGAGCACAGCGCTCAGTGTCTTAGTGTGTGTGGCTGCCGAAACGAAAAGCACCACACACGGCGGAAAAATGGAACCGTGTTGCCTCCCAGGCCTCGAAGCTGGAACCCGAGACCCGAGTGTCAGCAAAGACTGCAAACGCTTCCAAGATGCGTGGAAAGAGGCAGCCTTTGTTCTGACTGCACCTGAGTCCCAGCAAGCACACTCCCAGCCTCGGGCCCTTGTGGAGATGGACAGTTGTTTGTGGCCGTGGCTGGGGGACCCTTCATTCATCAGCACTCCGGGTCGTCTGTGCACCAGCCCCTCTTCCCAAGCATCCCTTTATCAAGACAGGCGCTCTGGGGCCCATGCCTGGCGTGGAACCCCAGCTCCTGCAAGCATTAGCCGTGTGTCCTTGGGCCTGTTACTTAGCCTCCCTGTGCCTCAGTTTCCTCCTCCACATGACAGATAATGACACTGCCTATATGTAGGTTTCTGTGATGATGAAAAGCAAACATTTGTCTGGGATGTTGTGGGCACCAGGTCTGTTGTTTGCTGAACGGACTGAGAAACCATGTAGGCAAGGTCCCCGGACTCTCGCTCTCTCCCTCCAGGAGCCCCTGGGGAGGTCTCGGGGCTTATCTGGGGCCTTGGAGGAGGGGCCTGGCGTTCAGAGGCAGGGAGGAGCCAGGTCCACAGGGGACCGCGCCTGGCACGGCGGCTCAGGACTCGGCCCTCAGCAGGCAGCCCTAGCCGCACCCCATTTTATGCATATTAGAGAGAAATCCAAGCGTGATGGCCCGCGATTGTTCCATTTGTTTACAGCATTTGTTCGAGCATATTTCTGGCAAGGAAGCTGACAATAAACCGAGGCCCTGGCGGCCGGGCTGGCGGGGCAGCAGATGAAGACAGCTGCCGTGGCGGGTGCTTCCCGGTGGGCTGGGGCCGGAAACCGGGGCTCTGTCTGAAGGCTTCAAAGAAGGGTCTTTGTCTGGGGCGGCCGAGCCCAGGGCCCCACGGGGGCAGGCAGGCTGGGGCTCCCAGCCCTTGGGATTCCGCGGGGCCTCTCTCCGGGCCTCGGTTGCCCTGGCACACGGTGAGGGCACCCCCGGCACCACGTGCGTGCAGGGACCCCGCCTTGTGTTGGCTCTGGGGAAGCAGGGATCTTCCTGGGGTGTCGCTCATGTTCTGCAGCCTTTGGGGGGCAGACACCAAAGGCTCCAAACAGCATGGCACCTAATTGGCGCTGAGCTGGCGGGGGCGGGGGTGGGGGTGCCCTGGGGCGTGGCACCCAGAGTCAGGCTGCCTCCGAGAAGGGAGGGAAGGACCCCAGGGCCTCACTGTCTGTGCAGGTGAAAGTTAGACACCTCATCCTCCCGGGCTGCACCCTGGGCCAGAACCCCAGCGGCTCTCTCCTGTCTGTTTCCTGCACGATATTCTGCACATAATTGCTGAAGAATGAATGAATGAATGAACCAACGAACCAATCAATCAAGCAACATATGAACAAATGAATAGATGGAGCAAGATCTGGCTCTTGCTCCAACTGAAGGACGAAGCTGCCAACTCCAGCCTCCCAGGCGTAAATACCTAAGGGGTGTTCATAAAGGCTTCCTGACCATGAAACACTTTTTGAGGCTGTCTGTGAGGGATGTGAGTGTTTGGGGCAGGAAGAAAAAGACCTGGCCATTTCTGGAAGGAGCAGAAGGCACCTTCCAACTCGGCAGGTAGGCCAGCCCTGCCTGACTGTGGCCAGTGGGGGGCACGGCCAAGGGCAGGTCCCAGGGCTGCAGCAACCTCCGAGGTCTGTGCCTTCAGCGTCCTTGACCTGCTTGGACCAAACCCTGCCCTTGGGGCCCCCTCCAGGTCACCTGCTCTGTGAAGCCTTCCCCAAGCGCCCAGGAGGGCACTGGCCGCTCCTGTGTTCTGAGTAGGAAGAATCTTCCACCCTGTGTGATTTACAAGGACACGTGTCCAGGTCTCATCTCCCATTGGCTGACTGGGGGATGACTTGAAAAAGGGATGTACCCAAATGCTGGAGCCCCTGTCTTGTCCCAGGACCAACGTCAGGGTGTCGAGGACAGGGGAGGGGCCCGGGGCAGGAGAGGGGCGTTATGGGCAGGGCCCTCGCACTAGGCCCTGCTCACACCGGGCATGGGATCTGACTTGACCTCTAAGCAAATAGGTGGTGTTCCTGACGCCCAGTTACAGATGAGGAAACAGAGGGTGCGGGAGGTGAGGGCACCCAGAACACAATGTAGCCGCGCCTCTCGGTTCCTCTGCCAAGGTGGCCTGGATGAGAGAACAGATGAGTTGGGGGCTAGGGGCTTCCTGGAGTTGGGACTGCTGATGCTGCTGAACTGGCTGGACTTAAATAGCGTGCACTGGACAAATATTTATCCCAGACGCCAGAGGAGCCGGGGAAGTCTCCGCCCCTCGCTCCCGGTCCCTGCTGATGAGGTGGGACCCTCGGGAGGGGAGGGGTGCTGCAGGAAACGGGCAGGCTTTTACCGCAGGAGGCTCTGGTCTCCTGCAGGGGTGTCCCCAGAGAAGCACAGGGTGCAGGGATGGGGGTGTGGCTTGCCCCTTGGGCACCTCCAGCAGGTGACTCAGCAGCAGACTGCCTGGCGCCCGCTGCCCAGCCCTCTCCGCTGACCCCTCCGCCTGCCAGAGCTAATATTTGAGGTCAGGAGGTCAGCTGGCGTTTGTGAGCAGGACATGGGGCCAGCGGGGTCTCCCTCCGGGGCCAGCGCTGCCTCTCCACTCCCTGAGGCTGCCAGGGCTCTCCCGGGCCAGCCTGCAGGGTGGCGGAGGGCCGTTCGAGGCTCTGGGTACCTCCTCAGCCACAGCACGGAGCTCTCCAGGCCCCCTGCCTCAGAGTGGTGCTGTCTGAGATCCCAGAGGCATTGGGCCCCTGGCTGAGGACCCCCTTCTTAGCCACACAGGCAGGCAGGACAGGGACGACCCTCGCACGTGAAAGGTAGACCGAGGCCCTGAGACAGACGGGGAGGCCTGCCCGGAGCCACACAGCCCTGGGCTCCAGGCCAAGGTCCAGGCTCTCCCTTTGGGCGTGTGGTCCTCATGGGAACCCCTGGGTCACCTCAGTCAGCTGCCGAGGACAAGGCCGGCCCCCCAGCCACTCAGGAGGTGACGCAGTTTTGGAAGGACATCCCTCCGGGCCAGGGCCCCTACCCGACTCGGATCATCTCAGAGCCAGACGCCAGGCTAGCTTCGGGCTGGCTGGGAGCGGCGGGACCCGGACGGCCAGGCCTCGATGGGCCCCCCGGCAACCACCAGGCGCGGCCTCCGGCCTCTGCTGGAGCCCACCAGCCCCACGGTGTCCAGCGGCCCATCCGGCCCAGAGGAGCACGTGCTTCTCTGGGCCGTCCTGTGAAGGCCACGGAGGTGAAGGAGCAGGGGAGGACCGCCCGGGAGGACGGGGGCAGGGGGCGGGGGCTGGGAAGCCCTGGGACCTCTGCCCGGCCGTGTCCCCTGGCCCAGGCTCCTGGCCCTGCTCCGCGGTCCCCGCGCGCCAGGAGCCAGGCAGCCGGAAAATGTGAGTGTCAGCACAGCGACGCCACATTCCTGAGGTCTCTCTCCCGGCCTCGGGGCTGCCGCCCCCGCCTCGGCCCAGCCCGCAAAGCCACACTGGTGGGTCCTGGGCTGTCCTGCCCGCCCCCAGCGGCTCATCCCTGGAACACCCTCCTGCCAGCCAGCCGCGGCTTTGGCTGCCCCAGAGGCCCCCCGGCTGGGCCAAGGCTTTCAAGTGTGTTCCCAGGGGGCCTGCGAGGCTGCCGCTGCCTCCAGAGGGCTGGGTATTTTGGGGGACATCCCCTAAAGGAAAACAGGGCAGGAATGCTGGAGGCTGAGCATCCTGTCCCTGAGGCTTGGGTGTGGCCCTTGGAGCCAGGCGGAGCAGAAGGGGAGGGAAGAGGCCACAGAGGACAAGCGGGAGCCGGCGGGCGGACGGCCCTGGGCGGGGCACAGGGACGTCCCTCCGAGGTGGCCTGTCCCTCAGCGAAGCTGCTCACCTCTTAGGCCTCCTTCTCTCGTCTGCAGGGTGGACAACGAGGCGTGCAGGGCGGGGCCAGGATGACCGCACTGTCCGCCGTGTCCTCCTCCGTCGTCCCCTGCGTGCTGGTCCGGGGGTGTCTCCTCTCCTTCTCACGGAGGCCTGTGGGGCTCAGGGCCAGGCTTCCTGTGCACCCCCAAGGAGAGCCAGGAGCAGAAATCCGAGTCCAGAAAGAATGATGCTAGGGCACCCTCAACCCCAAGAAGCTCTGGGGCCCCCCAATCTCCCGTGTCCCCGGCCACCAACTGTGCCCCTCGCCTCCCCAGGTCCCTTAGAGGGTCCAGACAGAAGAGCCTTAGAGAGGAGGGGGACAAGAGGGGGAACTGGGGCCTGGAGGTGGAGGGTGCCTCCCAGGCAGGGCTCCAGCCTCTGTGCGGGACCCGGGTGAGGGTCTTCCTGGCCCCCCCACCCCAGCGATGCTGGAGCACAGCACAGGCCTCCACCTTCCTCCTCCTTGCCCCGGTCCCTCTGCTCAGGGAGCTTTGCTTATGAGCATCACGGGGCTCCATGCCTTCTGTGATACCCTGGCGTCAGCTCTCCCGAGCACAACCATGCCACACCGTGTGGGCCCTCCTCGTGTGTGAGGGCTGGGCCTGGGCACCTTGATTGGGGTGTATTGAGATTCAGAGATTAACCAACCCCAAGGCCAAGCCAGCAGGTGCTAGTGCTGCCTTGACCCTCAAGCCTGGGGCCTCTTGGGGCCACAGCAGGCCACGCCAGGAAACCGCCAGCTGCCCTTCCAGCCCCCAAGGCGGGCATCGTGCCCACGGCCTCTCCCGGGGCAACAGGAGGGCATAGAGGAGGGGGCTTTTGTCTGGCCCCATAGGAAGGCCGGGGACTCACAGAGCTGGCCCTGGCAGCAGCTGGGTACCCCGGCCACCCTGGCAGAGGCGGTTAATGAACCCGCCTCAAGTGGGCCCAGCACAATGGCGCGTTGTGCAGCCTGTCGGGCTGATCAGCGTGCCCGCCCGTCACGGCTCCGGGGCTGGGAACACACGGCTAAAGAGTGCGACCCTTCATGCCACCACGGTGGGCAAGGCGGGGCCCCGCGGAGCCCTGTGGGGGGAGGTGATCCGGAGGACGTGACCGCCGGCTGACCCGCGGGGCACCCAGACGTCGAGGCTCCTCACCCATCCCTTGCCCTTGGAATGTGTGTACCATCTACCATTCTCACCGCCGCAACTGCCCTGAGGACAAGGCCCCGAGAGAGCAAGGTGGCGCTGAGACCATATGGCCGGACAGAGCACATGGCTGAAGCCCAGTGAGGACTCTATGTAAACATGGGGACTTGGCAGGTGGACACGACGATCCGCTGGTCTTACGGAGTCTCAGATGAGTCTCCTATGTAAGTTTCCGGCTTGTTCCACCTGCCACCTGCCCGTCTGGAGCGGCTGCCTCCTCTTCCGTGTCTCTTGGCCCTCCGGTACGGGGACAGTTTATGCGCCGACACCCCTGCGCCCCCTGATGCCCTCCCATCTAACCCAGTGCCCCTCTGTCACCATCTGGTGCAGGGAACCAACACGAGAGGGGGCGCCGTAAGCACGGGGCAGGGGGACCACCAAGCTAGCCTGGCTTGGAGGGCTGGGTCCCCACACTGGGCTGGTGACACAGGAGGAGGAGCCAGGCTAGGGCTCCAGAGCCCCTCCCAATTGTGACCTTGAGCTGACCCCCTCACCGCCTCAGTCTTTGCATCCCTACAATGGGCCCACTGCCTCCCTGCCACCCCCAAGGCCTGTGGGAAAGCATGCGACTCTCCTGTGAACTTCACATGTGATGAGAAGGTGAGCTTTGCTCCAGGAAGCGAGAAAGCCACTTACAGCCTCGGTGCCATCATCATGGCCTCCAAATGTCCTTGGTGGGGGGAGGGGCTGGGGTTAGATGAACCAGGCCACCCACAGAGAGGACAGCTAAGTCCCCATGGCAGACCGCACTGAGCCCTCAGGGAACTCGCATCTCTCTTAGAGCCAGTTTCTTTGTCTGTGGACTGACGGGTTCAAGACTCCCAGGCTGGGCTGACCCCCTTGGAGACCGGCGGTCACTGCCCACAAGTACCCCAGGCCCGCAACCTGGACGGGTGGGCCCTGACGTCGGCCGAGCAGGAGGTGGGTGTCCTCCCTGCCCCAGCAGAACGCAGGGACCCCGAGGCAAGCGCTGAACCACAGAAATAGCCCGGCAGCGTTCCCACAGGCTTCTGGGTGGTATTTTTAGCTCTGGAGCCGGAGGCTCAGCTTGTTAAGAATAGCCGCGGGCAGTGGGAAAGCGCTCCGGCCATGGGGGCGGCGGTGGCCGCTGTGAGAGGCCCGCAGAAGTCCGCTCGCAGTGGCTGCTCCCCAGGCAGGGCGAGATAGCATCTGGTCTGCAAAATCAAGCATGAAGGGTTTGTGTGACAGCCGTGATCGAGAAAGAGGGTGGCATCCTCACCAAGCTCCCTGGTGGCTCTGGGCCTCCTGGCGGACAGCAGCCTGCAGGCTGGGACTGGCCGTCCTCCTGGGGCTCTGTGCCTGTGGGGTCTGACACGCTCAGCGGATGACTGTGCAGGGCTGGGGGCCCTGAGCATAACTGTGCCATCATCCCCCTGGGGGCTCCTGCCCAGGGATGGGGGTGCCCTTCTCAGGTCACCCAGCCAGGGTCCACTGGGCCAGCTCCAGCTCCCTGGGTTGTCGTTCAGTTGCTCAGTCGTGTCTAGCTGTTTGCGACCCCACAGACTGCAGCACGCCAGGCTTCCCTGTCTTCCACCATTTCCCAGAGTTTGTGCAAACTCATGTTGGTGATGCCATCCAGTCATCTCATCCTCTGTCGCCCCCTTCTCCTCCTGCCCTCAATCTTTCTCAGCATCAGGGTCTTTTCCAATGAGTCGGTTCTTCGCATCAGGTGGCCAAAGGAGTGGAACTTCAGCTTCAGCATCAGTCCTTCCAATGAATATTCAGGGTTGATTTCCTTTAGGATGGACTGATTGGATCTCCTTGCAGTCCAAGGGACTCTCAAGAATCTTCTCCAACACCACAGCTTGAAAGCATCAATTCTTTGATGCTCAGCCTTCTTTATGGTCCAGTTCTCACATCCGTACATGACTCCCGGAAAAGCCATAGCTCCCTGGAAGGTCAGATATTTCTGCCCCAGGTCTGAGATGCTCCACCAGAGCACAGGCCACAGATGGGCCTGGAGTCTACAGAGCTCCCCTCCCTCAACCCTTCCCCTTCTCATCTGCTTCTCCAGGGATGGAGGGAAGCTGCCCACCCCCACCCTGCAACCCTCTCTCCACCCTAAATCCTCTGCCTCGTTCACACGGATTCCACTGATGATCCTGCCAAATGACCTCTTATCCTAGCACTGAATCCTCCGGAGGGCAGGGCTCCGAGATGGCCAGGCCTCCCTGTGCTTGGGACAAAGGGTGCAAGCAATTGGCAGTTGTCGCTTAGCGAAGACAAAGACAAATGACCAAGGAATGACCTGCCGAGATTCACAGGGACAGCCTCTCATCCAGCACTTCCTCTGCTCTAAGGCCGTCCTTGGCTCCCCAATACCTGTGCGTGCGCACTCCATCACTTAGTCATGTCCTACTCTTTGCCCCAGTACCTGTAGCAGCTGGATATACTGAACTGGCAAATCTTGGTTCCCCCAGATGAGGATTCATCTGGAGACATAGGGAAGTTGAAGCAGATGAGGGCAGAGAGATCTGGAATCCTGGTGAGGTGGGGCCCCGACACCAGCTCAGAAGCTGCTTTCCAAGGCAGGGTGGCACCTGGTGGGGAGGGGCCAGGACAGCATCCAGACACCTCAGCCAGGCATTCAGGGCCTGCCAGGGCCATCCACATTGCAACCCAGTTCTACCACTTTCTAGGGGTCTGTCTTGCTCAGTGGAAACACCCCACTGACTGGGACCTGGGGAGACTTGAACCGCAGACGCGCACAAGCTGGTACCCCACGGGCACACCTCCCCTTCCAGGCTGACGTCATGAGACTTTGCAGCTCGTGTCGGGCTCAGAGCAGGGGCCTCTCCCAGCCCCTCCGCCCCGCCTGTCCCAGCTTATCCCTGCGACTCTGGGCCTCCCCCTGGAATCCATTCATTTACCAACTCATTATGCAGCCAGTCAGCCATCGTTTTTTGTTTTTTTTTTTTTTTTTATCCGCGTTTTCTGAGCACCTGCTGTGTGCCAGCTGCTTGAGACATGAAGACACTGAGGACCCCAGGACCTGACCTCCAGGAGCCCCCGGGTTGGCAGAAAAGACAAGCGAGGAGACTGAGAAATGCATGGTCCTGACAAGAGCTGGTATGAAAGATACAAGGGAAGGCGAGCTGGCGGGACCCTGAAGGCTTGGCTCCTGCTCAGGGTACCGGGGTGGGATCAGAGACATGTCCCAGAGGAGGTGCTGAGCAAGCAGATATTCGCTGAGTGAAACCATAGCCCCTGCAAAGTGTCTGGAACACCCTCGGTGCTCTGCCTGTGCAGCCGGGACCATGCCTTCCTGTTCTCTGCAAATCCACTTCCATGACTGGAACTGGAACTCTAATAGGAGCATCCTATTCCTCCCAGCATCCAAAGACCCTGGACCAGCCCTTGGTAAACACAACTAGGGCAGGAAGGAAGACACTGTTTCCCCCCCAAAGCCTGCTGAACAGTGGTGGCAACCTGGGGGAATCTCGTGGGGGAAGAGGTAGACGGGGGATTCTGACCTGCCTCCTGGTAAGCTGGAGGGGTCTCCACACTCTGCCCAGGACCATTGATACAAAGAGCCGGGAGAGGCACCCAGCCCGGTGCTCCCCTCCTTCCTTCTTGTGTCCTCAGCTACCTGAGACTCGCTCCACAGGTGCCCCCCTAGGGCCAGGCACCACCCTCGTCCAGGACCACAAAGTGAGTGAAGCAAAGTGCCCGCCCTGTGTCCCCATAGCGCGGGGCACAGACCAGGCTCTAAGACGCAAGTGAACGATGGAGTCTGTTAGAAAGTGAAGCAGGATGAAGGGGGCAGAGCTGGAGAGACCCAGAGCTTTGGGGATGGTGATTTGGGGGCAGAGATCGCTGGGAAAGCGTGCCCAGGAGGAGGGCAGAGGTGGTGCAAAAGCCCTGAGGCAGGAGAGCATCTGGTGCATTAGAGCAACAGCAAGGAGGCCCTGCACCCCGGGGCGGGACCAGAGGAAGCATGAGGAAGGGGAGACGGAGCTGGGGCTCGTCCGCTGTTGAAAGGACCTGGATTTTACACTGAATGAGACCAGAACCGTTAGAGGAGTTGGTCTTGCACCTTCCCAGATCAGCCTGGCTGCAGAGTTTAGAACAGATTGGGAAAAGGAAATGAGAGAATTTAAGAGACCAGCAAGGGGGCCCAGATCACGCTTGGGAGACACGACTAAGCATCGCTGACAGTTGGCGGTGGGAGGAACTTGGAGCCTGATACATGCAGAGGGTGGAGCCAGCAGGATTTCCTGATTGATGGGGTGTGTGGAAGAAAGAGGGAGCTGAGGGCTGCAGAATCATGGCCCCGCCAAACGCCACCACCTGGTCCCTGGCACCTCAGGCTAAGAGGACTTTGCAGAGGTGATTAAGTTAAGGATCTTGTGATGGGGAGGTTGTCCTGCATTGTCTGGAGAGGAAGAAGAAGGCAAGGGGGCCAGGGCCAGAGATTAGGGTGATGTGTTGCTGGCTTTGAAGGGAAGGGGCCACAAGCCAAGGGATGCAGGTCCTTTAGAAGCTGGAAAAGGGCAAGGAACAGATCCCCCTGAGCCTCCAGAGAGAAGGCTGCCATGCGCCCCCTCCAGTGGGACCCACATCAGACTTCTGACCTCCAGGCTGTGCAGGAATAAACGTGTGTTTAAGCCACTGTGATTGTGGTCCTTGGTCCATGACGGCAGCCATGGAGATGAACATGAAGGCCAAGGGTGACTTAGTGGTACTCACGTTCACGTCAGGACAGCCTCCTTGGTCCCAGGGGCCGTGAGTGGAGATGGGAACAGATAGGTGCATGCCGTGCCCACACCAGGAGGTCTATGATCCAGCAGCTTGCTGTGGGCGAAGCACCTCCAGCCGTAAAGTAGAGAGAGTGGCAAGGCAAAGAACCCACCCCTCAAGGAGTGGGCAGCTCCTCTCTCCTTCCAGGCCCCACTTCAGATCCGCAGAGCGTCACTGGCCACAGCTACATGTCGGCAGGAATTGCGTGGCTCTCTGCAGCTCTGGGCGTGGTCCGCCAGCTTGTTTTGGGGGAAGGGCAGTGGCAGAGCTGTAAGCATGCGGGCTCATCCTAATTTGATGCTTGCTCTGTTTCTGTAACAGAATAAAAGGGATGTTTAGCAAATCCCTGGTTTCTCAGACGGTGAAGAATCCACCTGCAACGCTGGAGACCCGGGTTTGATCCCTGGGTCAGGAGGATCCCCTGGAGAAGGGAATGGCCACCCACTCCAGTATTCTTGCCTACAGATTTCCATGGACAGAGGAACCTGGCAGTCTACCATCCATGGGGTCGCAAACAGGCGGACATGACTGAATGACCAACACCTTCACACTGACAAACACCCAGTAACCCACGTGAGTCCTCTTTTCTCAAGGGTCTTAAGGAGACTGCTGTTGGCAACGAGAGTTTTCAAGGCATGTGACGTGCTCAGGTTCACGTCTTTTAATGAAGAGACTTTATTCCTTAGAGCGGTTTTAGGTTTACAAAGAACCGCCTCCCCACCCTTTTGCTAATATCTCCCATTATTGCTGTACACTTGCTACAAGTAATGAGCCCATATTGATGTATTATGCTTTAATATCTGTTTAAATACTTTTTTTTTTCTTTTTGGGCCGAGCGACAAAGCCTGCAGGATCTTAGTTCCCCAGCCAGACACCAAACCCTCACACTGGAAGCAAGTAATCCCAACCACTGCACTGCTGGGGAAGTCCCGATGTATTATCATTAACCCAAGCCCAGGGTTTACACTAAGTTTCACTCGATATGGTACATTCTGTGGGTTTTGTTAATGCACAACATCACGATTCCGCAATTACCATCTCACAAGCGTCGTTTCACTGCCGGAAAAATCTGTGCTCTGTCTGCTTATCCCTCCCTCGCCCCCACCCTGGCTGCCACCAAACTTCATTGTCTCCGGAGTTTTGCCTTTTCCAGGATAGCTGGAATCACACAGGGTGCAGCCTTTCAGATTAGCTTCTTCCGTTCAGCAACACATATTTACTTTTCCTCCACAGTTTTTCACAGCATTATCGCTTTTTAGGACTGACTAGTATTCCTTTGCCTGGATGGACCACAGTTTATCCACTCACCCACTGAAAGACCACCTGGTGGCTGTCAGTTTGGGGCAAATTTGTTTTTTAAAAAAAAGACCATTTGCATTTTACTTATTTTTAATTTTTTGGCCATGCCCTGTGGCACGCAAGAGGTTCACTGACCAGGAATTGAACCCACGCCCCTGGCAGTGGTGGTACAGAGTTTTAACCACTGCACTGCTGGGGAAGTCCGTGGGGAAATTTGAACAAAGCTGGAACTATACAGTCCATGGAATTCTCCAGGCCAGAATATTGGAGTGGGTAGCCTTTCCCTTCTCCAGGGGGTCTTCCCAACTCAGGGATAAAACCCAGGTCTCCCGTGTTGCAGGCGATTCTTTACCAGCTGAGCCACACGGGAAGCCCACAAGCAGACTCACACCATTACTTCTGTTTTGGTGCCTGTGGAGGAAGTTCTTTAACCATTGAAGGGCACTGGTGCAGAGTTGAGTGGCCTCAGGGTTTCTGGGGCGATGGGTGGCCCCGGCAGAGTGGTGAGCTTTCTGAGACGGTGGGCAGTGGGGGAGGGCAGGTCAGGACATCTCAAAGAGGCTCCCTGACATCCCCCCCTCCCCTCCGAGCGCCAAACAGAGGCTGGGTGAACCTAATGGGCTATCAGTCAGGAGTTTTCCACTCCGCGGAGAAGGCTGGGACCCTCAAGTCCTAGGACTCTGGAATGAGCCTGTTGTGGACAGCATAACTGTTCAGCTATCACCATCACCCTGCGTGTGTGTGTGTGTGTGTGACCCTAATGGGTGGTCCCAGGGCAAAGGAGGGAGGCCCTTGCCCCCGCCGCCTGGTTCCCCACCCCCAACTCCAGAGTGCCGCACGGAGCAGCTGCTGGCCAGGTCTGCAGTTTCATGAAGAGGGACCCCCCCCCAACCTCGTGCGGCTTTGCCGGCTGGCTCCTGCCAGGCGAGGGCAGAAGTGGGAGACGAGGCTGGGCATGGAGCCCCAGCGCCCGGGGCCTGCAAGGCCACCTCGCCCGCTGGGGGACCATCTCCCGGCCCGATTATCAGTGCCCATCTGGGTCGACCTCACACAAAAACAGGAAGAACTGGGACAAGATCCTCCACCTTCCTCTGATTGTCAGCGCCCAATTGTTTCCTCGCCGAGACGCCATCCGGCAGCTTCACGGATGCTCCTGTGCCTTGGCCTGGTCAGCTCCACCCGACTCCCAGCGAAGAGAAGGAGACAGGGAAGCCATGCCGTCTGGCAGAGCCCAGACCACAGCCCGCGTGGCTGCCAGACGCAGGGAAAGACCTTGACCTCCCTCCGGTCTTTCAGGGCAAACCCAGGGGGCTTTCCGAGGCTGCGGGGGGCAGCTGGTGCTGAGGTGGAAACAACCCCCCAAGAAACGCCTTCAGCTGCAGGGCGACAGAGGAGCCGTCCAACAGGATGCAGGTGACCCTGGCCAGGAGGCGGGGAGAGCTGCCCGCTCCCGGCATCCACGGCCAGCAGCAAAGAGCGGAAAGGAAGCGCGGAGGGTTGGAAGCGCCGGCCTTGGTGAGGAAGGTCGCCCAGCTTCCCTCACCGCTGCGAAGGTTTTCCAGCGGCTTAGTGTCCCCGCGTAGTATTCTCAGTGACCCCCGGGGCTGGAGGAGACCTCAGAGCCCAGGAGGTAGAAGACTCGGTCCCGCACCCCGCTGCCCCATTAGACACGCACACACATGCATTCACGCGTGCTGCAGGGTCCGTGCACACACAAGCTCAAGAACCTCTTCCCCTGGGAAGGGAGTCCTCGCCTCCTGCAGAGTTTACGAGACCACCTGGGTCTGGTTGGGCTTCGTCATTGGTCCCACCTCGAAGGTGACCTGAATTCTACTCCATCTGGCTTCAGGAAGGCTCAGCCACTGACTATGTGCCCCTTCACAGGTGCCTGCAACAGCCTTGGGCATCCACAGTGCCCTGCGCCCATCTAGTCCAGCTGCTCCTGGCCGCAGCAGCCTGATTTTCCTGGGAGCAGGAGAAGGTGCCTGCCCCCCCCCCCGAAGAGCCAGCCTGGGAAATTCTGGAGCTCTCTTTCCGCCATACTTGATGGACTGAAGCAGCGCCATGCCCTCCCCCGTGCAAGAGCAGTGAGCAGAGACCTCACCTGTTCATCGGCAGAGTGTCAAAGAATTCACAACCATGTTTGAAAGCCACCATCAAGCTCAAACAGGATGATGGATCCTCAAGGTGAGGGGGCAGGGGATTTGCCTCCCACCCCACCCTGAGGCTCTTTGGCAATGCCTGATGCTGTGGTCTGAGTGGTCGTGTCCCCAGATTCACATGTTGAAAACCTAACACCCAAAGGAGTGCCCTGGCAGTCCAGTGGTTAGGACTCCGTGATTTCACTGCCTTGGCCTGGGTTCAATCCGCAGCGGGGGAACGAAGATCCCACAAGCTGCACGGTGCAGCAGAGGACAACTACAAGCCAACAAAGCAAACCCTAACATGCAAGGTGATGGCCTTGGGAGGCGCAGCCTCTGGGGGGACCCGTGCCCGTGAGACGCCCCACAGAGCATCCCGTCCCCTTCCTCCAGGTGAGGACACAGTGGGAGACCGCCGCGCCGGCACCTTGACCTTGGAACCTTGACCTTGGACACCCAGCCTCCTGGAACCTGGGAATTGTGGCTGTTGTTTCTGAGCTGCCCCGTCTGTGGTGCTCTGTTAGAACCACTGGAACGCGCTGAGATGCTGAATGCGTGTCTGGTTGTCATGGCTGGGTCAGAGTGTGGGTGGAGGGGAAACACCCCGCAGGGCCCAGGACAGCCCCCAGAGATGGACCCAGCCCCAGACACCCCTGGGGCCTCGGAGGAGAAACTGGGGCTAAGGGATGTGGCCTCCAGATGTGGTCCCTCTGCCGGCCCTGGGGGCCACCGGGGGGCTAGGACATGGCAGGACAGCTGGCCCGAGGAGCAGCTCCCCACTCCCGGCTGAGGTCACAGCTCTTTGGCCAGCAGCAGAGGCCCAAGCTCTGGGCTGGGAGGGCCAAAGGCATCCCTCATCCCCTCTTGGCTCCTTCCGCCTGGTGACCCCCCTGATTCACTCCCTCCGTCACCACCCTGCTTACACGCTGGAGGCAGGAGGGGCCACCCTGGATGAACCACAGCTATCCAGGAGCTGGGAATGGACCAAAGACCTCTGACGATGGTCAGTGCCCGTGTAGACCCGGCTGGTGCAATGTGCCTGACCGGGGACCAGCATGTCCTCCCTGTGAGACTGTCCAGCCAGAGGGGCTCAGGCCTGTTCGCAGACAGCTTGGGTTTTCTTTAGTTCCTCTCTTTTCTCTGTGCACCCGCTCTGACCCCCCACCCCGCTCCGGGGTTTCCCTTGAAATGCCAACTAGACAGCTGCAAAGGCAGCCCCCAACCACAGCCTTCCGGGGCCCGCTCTGAGCGGCGGCCTGAGAGGCCCAGGCCGGGCGTGCATTGTCCCATTTTTGGAATTCTTCAAGAGTGAGAGCAGCCTGGCTGTCAACGGAGCTCTGTTCACGGAGGCCGGCCCGGCGAGCGGGAGAGGGCCCACTATTGTCCGGCTGGGCTGCGGGCCGCTGGAATGCGCTGGAATGCCGGCCCGCGTGGCATGGCCCCAGAGCGGGGCCTTTGTGTGCAAACACCGGCAGACTGGCCATCCCATAAATAATGCCAACCTCATTGCTAGGGCTGGACAGGCGTCCGGGTGCCAGGATTCCGTCCTGTGATGGGTGGGCATCCAGGGTGGGCCCCCCTCCCCCAAGGAGCGCCTGTCGCTGCTGGGTGGGTTGTTCATAAGTAGATTGTTTCGACTAGGGATTCAGCTGACTCCACAGGGGGACTGATACCCCCCCAGTTAGGCTGGGGACCTCAGTCACAGTCAAATGCTATGAAAGTGTGCATGGGGACACAGCGGGGGCGGGGGGGATGGGAGGGGCCAGACCGGGTCACCATCAGGATGGTGATGTTCACTCTGACCTACTCCAAGCAATGTTCTGTGGTCACTTCATCCCTGAGAGCTAAGTTTTATCAGCAGAACCAGGACCAGGGGGCAGAAATCCATGTGCGTTTCAGCCAGGCTGTCAAGGTCACCATCACAGCAGTGAGTCACATGAGGAAGTGAGAAAGTGAAAGTGAAAGTCACTCAGTTGTGTCCAACTCTTTGCAACCCCGTGGACTCCATGGAATTCTCCAGGCCAGAATACTGCAGTGGGTAGCCTTTTCCTTCTCCAGGGGATCTTCCCAACCCAGGGATCGAACCCTGGTCTCCTACATTGCAGATGGATTCTTTACCATCTGAGCTATCAGGGAATCAGCTATCAGGGAAGCTCAATGGGGAGTAAGTATTCAAACAGCACTTCACCCTAAGGTTCTCCTCACCCCAAAGCATGACCCAGCCTAATTAACCCATAACCTCAGACACACCTGACTAGGGGCATCCTTACAAAATACCTGACCAGTCCCCTGCAAGACTTTCAAGTCATCAAAAACAAGGAAACGCTAAGAAAACATCATAGCAAAGAGGAGCTTGAGGAGACATGATGACCAATGTGTTCTGGATGGGATCCTTGAAGAGGCAGAATATTAGGCGAGATATACAGAAGCCTGGATAAAGTATGGGCTTCGATGAACAATATTGCATTGATATTGGTTCATTATTTGTGACAAACGTACCAGACCCATAGTAGATGTTGCTATTAGTAGTAAGAGAAACTAGATGTCTGCAAATTTTCTGTAAGCCTAAAGCTGTTGTAAAATTAAGAGCATCATATACATTAAGGAACAGGCCACCTGTGGCTACATAACAATTGCTCAGTAAACAGGAATTTGTTGACCTTCCCCCTGTCACTCCAGACTCAGAGAAGCATGAAAATTCAGAGAGAGCCTTTGCACTTTAATCTGTGCAATAAATGACACTGAAATTATCTTATCGTGAGGAGTAAATGAAATAAGGATGCAGGAGTGCATTGTTGGGGGAAACAGGGGATTACACTACGGGCTAACGGAAGACAAGGGTCGAGTCTCTGTCTCCCTGACAGCCCCAGGACTTGATCCAGAGGCTGGTACATAGTAGATGCTCAACAAGCTTGTTGGGTAAAGGAAGGTAGGAAGGAAGGGAACATAATAATAGATTGGCAGTGGTTTAGTTGCTAAGTCATGTCCGACTCTTGTGACCCCATGGACTGTAGCCTGCCAGGCTCCTCTGTCCATGCGATCTCCAGGCAAGAATACTGGAGTGGGTTACCATTTTCTCCTCCACAATAGTAGACTGAATAGATGGAAATGGACAGATGGATGGTAGATGAATTGACAGGTGAATGACTACTAGATGGGTAGGTAAATGAGTGGAGGATAGATGAGCTGATTATGGATGTAGATGGATGGTGGATGAACGGATGAATGATGGACGGGTGGATGAATGATGGATGGATGGATGGATGAGGGATGGATGGATGAGGGATGGATGGCTGGATGACAGGTGGATGGATAGTGAATGGATGGATGAATGGATAGATGGGTGGATGAAGGATGGGTGGAAGATGTGTGGATAGATAGTGAATTGACAGATGAGTGGATGGATGGGAGATGGGTGGATAATGTGTGGATGAATGGTGGATGGATGGATGGATGGATGGATGGATAAGAGGATGGTGGGTGGATAGATGGATGGATGAGTGATGGGTGGATGGGTAGACGGATGTATCTGCTGGGTTTGGGAGGATGGAATCGAGTGGAAGCTCTTCACCTTCCACTCAGGTTGTGCCTTTTCCCTGGACAAGTGAGATGGTCTCTGGAATCATTTATTTACCAAACTTAAGGCACCTGTGTTTACCTGGATTGAATTATCCCACACTGGGGAGGTGAGGATTGTTGTGAAGAACTAATTTAACCCTAAGTGATGCTGTCAACGCGGGCAAATGGGACTGCTTGCCAGCATACGACAGCTTGTGTTCCTGTGCACTCTGAAATCCCCTGCACAGGGCGGAAAGCACCAGAATCCTGGGGATTTTTCTAGAGTGAATTTTGTTTTGCCAACGAGAAAGAGTTGCCATCAGATACAAGTGGTGAGAGGTGACCCGCAGAATCGAGAGCCCCTTCCCATCCCTCCGGTCAGCCATCACTGTGACCACCCACCCTGGCTGACCGGCAGCACTGCCCAGGAGAGGTGGCATCATTCGGAGCCCAGTGTGACCATCTGGGAGACCACTTCCCACAGAAACAGCCCTTCACTAGAGTCTCCAGCAGCCAGTCTCTGCCTGCTTGTCAGCAGCACGGCTGCCTGGAGGATGGTTTCTCCTCTGCCCAGAACAACAGGATCCTCCACAGACAACTTGGCAAGGCCATGGCTGACCACTCATCACATCCCCGCCCAGTGTCCCTCCTGCACCTCATGGCCCCAGAGTCTAGGGTGGAATACAAAAGCCTGAGGTCCTATGCTACCATGTGAGATCACGATAATCGGTAGGTATGTGTCCTGGTAGGTGGGGAATCAGCTTACCGAATAGATGGCTGATTTTGTACATCTGTATCCACCTGCATGGAAACAGATGAAGACCACAGACAGCAGGTCTCCTGACCAGCACCCACGGAGTTGAGACCACACGTGGGGCCCTGCAGTGACTGTCTCCAGCGGGGTCTGGGTCCTGCTGACCACTCCCAGCTGGCAGCAGTTCCAGGAGCCCCCCTTCCCCTCTGTGCCCCCCACACACCTGCCAACGTCAGCCTTGTTCACACCGCTGCTGATGTTTCTGTGCTTGTAGTTAATCCATTCCTTTACATAACTATTACATCAGCCAATGAAATCTAAGTGTAAAAAGTTATTCATCCTCTGGAAACGAAGCTTTAGAAAACACTGATGATGATAAGTTGCTAAAAAGGAAATGAAAAAGCTTCACCTGGGCGGTAAGTAGGGCAGAGGTAAACAATGGTAGCGAACATTCATAAACTTCTAGAAGAATCTTGAATTAGGACTGTGAATTCGGAGTACAGAACTTGGGGCAGTAACAATACCAGATGAATGTACATTTGCCCCATTTGAGGCTAAAACAGTGTGAAAACCGTGAGCGCGAGCCACTCTGCTTTGAATGGCATGTCCCTTTCACTAGCCTCCTGCCCCCTGGCCTCGGTTGGAGGAAGTAACTTCTTCTCCCCAAGATGCCGAGCATGGCTGTTCTAAGACTATAAATGACTTTTACTTTCTTCTTTGTATTTTTTCCACATTTTGCAAGTTTTATCCAACCAGCGTGTATCACCTTAATAATCAGAAAGGAAAAATATGTGTTTAACCAGCATCAACACGTCAGGAGGATCGCCGTTCCCA
Source organism: Bos mutus (assembly GCF_027580195.1). Classification (NCBI taxonomy): domain Eukaryota; kingdom Metazoa; phylum Chordata; class Mammalia; order Artiodactyla; family Bovidae; genus Bos; species Bos mutus. Next base: position 64,995,169 of record NC_091638.1, on the reverse strand, counting down.
GGCAACCTAAGCCAGCGCTGCACCTTCAAAGATCAGAGTTGCTCAACCACAGCGTTGGATCCTTTAGGGCTGGGTCATTCCTTGGGGTGGGGGCAGGGAGACTGTCCCACGCACGGTGGGGCGTTTAACTCCTCAAGAGACCAGTAGCACCCCCTCCCCCAGCTGTGACAAAGGAACAAGTCTCCAGACATTACTAAATGTTTCCTAGGGGGTCAATGTCACTGCAGGCTGAGAACCACTGGTACACATGAAAGTTTCTAGAACACTCCATGTCCAGCCCAGGCAAAGCCTGGAGCCAGCAGAACTTACAGGAAATCTTCTCTATTTCTCTAGACTACCCCCATGCCTCAGCCTGCCACAGGGACCCCAGCCTCCTCACTGTTTCAACCCATGTCCCCATTGCACTGAACACCAGACAGATAACACTCCAAATGCTTGCAGTTTTCCGATGCTTTGGCTTTCCAGAGCCAGAACCCTGGATCATTGGAACCTATGTGTCAATGCCACCCTTCCATTCTCACCCCTGGAAGGTGCTGCACAGAGATGATGGTGACTGTCTTTCCAAGAAAGTTATCCTCGGGGTGGACAGAGCCCCGTGCTGGCCACCTCCTCCCACAGAGGACCTCCAGGACAGGCATCCAGCCCCTCTGGCATCACTTTCTTCTTCTTCTTCAGTACATCTGTTCTTTTCTCCATTCTTGGAAAGACGTCGGCTTTTTCTGAATCTGGAAAAGCCCTTGAAGTACCCAGCCGAGTCAGAAGCATGGGGGGAGGGGGTTGCCGCTCCACACGGCCACACCCCTGCCTCCCTGTCTGGGAGAGGATGCTATTGCTTCCCCCACCCCTACCCTTCTTTAACCACATGCTCTGGTTGGGGCCTTGCTAGGAACGGGCCCTTCCGCTTTCCAGAAAGCGCCTGGGTTTGTCCCCCTGTGGTCTGTCCAGTCATATCCTAGGGGTCTGGGCAGCATATGTGGGAAGACTTTCCTATCAGGGTCCACTCATCTCCAACCCAGAAAAGCCAAAATGAAACTGTGTGAGCTGTGAAGGTGAATGCAGAGGAGGCAGGGGAGGGAAGGTCCTGGAGGGTCTGGTGGTCCTTCCCCAGGGAGGGCACACCAAGAGGAAGAAGACGGACCACACCCCCAAGTGCCTGGACGCCGGGCTTCACGGGGCAGACTGCACGCCCAGCACTGGCGAGGGAAGCCACTGGGGGTAGGAAGTAGCATTAGACGTTTATCCTTATTTTCTCATGCTTTTTTTTTTCAAATCACAGCTTTGTCGAGACAGAATTCACATACCATATAATTCACCCCTTCGAAATGCACAATTCAGTGGCTTTTCGTTCATTCACCAAGCTGTGCACCTGTCACCACCACCTAATTTTAGAACATTTCCATCACCCCCCAAAAGAAACCTCACAATCGTTAGCGTCACTCCACATCCGTGGCCAGCCAGACCCCGCTCACCACCAATCTACTCTCTGTCTCAATGGATTTGCTTGTTCTGGACTGTTCACATAAATGGGATCCTATAATATGTGGCCTTTTCCACTGGAGTCCTTCACTATATGTAATGCCTCCCCTGAATTGTAACGTGTCAATCCTTCATTCTTCTTAGAACTGAAAACTACGCTGTTATGGACGTGCCACAGTCTGCTTATCTATTCATCAGCTGATGGATGTTTGGGTTGTTCATGATTTGGGGTTTTATGCTGCTGTGAATATTCCCATATGCATTTTAGGGTAGACGTACGCTTTCATTTCTCTTAGACAAATACCTACGAGTAGAATTTTTGGGTCACATGGTCACTCTGTGTTTAGTGTTTGGAGGAACTGCCAAACAATTTCCCAAGCTGACTGCGCTATTTTACATTCCCACCACAATGAGCCAAGTTCTCCTCACCCTCGCCAGCGCTTCTTATTGTCTGTCTGTTAAATTATCGCCATCCTAGTGGATATGAAGTACATCCTAGGTTCTTTTGCCTTAAGCGTCTTTTCCGTAGACATCTTTCATGCAAACATTTGTGCTGCAAACATTTCACTACATAACTAATTGGCCATAAGGCAAGTTGCCATAAAAGACTATATAACAAAAGAGAGACATTAAAAAGGACATAGTGAAGCAAGAGAAATGAATAAGAAAATTAAAAAGGCTTTATCCTGAAATGCAAAGTGTTTGAATACATTTAAAATGTGTGTGGGGCTTCTTGGGTGGCACGAGTGGTAAAGAGCCCACCTGCCAGCACAGGAGACAGAAGAGGCTCGAGTTCCATCCTCGCGTAGGGAAGATCCCACGGGGGAGGGCACGGCAGCCCACTCCAGTATTCTTGCCTGGAAAACTCCATGGTTGGAGGCACGTGGGGGGCTACAGTCCAGAGGCTTGCAAAGAGTTGAAGACAACTGAAGTGACTGAACACATACACTCACACGCAAGATGTGTGTAGATTCTTGATGGCACTACTCAAATAATGGATTTTATTGTGTGGGTTTTACGCCAGCTCTTCTGTTCCAGGTCATGGTGTTTTTCTACAATTTTTTTTTTTTTTTGGCTTGTCAATCTGTCTCTTCATTTGGCATCACAGTTTTTCTTTTTCTTTAATTTTTTTTCCTTCTTTAAGAGAGGTATCAGTTTCCATACACTAAGATTTGAACCCGAGCTCTGAAACATGCAGTGACAGTCTCCACCCTGCTGTGTGCTCTTGACCTGCTGTTACATGTCCCTCAGTACACATTCCAGACTTCTATGCAAGTTATGGGTTCGATTTGCATCTTCAAGGTCCTCAGCCTCTTTCTCCTCCAAGCTAGTGTGTTTCAGTATAAGAAACCAACCCTTGGAGTAAGTCATCCTTATCTGTCGGCTCCATAAAGTCATCAGTAACGTCACTAACTGAAGACATGCTGACGCATCTTAACCATGTAAACCAAACTGTCATCCAGTTGTTCTAACGATCATGGCAAAATTGTCTCATTGTCAATTATTAATACTCAGGCAGTGAAAAGGTTTGAGGCTAAGGAGCCTATAGCAAAAAGACCGTGTGTGTGTGAAGTGGCACCTCGTTGCGGTTTGACTTGCGTTTCCCTAGGTGAAGTGGCACCTCGTTGCGGTTTGACTTGGTTTCCCTAGGGACTGATAAGTCTGAGCATCTTTTCATATGCTTGTTGCCCATGTGTGTCTCTTATTTGAAGAAATGTCTACTCAAGTCCTTTGCCCGTTCTTAACTAGGTCGTCTGTCTTTAGAAATTCTTTGTGCCCTTTGAACACAAGGCTGATATCAAGATACAGGATTTTTAATAATTTCTCCTATTCTTTTCTTATACATACAAAGGTGCTAAACTGGGCTTCCCTGGTGGCTCAGCTGGTAAAGAATCCGCCTGCAAGGCAGGAGACCCCAGTTCAACCCCTGGTTTGGGAAGACCCCTGGGGAAGGGATAGGCTACCCACTCCAGTATTCATGGGCTTCCCTGGTGGCTCAGTAAACGATCCACCTACCATGTGGGAGACCTGGGTTCAATCCCTGGGTTGGGATGATCCCCTAGAGGAGGGCGTGGCTACCCACTCCAGTATTCTTGCCTGGAAAATTCTATGGACAGAGGAGTCTGGCAGGCTACAGTCCATGGGATCGCAAAGAGTCGGACACAACTGGGCGATTTTCACTTTCAAACCACCTCAAGATGCTTTTAAAAAAGTATTTATTTCTCTAGCTGTGCCAGGTCTTAGTCGCAGCACGTGGGATCTAGTTCCCCGACCAGAAACTGAGCCTGGGCCCCCTGCATTAGGAGGCAGAGTCTCAGCCACTGAACCATCAGGCAAGTTGTCTTTTGCCCATTTTAACTGGATTGTTTGTCTTTAGGAATTCTTCGTGCCTTCAGATACAAGATTTGTAAATATTTTCTGAGTCATCTTCTCATTTTCTCAATAGCATTCTTTGGCATACATGAGTTTTTATTCTGATGAAATCCAGTTTATCTGATTTTTATTTGGCTACTTGTATTTTTGGTATCATATCTAAAAATCTAAGGTCACAAACAGTTACCTCTCTTTTCTTGGAGGAATTTGAAACTTTTCTCTCTGAAGTGCGTGTCTTTGACACACTTTGAGTTAATTTTTGTATATGGTGTGAAGTGGGGGTCTGAATTCATTCTTTTGTGGGTGAATATACAGTTCTTCCCTGTATGAAAAAGACCTCACCTAATAAAACTTCACCAGGTTTTGTTCCTGGACTCTATTTTCTTCCCCTGGTCTAAATCTCTCTCGCTATGCCAGTGCCAACACTGTCCTGGTCACTGAAGCCTTGCAGTGAACTCTGAACAAGAAGTGTGAGCTCTGTCATTCTGACTCTCTTTCTCAAGACTGGGTCTTCTGGGTGCCTTGCATTTCCATACGAATTCTAGGATCCATTTGTCCTTGTCCTTCACCATCTCCCGGAGCTTGCTCAAACTCATGTCCATTGAATCACTGATGCTATCCAACCATCTCATCCTCTGCCGCCCCCTTCTCCTCCTGCCCTCAATCTTACCCAGCATCAGGGTCTTTTCCAGTGAGTCAGCTCTTTGTATCAAGTGGCCAAAGTATTGGAGCTTCAGCACCAGTCCTCCCAATGAATATTCAGGACTGATTTCCTTTAGGATTGACTGGTTTGATCTCCTTGCTGTTCAAGGGACTTTCAAGAGTCTTCTCCAGACCACAGGTCAAAAGCATCAATTCTTCAGTGCTCAGCCTTCTTTATGGTCCAACTCTCACATCCGCACATGACTACTGGAAAAATCATAGCTTTGACTATATGGACCTTTGTCCTCAAAGTGATGTTTCTGCTTTTTAATATGTGGTCTAGGCTTGTCATAGCTTTCCTTCCAAGGAGCAAGCATCTTTTAATTTAATGTCTACAGTAACCACCTGCAGTGATTTGGAGCTCAAGAAAATAAAATCCATTTACTTAGGTCTTCTTAAATTTCTTTCAGCAATTTTGCAGTTCTTTGCACTTCTCTTGTTAAATTTACTCTTAAGCATTTTATTCTTCTTGCTACTTCTGTGAATGGAATGGTTTTTTACTTCATTTTTGGATTGTTCATTGCCTGAATGGGCAGAGTTTCGGCATGAATGGACAGTATGCAGACATGGGACTGGAGGTGTGGGGTCAGCCTGCACCTCAGGTCTTCCTGGACAAGCCGGGCCATCTTGGTTTGAGAGGTGTGTCCCCCCAAAGGGTATGCTCAAATCTTAACACTCAGAACCTGTGACTGTGACCTCGTTTGGAAAAAAGTCTTTGCTGATGTAATACGGTGAAATTAAGATGCGTTAAGTTAAGGGAAGGTCGTCCTGGATCCTTTGTGGCTCAGAAGATAAAGAATCCGCCTGCAATGCAAGAGACCCAGGTTCAATCCCTGGGTCAGGAAGATCCCTGAAGGAGGGCATGGCAACCTACTCCAGTATGCTTGCCTGGAGAACGCCATGGACAGAGGAGCCTCGGGGGGGGGAGGGGGCTGTAGTCCATGGGGTCTCAAAGAGTCGGACATGACTGAGCGGCTAACACGTGTGCTGGATTAATGCTGGACAGGGGCGGCCCTAACCCAACAACAGGACAAGGGAGTTTGGACACAGGCATGGAGAGGACGCCATGGGGAGAAAGCCACGTGTCGCTGCCGCCCAGATGTGGGGGCCCGGTAGCCACACCCGGGGTCCTCTACTGCCATCCAAGTCGCCAAAGCAGACGCAGCATTGACTTCTCGATGGTGCCTTGTGTCAGCTCCAAAGGCCCCTGCAGAAGTCTGTGGGACCTGCCACAATTATCGTCCTGACTTCATAAACTTCCCAAGTGTCATTTGCCCCCGTCAAGATCAAAGTCATGCTTAAAAGTAGCCACTAACTTGCCCATTCGATTGTCAAGCTACAAAATGAAGACACTCACCCCTCTGTCGGACCCCAAAGCTGGGTCCTTGGCTGTCCTGACTCTGTGGCAGAGATGGAAGCCACAGACCAGCACTGAGGATCACTGGGGGGTGGGGGGGAGCTGTGACTGATAGGTCTGCCCTACCACGAGGATGGTGCCAGTTGGCAGGGGCGGGGCATGGGGACTTGGCCTTCCATGAGTGAGCTGGGGGTTGGGGTCTGAGCAGAAACACCTGGGGGAGATGGACGTGCCTTCAGTGTTTTTGATCCCAGGCCAGAGCATTCTCTGCGGGTCAGGGTTTGCAGCCCGTCCACCCCCGCAGCACTGGAGGCCTGCAGGTACAGGAGGCCCAACCAGCAAGGCAGGGAGTGCGCCTACGAGGCCCTGGTGAGTGCCCGCCCTTTGCATTCTCATGCGTTACATTTTTGGCTGAACAGACAAGAGCACAGGGCTTTAATCTACCAGGTACCCCAAGGGTCCCAGAGGCCAGCATTGCCCACCACGTGGGAGACCCCTGAGACGCCCAGAATGTAAGGACAGATTTGGGAGCCCCAGGGAAGCACAGATGGTGGGGTCAGAGTGGGGCACTCTCTTGGCCTCTGTGTTCAGACGTGGTAGAGACGGTGTTCCTGCCAATTGTGGGGTGTTTGCCTTCAAGATGGATCCACCTAACACACATGATGCTTTCAAACTGTGGTGCTGGAGAGGACTCTCGAGAGTCCCTCGGACTGCAAGGAGATCCAACCAGTCCATCCTAAAGGAGATCAGTCCTGAATATTCACTGGAAGGGCTGATGCTGACCCTGAAGCTCCAATACTTTGCCACCTGATGCAAAGAGCTGACTCACTGGAAAAGACCCCGATGCTGGGAAAGATAGACAGTGGGAGAAGGGGGTGACAGGATGAAATGGCTGGATGGCATCACCGGCTCAATGGACATGAGTTTGGGTAAACTCTGGGAGTTGGTGATGGACAGGGAGGCCTGGCGTGCTGCGGTCCATGGGGTCACAGAGTCACACACGACTGAGCGACTGAACAACAACAACACACGTGATGGGTGTGTCTTCAGTTGCTGAGTTTTTTAATCCACGTGATGCTCGAAATCAGAAACTGAACTAAGGACGCAGAACACCCGGACCTCCCCTTTGTGCCCGTGAGTCCTTCCAGGGAGCCCGAGCGTTTCAGGTCCTTAGACTCCTCCAGGCCGACGTCCGCAGTCTGCACACGCGCCCCTCCCCCACCTAGAGTCTGCTCGCCAGCATCCTACACGTGTGAGGTACCCAGGGCCCTGGGGCCAGAGGGTTTCCTGCCCAGCCAGGCCAACTGGTGGACTGCTAGGAGGACCTTCGCACCAGACCCTGCCGAGTCAGACCGCCCAACTAGCCCCGCTGAGCTGGCAGAGTGCTTCCCGCCTGCCAAGGTGTGTGCAAGTCTCGTCTAGGTAGCCTTTCTGGGAGCCGAGTTCTTGCCTTCATTTCCTCCTTCCCTGCCTCCTTCCTTCCTTCCTCCTTCCAACAAGCGCGGGCTGGACCACCCTGCATGCATCCCTGCTCACTCAGGGGATCCTCCTCTGCCTCCACCCGGAGCCCCGGGCTCCGCACTCCTGGACTGTGATTCTGACCTCTGGGTGTCGTGCTGGAGGCTGCAGGGAAGGCCTGGGGTTCCCTCAAAAGTGATTTTGAGGGTGGGGGACTGCTGAGGGAGGCAGGAGGCAGGTTGAGGATGCAAGGGCGGGTATTGGGGGGTTCTCAGGGGTGCAGATGTCACGTATCCAGAGCCCTGGCCCAGGGACAGCTGCGTGCTAGTGACGAAGATCCACCCAAACAGAACAGGGCAAAGCAAGAGGTTGTCCTCTCCTATGAATTTCCCACTTTCTCACCCCGGCGCCAGCCCCATCCCCAGGAAAGGCTTCTCCAAGGCCAGATGGCAAAGCCGTCTCCCATGAGGACATGGACCCTCCAGTCTCTCTTCAGGGTGCGTATCTTAGTGAGTGAGGTCCCTTGACATGGAGAGCCCTGTTCACAGAGCCGTGGCAAGATCAGGGAGACCAGGGCACCACCCTGGCCAGACTGAGGGCTGGCTGATGTCGGGGCCAGCATGCTGAGGCTGTGTGAGAGCTGAGCCAACACCCTGATCTCATGCAGGAGAGGGAGCTGGCCTGAATAGACAAAGGGATTCCTGGTAGAGGATGAGTCTCTGCTAGAATAGTCCTGGGGACGGGAGCTCACTATCTGTGCAGCCTGCCACCCCATTTAGGGACCTTCAGCTGTGAGAAAGGTTTTCCTCCTGCAGCTGAACTCTCACTCTCTGGAGTGTCCCCCAGCCCTGGATTCATCCCCATCCTCACGAAGCCCGAGACACACTCGCCCACCCCAGGCTCAGCCCTGGTTTCCCTTTAGCTCCATCACTCTGGTTTCTCTGCAACTCCTTGGAACGTCCCTCCAGGTTCAAAGCGACCCGTCCACCCCAAGAAGCCGGCCTGGAAGCGCTTCCCGGAAGAGACGCCTGCTGGAGGTGCTCCACGCGGACGCCAGGCCACAGACACAGCCTCGGAGAGGCAGCAGGGAACTGGTCTCCAGAAGTCACCACAGCCTCAGGAAGCCTCTGGAAGGAGGGCGTGGCTCCCCTCTTCACCCCCACCCCACAGCCCCGGCCACCCTCGTCCACAGCGGCCCCTGCCTCGGCAACACCCGCCCCTGCACGAAGGTCCACCAAGACTCGTGAGCTGAGGAATGTTCCAGTAGAAAGGGGACTCAGATCCCACACAGCCAACATACAAACACAAAGGGATGAATGTGGCTACAACCCGGTCCTGCCCTCCCGCCCCTTCCCACTATTCAGCGGGGCCCTCTGGGACCCAGTGGACCTGAAAAACCACACTTAACATGGCTCTCAGAGTCACCCTGACCTTGGGTGTACAGATGCACCTGCTCAGACCAAGTCAAACAAACCAGCTGTTTAATTTGGGGGAAATGAGAGGCACATCTGAGTGTCCAGGCGTCCCCGCCCTAGACGGCTCCTCTAACACACAGCCCCCGGGCCGCGGAGGGTGGAGACAAGGGCTGCGGGACACGCAGGAGGGAGCTGGGCTCCATTCCCCCAGGAGGGAAGAGCACAGGGGTGTCAGAAAACTTCCTCCAAGCAGTTGCGGGGTCCCCAGGTCGGGGGCGAGCTTGCCTGCTGCACACGAACAGCTTGGCTCTGGGTCCTCGAGAAACCAGGACGCAAGCCCTGCTCCAGGCAGCACTTCCCGGAGGCACCCTGCGTGCATCACCCACCTGCTTAAACAATTGTAATTAAACGTGAAGCTGAGTGAAAGAAGCTGGTTGCAAAGGACCTCATACTGTCCAATTCACACAGTGTCCAGAGCAGGGGACGCCTCAGCGAAATCCAGAAACTGGGTCAGCCTAGCAGCTTCCCACCCTGGCTGCCCATGCCTCAGGCCCTGACTCCGCACACCCTCCAGGGGACCCCAGGCCTCCTCCAGCCCCACCCACAGGTCCTCACTCCCAGCTCCCTCCTGCCTCAGGGCCTTGGCACATCTGACCATTCCTGTTTATCCTCCAGTGTGCTTGGGTTAGTCGCTTAGTCTTTGCGACCCCGTGGCCTGTAGCCTACCAGGCTCCTCTGTCCATGGCATTCTCCAGACAAGAATACTGGAGTGGTTGCCATTCCCTTTTCCAGGGATCTTCTCAACCCAGGGATTGAACCTGGGCCTCCTGCATTGCAGCTGGGTTCTTTACCGCTGAGCCACCAGGGAAGCCCTCCAGAGCTCAGCTAAATTGCCAGTTTCTCTGGGAAGCCTGAGACACTGACCTCCTGCACGGCTAACTCCTCAGAGCTCCAGGGACATCTCTCCTTAGCAGAAACCTCCACCGGAACCATCTTACACTTATTTTTGTCTGTCTTTCGCAAGGACGTGAAATCTGCCACAACAGAAATTGAGTCTGATCATGCCAAATGGCCAACAGATCAACCAGTGGCTCCTGGGTGGTTTTCCACAGACTGTCAGCTGCACGAGAAACCAGGGCCCAGTGTGGGGCACAGACTTGCCCAAGGTCTCTGAGCTTGTTAGTGTCAAACCCAGGATTCGAACCCCGGCCTACCACAGTCCAGGACACGGAGCATACCCGCTCAGGAATTCATCCAGCTGGCCTGCACAGCCTGACCAACTGAACAGACTGCTAAATTGATACTTTGCAAAACATGCGTGTTTCCAATTGCAGAGTGCTGCTGTGTCTTTGAAGCCTTCCCCTGATGTGGCGAAGGATGGAGGTGGCTGGCCTGGGGTGGGGAGGGATGGCAGAAGATGCTCCGCAGAAGCCCCAGGGCACCCACGCCCTGGACGGAGATCAGACAGCATCCTCAGTCCCGAGGCCACAGGCAGCCGGCTCCCCACTTGAAAAGGACCCCGTATCGGTTTCACTTTTTTTCCTCCTCGGTGCCTCCCTGATGAGAAGATGTTAGAGCTGAAAATAAATAGATGTGCGGCTGGGTAGATAGATAAATAGATAACTAGAGCCCGGGTTTGTTCCGGGAACGCTGGCCCTCCCCCCGTCCTAGGGGCCGAAGGACGGGTGGTGAGTTTCCCACTGTCCCCGCTGAGACGCTGGGGTGGGGGTGGGCAGTGCCCACTGCCTGAGCACCTTCTAGACGTAGGTGCCCTCCTTCACTCTCTGTCTTCAAGATGACTGAAGGAATAAAGCTCTTTATTCAGATAAGGCAGCGGCGCGGGGAAAAAGTGACAGCAGCCAGGTCACGGGCCAGCAAGCCCAGGACCCTCTGGCTTCCCAAAAGCCCCAGGCTGAGGTGCCTTCGGTCACACCTCCTCAGCACTGAGGCTCAGGGTGGCGGTGCAGAAGGCTGGAATACAACCCTATGTCCCGGGAGTCATCACCCCGCTGCACTCGGAGGAGCCCCCCAACTCTACCCCGATCCAGGAACTACAGGATTAACATCTAGCCCTGGGGACCTGCTGTAGGAGTCTGGCTCAGTCTGTTAAACATTTAGAACAACTGCTCGATTAGAACAGATCCAGGGGCTTCCCTGGGGGCTCAGTGGTAAAGAACCCGCCTGCCAGTGCAGGAGACACAGGTTGGATCCCTAGGTCAGGAAGATCCCCTGGAGGAGGACACAGCTACTTACTCCATTATTCTTACCTGGAGAATCCCAAGGACAGAGAAGCCTGGCAGGCTACAGTCCGCGGGGTCGCAAAGAGTCAGACATGACTTAGGGACTAAATAACAGCAGAGGGCCTTGCTAGGGTCCCCCAGGCCCCCTGAAGCTCTCCACCCCACTCCACTCCAGCCAGGCACCTACCGCTGTTCCTCAGGGACGCCGCTCACAGTGCTGCCCCCGGAGCTTTGCACCTGCAGGCCCCCAGCCAGAGCACACTTCCTCCCACTTGCCCTGGGGTCCCTGTACCGCCTCCCTTTGGGGGCGGGGGAGGCCTCTCAGGACGGTGTATCCAGAACAATGCCAGCCTCATCCCCACTCTCCGCACCCTCTTCACACTCCTCTGTCCTCACCCACTGATGATCCACTTCTGGATCTGCCTTTGTGGCATCCTTTCTCCAAAGAGAAGGTGCAGCCCGGGCCTTGTTCCCTGCCGCATCCCACGCCTAGAACACGCACAGAAGGAACACAAGCCACAGTGCAAGTGAATGAGTTGAACCAAAGAAGGAACGAATGGATGTTCAGCTTTCCTGAGCCCAGCTCTGAGCTCCAGGCTCTGGGGCAGCTGGGAGGGAGCCACCCGGGCCCCGAGCCCTCCAGGAGCTCAGGATGGGCAGGGCTGAGATGGGAGGGCAGAGAGGAGGGGCAGGCTGAGAGGCACACCGCATGCAGGAGGGAGGAGACCTGGGGCACATAGACATGCGCGCGCACAGACACACACACACACACACACACACACACACACACACAGAGACCAACATCGGGGCAAGAACAAGCTCCAGAGGCCCTTCCTGCCCATCCCCCAGCCCTGGAATGTGATCACCCCACCTCCGGTCCCCCGTCCAAAAGCAAGTTGTCAGTGCCCTGACCCCCAGGACAGGCCACTGTGTTATCAGCCACCAGCCCGGCCTTGCGGAGGCTTATCAGAGCTGCTCAGTCACCTGCAGGGACAGCCCAGCTGCCTCGGCTCTGCTTCCTGGGCCCTGGCCACCCAGCCTCTCTCAGGGGCCTTGGGGCTCCTCTTAGTTGGTCATTAATCTGGGGGTATCACCTGCAGCTTCCTGGAGCCCTGGGGTTTTGTGGAAGAGCCTCCAGGGCCTCCCTGGGGTGGGGGTGAGAGGGGCTCCAGGCTCCCTGATTTCCTTCCTAACCGTTACACTGGGAGGCCCGTGCAAGTTTCCTTTGGACGATGACTCTGGCTCCAACCAAAGTGGATGAACCTTGAGGACATTCTACTGAGTGAAGTAAACCAGTCAAGAAAGGACAAATGGTGTCTGGCTCCACTGCGGGAAGTCCCCAGGGGAGTCAAATTCATAGGGACGTGCAGTAGAAGGGTGGATGCCGGGGGCTGGGGGTGGGAGGAGTGGGAGCTTAGCGGAGGTTTTGAAACAAAAATGGTGCACGTTATGGTCTGACCCAGACATAGTGAAATGACTACGACAGTCGAGGAATTAACGCTGTCTCCCACATGGTTCTCTGTCTTCTTTGTGGTGAGAACACCTGAAATCCACTCTCCCAGTAGATTTCCCATATTCAGTACAGCATTGTTGACTGCTCCCAGGCTGCACACCGGATCTCCAGATTTAGTCATCCCACGTAAGCCTGAGTTCATTCCCTCAGGTCACCGTCTCCCCACACGCCACCCTACCCCTTGGCAACCACTATCCTACCCTCCGCTTCTGTGTGTTCAACTTCCTTTAGATTTCACAGAAGTGAGATTGTGCAGCTTGCGGGGAAAGACCTGAATAGACATTTTCCCAAAGAAATACAGATGGCCAACAGGCTCGTGAAAATGTGCTTAGCATCACTAAGCATTAGGAAGACGCAAAACAAAACCCAACCCACAACGGGGTACCTGTCAGGATGATGGGGATCCAAAGAGTAAGAGCTAAAATCACAACAGTGTAAATGTATTTCGTGCCACTGAACTGTGTTCAAAAAGGGTTAAAATAAAAATTTTACGTGTATTTTACCACCACTACAAAAAAAATGCCACCACTTTAAACTCTCAAATAAGAAACAATCTTTTTTCCTGCACAATCTCTCTTCTAGTGGAATCTAAAGAAAGTTGAGTAAGTTGGCTCCTCCCATCAAGTGGCCAAAGTGTTGGAGCTTCAGTTCAGTTCAGTGGCTCAGTCATGTCCGACTCTTTGCAACCCCATGGACCGCAGCACGCCAGGCCTCCCTGTCCATCACCAACTCCCAGAGTTTACCCAAACTCATGTCCATTGAGTTGGTGATGCCATCCAGCCATCTCATCTCTGTCGTCCCCTTCTCCTCCTGCCCTCAATCTTTCCCAGCATCAGGGTCTTTTCCAATGAGTCAGCTCTTCTCATCAGGTGGCCAAAGTATTGGAGTTTCAGCTTCAACATCAGTCCTTCCAATGAATACCCAGGACTGATCTCCTTTAGGATGGACTGGTTGGATCTCCTTGCAGTCCAAGGGACTTTCAAGAGTCTTGGAAAAGACCCTGATGCTGGGAAAGATGGAGGGCAGGAGGAGAAGGGGACAACAGAGGATGAGATGGTTGGATGGCATCACCAACTCAATGGACATGAGTTTGAACAAATTCTGGGAGATAGTAGAGGACAGAGGAGCCTGGCGTGCTGTAGTCCATGGGGTCGCAAACAGTCAGACACGACTTAGAGACTGAATGACAGCAAAGAAAGTTGGAACATAGAAGCAGAGGGTAGGATGGTGGTTGCCAGGGGTGGGGTGGAGTGTGAGAGGTGCTGTGTGGTCCTCCAGACTGTGCAGCAGCTCCTTTTCTTCCTGGGGGTCAGAACCAGCAGAAGAGACAGGTAGCTGATGAAGACCCTGCAGAACGCACTTGGCCCCTTCTCAGCGGGATGAAACAATCTGCAAAGAGACTCAGTGAAAAGAGGCAGAGCTGGGAAGGTACGGGCTCAAGCAGGAAGTCCTCAGGCATCAGAATTCCTGACTCACAGGCAACCCAGGGCCAGCAGACAGAAGCCCCAGATGGGACATGTCCAGGGAGGGAGGCCCTGGACCCACCTCAGATGTAGAGGCAGGGCCTGACTTCACCTGGCCCGGGCACCTGCTGCCTATGGGTCCGTACCCATCCCCAGCCTTGAGGCGCCATCGGAACCTGCTGCAGGCCACATCCGAGTCGAAGACTCTAGGGCCCCCGGCGAGCTGCATGTGGCGTGGACCAGGCAAGGTGCCCGTGGGGACTGATCTGCAGCTGCTGGGAAGGATGGAGGGGCCGAGGGGCGTCTGCCGGGAAGTGCACACGGCCCTGGTCAGACAGGGTGCAGGTGGGGGCGGGGCTTCACTGTGGGGCTTACTTTTAGATTTCGTAACCACAGAAATACACCAACCATTTAAAAACTTAAACTCGCATGCCTGCGTGCTCAGTCACTCAGTCATGCCTGACTCTTTGTGACCCCATGGACTCCTCTGTCCGTGGGATTCTCTAGGCAAGAATACTGGAGTGGAGCTGCCATTTCCTCCTCCAGGGGATCTTCCCGACCCACGGATGGAACCCAGGTCTTCTGCATTGGCAGGTGGATTCTTTACCACCGCACCACCTGGGGAAGCACCCCCAAAATCCAGTAGGAAAGTAAGACTGACTAAATAAATGAAGACCCTACTGAAGGTTCTGCAAGGCCAGAGTACTGCTGAGTGCCACGTGAGAGCTCCTGGCCAGCGAACAGGATTCTGAGTGCAAGGCCCTGCCTGGGAGAAAGTGGGGGGCTGACATGTGAGGGGCCCCCAAGGCCTGGAGCCACCCTGGGCAGCATGCTGGAGCTGGGCAGCAAGGTTCTGTGCCCACCTCCCCCCCAGGGGCCCTGTGTGTCTGCAGAGGGCCATCCTTCACTCTCAGAGCTCTAGACACCTCCCTTCCAAGACTGAAGACCCCTCTCTGGAGCATCGCCTGACCAGAATCTCAGAGAAGGGATTGAAAACCAGCGTACCCCTGACCTCCACCCAACCCAGCCTCCAGCAACCAATAACACAGAACAGACAGGAAAGAGATGCCTCTTTCTGGGTGCTGGCGGCCAGCTCTCTCCCTCCCTCCAAGGACCCAGCTCCCCTTCTGGGAATACAGCAGCTCGCCCTGAAAGGAAAGCTCCAGGCAGCCACCCCAGCCTTGCGCCAGAGCCCAGGCATGGGCTGGCAGGGAGGCCTGGCGGCCTTGCCTCCCAACCCTGGGCTTGTGCAGCTCCGTGGGAATCCCCTGGGGGCAGAGAGCACCAGCCCAAGTGACTGCTGGGTGCAGGGCAGGCTTTCTCCCTTCCCGTAGACTCTGCTCAGGACAACCCAGCTCCAGCTCCTCAGGCAAACCCATCTGGCCTCCAAGTAGGAAAACTACCGCTCCTATGAAGCCATGCACTGCAGATACTGGGGAACATCTTGGGGACCTCCCCCACCTACCCTTCTCCCCTCCACCTTCTCCCAAACCACATGTGTACACACACACGTGCACACACACATACGCACTGCCTGTGCCCTTGCGTCTGCACTGCCACATGTGTACACACACACGTGCACACACGCACACACACGCACTGCCTGTGCCCTTGCGTCTGCACTGCCACACGTGTACACGCACACGTGCACACACACGCACTGCCTGTGCCCTTACGTCTGCACTGGCACATGTGTACACACACACGTGCACACATGCACACACACGCACTGCCTGTGCCCCTCCGTCTGCACTGCCACATGTGTACACGCACACGTGCACACATGCACACACACGCACACACACGCACTGTCTGTGCCCCTCCGTCTGCACTGCCACATGTGTACATGCACACGTGCACACACGCACACACACGCACTGCCTGTGCCCTTGCGTCTGCACTGGCACATGTGTACACGCACACGTGCACACACGCGCACATGCACTGCCTGTGCCCTCCGTCTGCACTGGCAGCACTGCTGGCACTCCTCACCTTCGGGACAGCAGAGCCTTCAAAGCCTGTCCTCTGCCACCACCGTCTTCAGTGCCAGATGGAACCAGCCAGACCAGCGAAGCGTCTCGGTTGGAGGGAGGAGACCCTCCTCACCGAACCCTGGCCCCTGGTCACACCCCAGCCTCGGCTGAAATCTCGGGGACTAGCCATGTCTTGCGGCAACATCACACGTCCTCCACCAGTGCCTTGTTCCAGCGCAGCAACCGATGGGCTGAGGGTCCATCTAGGGGCTGGCCCACCTCCTAAAGCAGAACTTAGGGCCTTGGTTTGCTGACAAGTGAGTTATAGAACCATGTCATCCCGGACAGGAAAGGGAGCTTTGTCGAGGCCCTCAACTTGGACCAGAACATCTCTCTTTCAGATTCACCGACTGATCACGTCCTCCAAGGCCTCCTGCCTTGTTTGGGTTTGTTTTTTTCTTTTTAATATTTACGTATGTCTGTATGTGAGCTTCCCAGGCGGTACATGGTAAAGAATCTGACTGCCAATGCAGGAGGTGCCAGTTCAATCCCTGGTCCAGGAAGATCCCTTGGAGAAGGAAGTGGCAACCCACTCCAGTATTCTTGCCTGGGAAATCCTACAGACAGAGGAGCCTGGTGAGTTATAGTTCACAGGGTGGCAAAGAGTCAGACATGACTGAGCAACTGTCTGTATGTATGCATTCGGCTGAACGGGTCCCAGTTGTCACATATGTGATCTCTAGTTGCTGCAGGTGGGATCTGGTTCCCCGACCAGGGATGGAACCTGGGCCCCCGGCACTAGGAGTGCAGAGTCTTAGCCACTGGGCCACCAGGGAAGTCCCCCATCTCAGCTTCACAGGTTAGGAAGCCAAGGCCCAGAGGGACAAGGCATCCAGGGAGCTGGGGACCCAGCGAGGATCTTAATTTCTGGTCGCCTGGTCCACTGGCCACCGTACCACGTTGGCAATATGCTGAGAGCATCATCTGGTGACCAAATAGGAGCAACCAGGAGAGCAGAAGGTCACAGGGGTTCCAGAGGTTGGAAAGGCTTCCTGGAGGAGGTGGGATCTTCCCGGGGTCTAGTAGGTGAGTGGACCCATAGTCAATCGTCACCCTGGAGGGAGAAAGAAGGGGGTCTAGAGGTGGGAAGGGAGGCCTGGTCTCTGGATCCTGGGTGAGGAGTGAGTGTAGGGGCAGATGGAGAGGGCCTGGGCGTCTTTTCCCATGTATCTCAGCTCAGATCCAAGCCCCAAGAACAAGGCCTGAAATGAGGCAAAGCTGCCAGACCCATCACCGTGGCCTCTGGCCTAAAACTGGTCCTGCCTGCCACCGAGACCCCAGGACCCCAGCACCTCCTGGCCCCTGAGTGCTCTCTCCAGAGCACAGACGCGGGTCTCCTAACATCATGCATTTTTTCCTTCCCGTGGTCACTCTGCTGCTGAGCAGGGTAGGGGATGTTTGGACCCCCAAGAACCCTCTTGAAATTCCAGGGTCCTGGATTTCAAGCCGAGCTCTGTCCCTGTGGTGTTCAGGTTCATTTAGTGTTGGCAAATTTCAACTTCCTGTTTACAAGGGGGCGAGCGGTGGCGGGGAGGCGAGGTGGCGAGGAAAGCCTTTTAGGAGATTCCGAAGGTGGCTCAGACACCAGCCAGTGCTCATAAAGCCTGTGGATGAATTAAGCAGAGATGAATCAGAAACATGAGGATTAAATTTCCCTTGGAGGACACCCAGGTTTCATAATTAAACGAAAAATAACTTGGCAAATAGCTCTGGGGTTTTGCTGAACCCAAAACATTTGAAAAGATGTTTGACTAATCCCAACCCTGGGTGTGGCCCATCCTTTCTGAAAGGGCAGGGCTCAGGGTGAGCAACTGCAGGCCATGAACTGCAAACCCACAGGCCCGCTGTGCTCTCCCCTTGAACATCTAGGTACCAAGTTCACCTGGGGAGGGAGGGGAACTTTTTTTCCCCCTCAAGCATCCCAGCTCACTGCTTCCTCCGGGATAGATTTCTTGATTTCCAGTTCAAAAACATCAGCCGTATCTGCTGCTGCTGCTGCTAAGTCACCGACTCTGTGTGACCCCGTGGATGGCAGCCCACCAGGCTCCCCCGTCCCTGGGATTCTCCAGGCAAGAACACTGGAGTGGGTTGCCATTTCCTTCTCCAATGCATGAAAGTGAAAAGTGAAAGTGAAGTCGCTTAGTTGTGTCCAACCCTCAGCAACCCCATGGACTGCAGCCCACCAGGCTCCTCCGTCCATGGGATTTTCCAGGCAAGAATACTGGAGTGCCATTGCCTTCTCCTCAGCCATATCTACCGGGGTGCTCATTTCTAAGGGACTTTGAAAAAACGATTTCGGATGATTAAATTTCAAGTCAAGAGACTTTTGATTAATGACAAAAAAAAAAGACCCCCAAACCACAAAGTAAAACCATCAGGACCAATGGTACTCTCGTGTCGGGGAGGCTGCCACCGGCTGTCGGAAGGGTTCCAAGAAGGCCTCGAGGGCCCAGTCTGAAATATTACAATGGTTTCCAGGAAACTCCCTGCCAATACCTGCAGCCCGGAGAGAAAGTGCTGCCCTGGTCCAATTTCTGGGGCAGAGGCCGCTCTCACACGGCCTTGGCATTGGCCTGAGGCCGCTTGCCTACGCCTTTGCTCACAATCTCCCTCCCTGGGGGCTCCTCTCTTCCTGCTGCCTGCAGGCAGCCCAGGGATGGTCAGAACAGAACAGAATGGGTTCCCACGCTCCTTTCCCACCACGCCTCTGGGCTCAGGGTGCGATTTCTGCCATGTTTTATAAGGCAGATCTTTTATTTGAGCTTCCTGGTCACCAGCACTGTTTGTCTGGATCCCCACAGGCATTGGCTCAGCAGATGTGTCATGGCTGATCATGTGCCAGAGACACCTGGGCAAAAGGACATGCCCAGTGTCCCTGAGCAGCACACAGCAGGGGGCTCCAAGTCAATGGGTCATTACAAACCACTGTATGATGTGGTATGTGTCCATTTGCCATCCACCCACCAACCCACCCAGGCAGCCATCTATCCATCTACCCACCCATCCACCCATCTATCCATCTACCCACCCATCCACCCTCCCATTTACCCATCCATCCACACACTCATCCATCCATCCAACAGTATTTACTGAGAAATGTATTAGTTTCCCTAACTGGATGACTTAAAGCAACAGATGTATTCTCTCACAGTTCTGGAAGCCAGAAGGATCAAAATCAAGGCATTGGCAGGGCCACTCTCTCTCTCTCTGAAGGCCATAGGAGAAGATCCTTCTTTGCCTCTTAGCTTCTGGTATTGCTAGTGATCTTCGGTGTTAACTGACTCGTGGCAGCATCTCCCCAGATCTATGCCTCCACAGTCACACTGCTTCTTCCCTGTGTTTTTGAGACCAAATGTTTCTTTCCTTATAGGGACATAAGTCATATTTAAATTTAGGACCCACCCTCCTCCACTTTCACCTCTTCTTCACTCATTACATCTGCAACCACGCTATTTCCAAATGCGTCGGTCAACTTCTGAGGCTCTGGGAGGGACACGCATTCAGGGACAAGCACCATTCAAACCAGTACAAGAATGTTCTAGGAGCCACCAATGTTCAGGTCTCTGATTTCGAGGCAGATGGGTTTAAAAATAAACAAACATCTAATAGAAAGTCCCGATGAGATAGGGGCTGTGATGAAGTGGGGGAGGGCTCCAGCATGATGGGGTTGCCATGGTCCACACGGCAGCTCAGAAAGGCCTCTCTCAGGAGGTGACCATGCATAGGGGAAGCCATGTGACCATCAGGTGGAAGACTGCTCCAGGCAGAGGGCCACTCCGGGGTCCCCAGTACCAACAGCTTGAATCAGAAACGTGCCTGGATTCCTTAGGGACCTGCAAGGGGGGCCAAGTGAGGGGCACGGCAGGAGCTGAAGGAGGACGAAGGACAGGTGGCAGCCACGGGCACCTTCCTAGACAAGCCAGGGGCCAGGAGTTCCAGTGTGGGTTTCAGGGAATTTCCTCTTCATTGTGGTAGTTGTTGTTACTAAGTTGTGTCCAACACCTGCGACCCCGTGGACTGCAGCCCGCCAGCCTCCTCTGTCCATGGGATTATTTTAGGCAAAAGAAGTGGAGTGGGTTGCCACTTCCTTCTCCAGAGAATCTTCCTGAGCCAAGGATTGAATGTGCATCTCCTGCTTGGCAGGTGGCTTCTTTACCGCTGAGCCACGTGAGAGGTCTTATCTTGTTTCATTCTCATGATAATCCAGCCTGGAAGTGCAGGCACCATATCAGTGCATTGGAAGCAAGCTCCAATCCAGCCCTCTGGTGGGGCCCTGGCCATGAACGCAACCCTGTGACTTCCGCGATCTTTGCTGCCAGCACGTGGTGGCACTGACCTTCCCCACCACTTGAAGTAAGGCATGGCCATATGACCTGCTTCCACCAAAGGAACCAGAGAGAAGTGACCCCTGGAAATCCCAGGAGACGGCTTTAAGAGCCAGTGTGTGCTTCATCACGGGGGCTGGTCCATTAGTTGGTTTCAGGAGCAGAGATGGGTTTCAGGAGCAGAGATTCACAGCAGAGCTGAGGAGCAGAGGACCCTACATTCCAGGATGCATACGGGCACAGCCAGGGACCACTCGCATCTTGGACTTGCTTATTACAACAGCATCACCCACTGTATCCTGACGGAGAGAGAAAGATACTACTAGTGTCCTGCCTGTGATTCCCCTTTTCTCTCCTCCTCTCAAGAGGATCCCTGGACCTCTAGGGGCAGAGGGACTTTCCATCTCCTTGTACCTGGTGGTGGCGGGGTGGTGGGGAGGAAATTGTGTGATGCAATTCTCCATAAGGAGAATCTGCACTATGTGGAGATTTCAAAAAGGGGCTTTCAAGAACACATTCCATTCCTCAACCCAAGAAGCACACGGGATGATGGAGTTGGGGAGCTATTCACAAGGACCCTGAGGAAGAAGGCAAAGGAGCCACGATGGCCTCAGGGAGGATGCCTGCAGCCTTGGCTCCAGGAGGTCTTGCCCCTGACCTTCCCCGTGGCACTAGGGCACTCACCACAGCCAGACTGTCTCCTCCAAACCTGACAGCTACCACCTACCAGCCCTGTGAACTTGGCCCCAAAACTTACTCTCAGTATCCTTAGTCTAAACATGGAGAAGTAGTAATAATAATAGCAATATATATGCATAGGCTGTTGTGAGAATTAAATTGGGTAATCTACACAGAGCACTTGGAGTACTCAGTGTAGAGTAATTGCTATGTAAATGGTAGCTGCTAGGATTCTCATTGTTATGTGAGAGAAAATTGATTTCTTATTTTGTCAAGCTGCTATATGGTTGAAAATATTCTTACCTGAATATCAGTGTTTGTATGGAGAGATGTCAACGAGTTGACAGAGGTTTTTTTTTTTTTAATTTATGGACTTAGTTTTGACTGCACTGGGTATTCATTGCTGCATGTGGACTTTCTGTAGTTGCGGCCAGCAGGGGCTACCCTTCGTTGGGGGTGAGCAGGCTTCTTGCTGCGGTGGCTTCTCCTGTTGCAGAGCACAGGCTCTGGGTGCGTAGGCTCAGTAGTTGGGGTGCTTACTTGCTCCGTGGCTTGTGGGATCCTCGCAGACCAGGGACTGAACCCATGTCGCCTGCACTGGGAGGTGGATTCTTAACCACTGATCACCAGGGAAGACCCGAGGTTTGCATTTTTAAGTTAGTTCTGATACGATGCTTTCTCTCTATCTCTATCTACCTCCAGAGATGGAATAAAATGCACAGCTAGCTCCGTGGGGTGTCCCTGGGAATGACAGCTTCCACAATATAAAATGCTTTGCTACAACCCGGGTTGCAGAATCAACTGATTGTCTCGGAGTGCCCAGTCTCCGCCTCCACATGTTCAGTTTGAGGGGGGTTTCCATCTCGTCTCCTGAGGCTCCTGCTTCCCCCCAGAGCAGCAGCAGCAGCAGCGGGATGCAAAAGACCACAGCCATGTGTCTGCATCCTGGCTCCCCTCTAGATCAGCAGCATAACCTCGGGTCCAAGAAGGGGATTGAATTACATCCCTTAAAAAATTGACATTGAATCCCTTACCCCCAGGACCTGTGAATGGGACCTCATTCGGAAAAAGGGTCTTCGCCAAGGACATCAAGTTAAGATGTAGTCTTACTGAATTAGCAGGGGTCCCCAGTGCAATGTCTGGTGTTCTTGTAAGGAGAAGGAAATTTGGAGACACATGAAGGGAAAGCCACGTGAAGACAGAGGCAGAGATTGGAGGCATGCAGCTACAAACCAAGGAACATCAACGATCGGGGGCAGAACCCGGAGAGAGGCAAGAGCTTCCAGCAGGAAGTAATCTCACTGACATCTTAATTTTGGGCTTCTGGTCTCCAGACCTGCAAAATAACACTTTTCTGTTGTATAAAGCATCCAGCTTCATGGAACCTTATTACAGCAGCCCCAGGAAACCAGTGCAGACCCCAATATTGTCCTCTATGCAGTAGCATCCTCTCCACTGCTCAGCATTGCTAGAGACCACCCCAAGCACTCTTCTTTGGGGACTGCATCCTGGGTTCATCTACCAGGGTTCTCGTGGCAGGTCCTACACCCGCATCACCTGGAGCCTTGTTAGGAGCGCTGGACCCACTGAACCAGAATCTTTGAGATAAGATCCCCGCGAGGCTCCTCTGCACGGTAAAGTCTGAGAAGCCCTACTCTAGAAAGCAGAGCTGGAGGGAGGACTCTGCTACTGACCCCTGATGAAGGAGGTACAAGTTAGGGTGGCGGGAGCGAAGGGGGAAAGAGCGTGAAGCCAGGCAAGATGCCCCGGGAAGGGGCGCCTGATGCAGAACCACACACGTCTGGACAGGATGCACAGCTTGAAGCGACTCCCCATCTCTTATCTCCCACTCTTCAAAGTCTACAATGGTGGGGGTGGGAGAGCTTCAGGAGCAGCTACTCAGAGGGGGCTGGTTTCCTGCGAGGCTGATGAAGACAGCGGGGGTCACCCAACGTTGTGGGTGTGCGAGGGTCGTTGAATTATTCACTTTAAAATGGTTGATTCTTATTACTTGAATGTCTCCTAAATTTAAACTTTCCCTCAGTGTGCCCAGGTGGCTCAGTGGTAAGGAATCCGGCTGCCAATGCAGAAGATGTGGGTTTGATCCCTGGTCTGGGAAGATCTCACGTGGCATGGAGCAACGAAGCCCGTGTGCCGCAACTATTGAACCTGTGCTCTAGAGCCCAGGAGCTGCAACTCCTGCATCCATGTGCTGCAGCGACTGAAGCCTGTGAGCCTAGAGCCCGTGTTCTGCAACAAGAGAAGCCACCACAGTGAGAAGTCGCCACAGCTAGAGAGGAGCCCCTGGTCACTGCAACTAGAGAAGGCCCCTCGCAGCAACCAAGATGCAGCAGAGCCAAAAAATAGTAATAAATAATTTTTTAATTAAAAAAAATAAAAATTTCACCCATCATCAGGGTTTTCCCAAAATCCTACAAACTGTGGCATGGATTTTGAGTACCCCTGGGGAGCTATCAAGACAGCTGAATCCCACAGGCAACGCCTAGAGTTTGAGTATCACCAGGGAGGATGAGGGGAAGTGATGGAGAGAGTCTAAAAAGGCACATGAGAAGACTTCCTGTTGGATGATTACTTCCCTTATCCGCACATTCTTCTCTCCGAACATTGTACCAGCTTTGTAGTGGGTCTGCCCAGGCTCGAGTACCCGGGGTCATTCTCATCAGCCCAAATCGAAAGCAAGCCACCCTGAGAAAGGACAGTAGGAAAAGCAAAGTCTATGCAATTGAGAGAAACAAACCAAATTCTCCCTCAAACGTGTGAACAAGGCAAAGACATCTATTCTCACCATTTCTGTTCAACACCACAGGAGAAATCTTAGCCAATACAATAGGCAAGAAAAAGAAATGAGGCCACAGATTGAAAAGGAAAAAATTAAAACTGTCCCCATTCTCAAACAACATGACTATCTACATGGGAAATCCCAAGAAACCTATAAAGACAGCAATAACAAATTCCAGAAGCTATTAAATGTGCTCAGCGAGGTCGTAAGATACAAAGCCACTCCACAAAAATCAATCATGTTTCTATATAGTATCAGTACACAAATGAACACTAAAAATGCTTAAACCATGTGACTTGCAATAACTCCTAAAAAGTTGTGCATGCATGCATGCTTCGTCGTTCAGTCGTGTTTGACTCTTTGCAACCCTGTGGACTGTAGACCACCAGGTTCCTCTGTCTGTGGGATTTCCCGGGCAAAAATACTGGAATGGGTTGCCATTTCCTCCTCCAGGGGATCTTCCTGATCCAAGGATTGAACCCATGTCTTCTACATCTCTGGCCATTAGCAGTCAGATTTTTTTTTTTTACCCACTGAGCCACTTAGGAATCCCTCTAAAAAGTTACTTGGGTTTAAACCTAACAAAATACACTGCATCTATATGCTGAAAGCTGTGAAATGGGGATGAAAGAAATTATGAAAAATTGAAATAAATAGAAATGACAGGCTCATGAACTGGAAGTCCACATAGCAGTCAATTCTTCCAAATTGATCTATGATTTAATGCAATGCCAAACAAAATCCTGTTGACTTTTGCAGATATAGATAAATTGGTTCTAATATTTATATTGAAAGGTAATGGAACAACAAAAACATTAAGTTTGAAAACAAAAGAATAAAGTTGAAAGAATTGTAATTGTTGTTGTTCAGTCACCAAATTGTCTCTGACTCTTTGCAACCCCATGAACAGCGGCACACCAGGCCTCCCTGTCCCTCACTATCTCCCAGAGTTTGCCCACGTTCATGTCCATCAAATAGCTGATGCCATCCAACTACCTCAATCTCTGTCACCCCCTTCTCCTTTTGCCTTCAGTCTTTCCCAGCATCAGGGTCTTTTCCAATGACTTGGCTCTTCGTATCAGGTGGCCAAAGGATTGGCGTTTCAACTTCTGCATCAGTCCTTCCAATGAATATTCAGGACTGATTTCCTTTAGGATTGACTGGTCTGATCTCCTTGCAGTCCAAGCGACTCTCAAGAGTCTTCTCCAGCACCACAGTTCAAAGCATCAGTTCTTCGGCATTCAGTCTTCTTTATGGTCCAACTGTCACATACCTACATGACTACATGAAACAAGAACAACAACATCTAACAGTGGGAAGGGGACTAAATAAAACTAAAATACTGCATGCTAATAGCACATGAATGGGAGGATGTGATTAAGATGAAAGTGAGTTGAGATCCTTGCATTATTTGGGAGGAAGACAAAGATATTAATTAAACCATTTGAGAAAGATCCTCCCTAGTGTAAGGACATGGGAAGAATGAAAATAAAGAAATGGAAATATATACCAGGCTATATATACTCTCCCCAAAAAGATGATGTAGCAATATTAATATCAAACATAATAGACTTTAAAGCAAAAAGCATTACAGAGATAATAAGGATAAAAGTTTAATTCACAAGAGTAAATAATGATTCTAAAATTTCATACACCTAGTAACAGAGCTTCAAAATACAAGACAAAACAGGATTTTAAGAAGAAATCAATACATCTACCAAAAACCGAGGGATTTTACTATCTGTCTCTCAGACACTAGTAAATCAAGAAGACAAAAATCAGTTGACTATAGAAATATTGAAGAGTAAATTAAAAGGTTTATCTAATGGATTTTATAAGCTGTCATACTTGACAACAGAAAAATGTACATACTTTATAAATACACATTGGACTTTTACAAAAGTTAATTATGTAGTAGACCATAATACTGACCTCACCTAGTCTGGGGCCTACAGACCACATTCTATGATCTACATGAACTTACACTGGAAATCAGTAGCAAAAAGACAATCAGGAAACAAAAATATGTTTGCAAATTAGAAAACATGCATCTAAAGAATTCAAGGAAAAAAATTTTTCTTCATTTTCTGTTTTTTTTTAATTTTGAAAAAATTTTTTCATAATTAAAATTTTAAAATACTTAGAAATGAGTGATTTTTTAAAAAAATAAAGATTCTGTATCACAAATTATCAGATGCAGCCTGACTAAATGTTTGTGACTCTCTCGAATGTATGTGCTGAAGCCCCAACCTACAATGTGATTAGAGGTGGGCCTCTGGGAGGTAATCAGGAATTTTAGCTGAGATAGTGAGGGTGGCACCCCACGTGGGCTTTGTGCCCTGTAAGAAGAGGAGGAGTCCAGAGGTCTTTCTGGACCTCCATCACGTGAGGACCTGCCAAGAAAGCTGCTGCCTGCAATCTGGAAGGAAACACCCACCAGGAACCAAATTTTCTGACCTCCAAGACTGTGAGAAATACATTTCTATTCAAGCCACTTACATATGGCATTTCATTATACGAATAAGCTAGGCATAGCATATACAATACTTAAAAGGAAATTTAGAGTCCTAAATATTTAATAATAAGTCACATTTAAATTGGCTTTGTCTCAATGATACAAGATTGGTTTAGACAACCTAGTAATGTGATTTACCATGATAACAGATCAAAAGAGAAAAACAAATTGTCCTAATAAATGCAAAAGTAGGCAGTCAATAAAATTCAGTATCCAATCATGGTTTTCTGGAATGTTTTTCTGGACAAAGATCCATATCATCAAAGCTATGGTTTTTCCAATAGTCACGTACAGATGTGAGAGTTGGACCATAAAGAAGGCTGAGCATCAAGGAACTTATGCTTTCAAATTGTGATGCTAGAAAAGATTCTTAAGAGTTCCCTGGACTTCAAGGACTTCAAACCAGTCAATCCTAAAGAAAATCAACCCTGAATATCTGTTGGAGGGACTGATGTTGAAGCTGAAGTTTTAATACATTGGCCACCTGGTGTGAAGAGCTGACTCACTGGAAAAGACTCTGATGCTGGGAAAGATTGCAGGCAAAAGGAGAAGGGGGCAGCAGAGGATGAGAAGGTTAGATAGCTTCACCGACTCAATGGACATGAATTTTAGCAAACTCCAGGATATAGTGAAGGACAGGGAAGCCTAGCATGCTACAGGCCATGGAGTCAAAAAGAGTTGGACGTGACTTAGTGAGTGAACAACAACAAATCATCGTTTTAAAAAATCTTAGCAAAACAGGAGTAGAAGAGAACTTCTTTAATATGATAAAGAGCATCTATCAAAAGCATCTACAGAAATCATCATATTTAATGGAGAAATGCTGAAAGAGCTCCTTTTAAGATTAAGCATACACTTCTACATAACATCAAACTCGAGGTCCTAACCTACACAATAAGACATGAAAAAGAAATATAAGGGAAGAAAGGTAGAGAGAAAATTGTTATTAGTTGTGGATGGAAATATTGTCTCCATAGAAACCCAAAAATATTGGGAATAAGAGAGCTAAATGAGGTATGTGTATACAAAACCAATACACAAATCTCAGCTGCATTTCTAACAAAGCAGCAACAATTTGTTATAAAACACAAGTTTTACAAGTGACTTATAATATCAATAAAAACAAACAAAAATATATACATATACTTCAACAACCTGTGAGTAAATGCAACCAAAATGTGTCTACATGCAGCACATTTTGGATAAAAGACCCAAAATCATAAAGTTGTTGGCCCTCCCCAAAATTGTCTATAGATTCAATTTAGTTCCAGTACAAAAAAAATAATGATCCTTTAACTTTTCCTTAATGTGTTTTAGTGAAATTTGGTTGTTTTCACCATAAAAGGATCATTATGCATCTGCCTTGGGACCTTAGACAAGGCCTGATAAACAGAAAGAATGGGCACAAATGATTCTTAAGCCCCTTCTTGCTCAGGATCCCCGAGGCTCTCGGGAGGGGCAGGTAAAGTTCTCCATGGCTCCTCCTCTGCGCTCCCCACCTGCGGGAAATGCGGAGATACACCAGGGTGGGAACGGATCTGAAACTCCTCCCCGAAACCTTGATTTCTAACAGGAGGAAAACGTAAAGCAAATCGTGGCATGCTCAGAACATTATGTAATCATTGTAAATGGCTTTTAAAAGATTACATAAACATGGAAAATATTCATGACATGGTAAGTGGGGAGAAATTGCATGTGTACTATAATTACAATTCTAAATGCAAAGATCTAGGAGGCAAAATTGCCCAGACTGTAAGTTTCACCTGAAGACACGTTCTGGTTGGTCTACATTTTATTTTTGATTCTAATTGTTGGGTAACATTTAAAAGTCCAGAGATTTCACATGGATGTCCAGGTTTCTAGTTTCTCTTAAAAATATAAAGATCAGCCAACACTGGGCCGAATTCTCATGTGGCAAACAGAGAGAGGAACTGCCCTGGGGTTGCCCCTCAGAGGGGTTATCTCACGCTGTCTCATCCTGCCCGGCTTGTCTCATATACTCCAAGGAGTATACGATGCCCAGACTCCAGTGTTGTCTCTGCGGTTTGTTCATGCCATTCCCTTCCCAAATGTGTTTCCATCTCTCTCACCAGGCAAGCTCCGACTGCTTCTGAAGCCTGAGCACAAGTGTCTTTTCTTCCAGGACATCTTGAACCTCCAGATTGGACCAACTCGTGTGCAGCCTGGCCCCTGGAGGAGCCCACTACGATCTCTCCATCTGTGTGCCCCCCTCCCCGGGTCAAGACCCAACAGGAATGGCATCTTATTCCTCCTGGAAGCCCCTGCCTGTGACACCGAGCAGAGCCCAGAACTGGAGGGGGGAACGGACAGGAGCTCAGAGGTGAAAACAAAACTGTCAGGTGGATAATGGCATTGGGAGAGCTTGTGCTTTCTTCTTAAAAACCTCCTCTGAGGACTTCCTGGTGGTTGGGAGTCTGTCTGCCAACGCAGGGAGCATGGGTTCAATCTCTTTTTCGGAAAGATTCCACGTGCTGCGGAGCAACGGAGCCCCTGGGCCACAACTACTAGCCCCTCAAAGGTCTGCCCCGCGCCCAGCCTCCCCCACCGCCAGTCCCCTCCTCCAGACGCTGGCCTTGCCCTCTCGGCCCCTGGGAAACTGGAGTCAACAGTCCACGGTCCTCCGAGGCCCATGCAGGGTCCCACCAGACACGCGCTCTATGGGGCATTCAAGCCCGCAGGTTCTGTCACGGAGGAGACAGGCACAGGGCCGGGGCGACTCCCCGCCATGGGTGACAGGTGTGGGGTGAGTCCCGATCTAGACCAACGCCTGGCCATCCACGTGGAGTGAGGGCAGCATGCCGGGCCAGCAGAGTGGCCAGACCATCACGTGCTCTCTCATGTCAGTTTCAGCAGCAGCAGCAGTCAGGGCGGGTCAGAGCCCAGTTTTAGGAGAGGAGCAAGAGGTGGGGGGTGGTGCCCAGAACCTGGTCCCTGCCCCCCTGCCAGGGCTTCCCCAGCACCCTGGAGCCTCTGTGCTCTGCAGCCCTCTTTGAAGGAGCCAGAGGGGTGAGACAGCCCCCCACCAAATTCATCCCCAGGTCCACACTATCCCCTGGATCCCTACCCTTGACCCTGATTTCCCACCTCCAGCCAGTGCCCCCAGCTGTCTGCAGCCCATCCCCATCTGGGAGAGAGATTTGCGCTGGTCTCTAGTTACTACAGCTGCTGCCTGGCCACGGACACGCCAAACACCGTAAGATGAGCACAGGGGCCTCGAGAGGGACTTGACACGCATCCCGGAGGCCTGATTACACCGGCGACTCCAGAGAAAACTCCGGCACACCCACTCCGTGGGCACGGCCTCAAGCCCGCGGATGCCAGGCAGCACCAATGTCCAGTCACCCAGCCCTCGGGGTGCGTGAGGCTCCGAGAAAGCAGATCCTCTCGCTCTGCTGCATAAGCCTTACTTCATCATGTCTGCTCCAAATGGCATTATTTCATTCTTTTTAATGACTGAGTAGTGTTCCACCGGACAGATGCACTGCACCGTCTTTATCCATTCGCCTGTTGGTGAACACTTAGGTTGCCACAATTAGAATTACAATCCATGTCTTGGCTATCATAAATATAGTGCTGCTATGGACAGGGTGCATGCATCTTTTCAAATTAGGGTTCATGGTTTTTTTCCCTGATACATATATAGCCAAGTGTGGAGCTGCTCAGTCATATGGTAGTTCTGTTTTTAGTCTTCTGAGAAACCCGCATACTCTTTTCCACCTTGGCTGCACCAATTTACACTCCCACCAACAGTGTAAAAGATTCCCTTTTCTCTACATTCTCACCAACATTTGTTATTTGTGTTCCTTTTGATGATGGCCGTTGTGACAGGTGTGAGAACGTGACTTTAATTTCCCTTTCCCTAATGATTAGCAATGGTGAGCATCTTTTCATACGCTTGGGGGCCATCTGCGTGTCCTCTCTGGAACACCATCTATTCAGTTCTTCTGCCCGTATTTTAATCAGGCTGTTTGTGCTTTTGATGTTGAGTTCTATGAGCTATTTGTATATGTTGACTATTAATCTCCTGTGGGAGACCCTAGAATTTTAAAGCAACATGCTGAGCCCATTCCTGGCCCTGTCTGAATCTGAGTGAACAGGTTCTGGACATGGGAGCTTTCTCTGAGGCTGAGATGCCCATGCTCTGAAGGAATCTAACAGCCCTCGCTCTGACAGATTCAGACAAGCACCACTTGGGGACCACCTGCCCTTCCTGGAGGCGCCCACGACCTTGAGAGAATTCACCTGTGCGTCCCCCTCGTCCTCCAGCTGGAGGTCCCTGGGGCGGGCGTACCCGGTTTTCATTGGTTTGCCAGGCTTGAAGGCAGCCGTGCAAGGAGCCAACACCAGCTCAGCCAGTTCTAGGAAGAGAGCCCCAAGCTGCCCAGATGACCATGTGTTATCTAAACCCTGCAGTCACAGTGCGTGCTCTGAAAGCTGATCTCCACGTCCACCCATCAGCCCAGGAAGTCCTCTTCTCCCCTAGTCTGCAGGCTCCCAGGGCTGTCCTAGGGCCATCATCCCACACCTGCTCAAGCGAGAGAAGGAACAACTTTCCCGTCGTCTGTTAAGGAATTTTCTTGAAAAATCAGTAGAGGGCTTAGTTGTGCACTTGGATCCCTGCTTCCAGCTGGCATCACCAGCCCATCGGCAGTGAGGCCTCCTAGATCCCACAAATCCCCACCAGAACATTTTGACAGGCGTGGCTCACAAACGCCTCTTTCCTTGAAATGGTTTACGCTCCTTCTGACTCTGTTATTAAAACAGGTACAATCAGAGGCTGGATATCTGTTTTATTCAGCCATCTGAAGTACTGTGAATAAGCTGAATGTTTCAAAGATGAATGACTTTTCACAGAAATGATGCGAATTTCGTTATCTGGCCATCCAACTCAAAAACGTAGTTTGAACCTGTGTTCGTTGGAGGGTTTTTTCAAACATATTTATCCTTATCTTACACTTCGTTTTATTTTTAAAATAATGCTTGTTTCCATCTTAGAGCAAATAGAATTTCTCCAGGAGCGCACCAGCATAGGGGCCCAGGACCTGATCAATGAGCCTCGGGAAAAAAAGTGTGCATTCCGTTGACCAGATCCATGAGGAACCAGAAGTGGATGGAGCTCGGTGCCAGGAGCTCGGTGCCAACCTGGCAGAAAGACAGCAAGCAAGAGCCATCCTTGTCTTGCCAGGAACTTGGCTCTGGGACTCCCGGATGGCCGAGTGGTCCTTCTCCTCAAGAAAGATATGATCTAATAGGGAAGATCACTAATGAAAGACATAAAAGTAAATAAAAATTGCTGCTTATACACGTGCTCAGCCTGGCAGTGGCATCAACCGGGCTGGATGGGGTGGGGGAGGGGAGGGGTATCAGGATGGGACCGGCCAGGACCTGGCCCCCTGTGCTGCAGGGTTTCCACCTGGACGAAGTTCTCTTCCAGCGACAAAATACAAGGAAACTGCAAGGGACCAAAAATAACCGTGTGTAGGAGCCTTTGGGGCAAATTACAGGCAACAAGGTACAAAAAGAGAAAAGAAACCCAGCTGCCACTTCCGAAGAGCCAGGAGCCAAAGCGGGGGTTGGAAGCAAAAGCAGGGTGCTGTGCACGAGCCCCGCACACAGCACCACCAAAGGGGCGGGCGGCCCGACCTCTGGACATGCCCCTACCCTCACCCCGTATAAGCAACCAGCTCACCCCACTTCAGGGAGAGAGCGAGGGAAACTGTTGCATGTCAGCGGGGGCCCCAACAAAGCCTTGCCTGAATTTCTTGTCTGGCCTCTGATCAATTTTTATTAATTAAGGAGGCCAAGAGCCCCGGTCAGTATCAAGGGGAGGCTCTTCCAAACGCAGGAACCTCCAACCGTCCTCCGCCTCTGGAGGGGTGCTCCAGCAGGCTGAGGGGTCCTGGTTTCTTTCATTTTGGTTTTGCCACTGGATTCCCAGGGACTAAAATAGTGCCGGGCGTCTCTTAGAAAATACGTAGATGAATGAATGAGTTTCTTCAAAAAAAACAAAGAAGAAGGAAGAGAATCCCCTGCCACAGAGGGAGCCAGATATGCAGAGACAAAGATCAGGCAGAGGATGGGGTTGAGGGGGCCAGGTCACAGGTGGAGGGGGCCTCAGAAGGGGCTGGGAGGCGGGGCTCTGAGCTCACAGCCGGGCACCAGAGAGCCCGCAATGTCCTCCATGAAGCCAATGGCTTCTTCCTGTGTTTACCTGTGGAATGCTGCTGCTGCTACTAAGTCGCTTCAGTCGTGTCCGACTCTGTGCGACCCCATAGACGGCAGCCCACCAGGCTTCCCGTCCCTGGGATTCTCCAGGCAAGAACATTGGAGCGGGTTGCCATTTCCTTCTCCAACGCATGAAAGTGAAAAGTGAAAGTGAAGTCTCTCAGTCGTGTCTGACTCTTAGTGACCCCATGGACTGCAGCCCACCAGGCTCCTCCATCCATGGGATTTTCCAGGCAAGAGTATTGGAGTAGGGTGCCATTGCCTTCTCCGTACCTGTGGAATAGTCTTCAATAAAACCTTCTTGAGAACTACAAGCAACAAGAGAAAAAACAGTTAAACTGGACATCAGGAAAATGAAAGGTGAAAGTCGCTGAAGCTGTGTCCGACTCTTTGCAACCCCATGGACTAGTCTGCCAGGCTCCTCTGCCCATGGGATTCTCCAGGCCAGAATACGGAGTGGGTTGCCGTTCCCTTCTCCAGGGGATCTTCCCAACCCAGGGACTGAACTCAGGTCTCCTACATTGCAGCTGGATTATTTACTGTGTGAACCACCAGGGACGCCCAAGAATACTGGAGTGGGTAGCCTATCCCTTCTCCAGCATATCTTCCCAACCCAGGGATCAAACCCAGGTCTCCTACACTGCGTCCGGATTCTTTACCAGCTGAGCCACCAGGGAAGCACCAAAATGAAATGAAGCAGTCATCAAGATGAGAGCAGTGACAGACTTTATTTTCTTGGGCTCCAAAATCACTGCAGGTGGTGACTGCAGCCATGAAATTAAAAGACTCTAGCTCCTTGCAAGGAAAGCTATGACCAACTCAGCATATTAAAAAGCAGAAACATCATTTTGCCAACTAAGGTCTGTATAGTAAAAGCTATGGTTTTTTCAGTAGTCATGTACAGATGTGAGATTTGGACCATAAAGAAGGCTGAACACCGAAGAATTAATGCTTTTGAATTGTGGCGTTGGAGAAGACTCCTGAGAGTCCCTGGGACCACAAGGAAATCAAACCAGTCAATCCTAAAGGAAATCAGTCCTGAAGATTCACTGGAACGACTGATGCTGAAACCGAAGCTCCAATCCTTTGGTCACCCGGTGTGAAGAGCCGACTCACTGGAAAAGACCCCGATGCTGGGAAAGATTGAAGACAAAAAGAGAAGGGGGCATGGTGGCAGAGGATGAGATGATTGGACAGTATCACTGACTTAATGAACATGAATCTGAGCAAACTCCGGGAGAGAGTGATGGACATCGGAGCCTGGGGTGCTGCAGTCCATGGGGTCGCAAAGAGTTGGACACGAGTTAGCGACTGAACAGCAACGACAACATCAAAATGAAAATGTCTGTCCTTCAAGAAAGTGAAAAGACAACCCACAGGGTGGGAGAAGTGAAAGTCGCTCCGTCGTGTCCAACTCTTTGTGACCCCATGGACTATACAGTCCATGGACTTCTGCAGGCCAGAATCCTGGAGTGGGTAGGCTTTCCCTCCTCCCAGGGATCTCTCCAACCCAGGGATTGAACCCAGGTATCCAGCATTGCAGGCAGATTCTTTACCAGCTGAGATATTTGCAAATCTTATCTCTGATAAGGGACTCCTCTCTGGAGCATATAAAGACTTCACACAACTCCATAATAGAAACAGCCTTATTTTCAAACTGTCAAAGGGTCTGGAGAGACGTTTGTCCAAGAAGATGCACAAATGGTCAACGAGCCTGTGAAACGATGCCCAGCAGTACTCCGGGGGTCTCACAAACCCTCTTTCAATCCAAAGAAAGTCAAGAGTCAAATTTACACGTTCCCAGAGGCACCATCAGTTCAGGAAGGCGGCAGAGGGGAAGATGCTTGCCTCCCATCCTAAGGTGGGGAACCAGGTAAGAGCTCCGTCCCCAGAACCACCCTCTCTCAAAGACCCAGCAGGCCTGAGAGTCACGCTGCCCCTGTCTCAGTGCCACCCATGCCGGGCAGCTTCCGGTTTCTGAGGGGCCTCTGAGAAACAACCCCAAACGTGGCTGAGGAATCCACACACACCCCAAAGCAAGCGGGATGGGGCGTCGGCGTGTCAGCTCCTAACAAAGCGAACTTGCTCAGGTGCACTATTTGGGGCCAGGGTACCAGGCAGTGCTGGAGAAGACTCCTGAAAGTCCCTTGCACAGCAAGGAGGTCAAACCAGTCCATCTTTAAGGAGAGCAACCCTGAATATTCACTGGAAGGACTGATGCTGAAGCTCCAGTATTTTTGGTCACCTGATGCGAACAGACAACTCATTGGAAAAGTCCCTGATGCTGGGAAAGACTGAGGGCAGAAGGAGAAGAGGGTGTCAGAGGATGAGACGGCTGGATGGCATCACTGATGCAAAGAACATGAACTTGGGCAAACTCCGGGAGATGGTGAGGGACAGGGAGGCCTGGCGTGCTGCCGTCCGTGGGGTCGAAAAGAGTCAGACACGACTGGGCGGCTTAACAACGACAACCACGGGCAGTGTGGGAGGTGGATCAGGGGAAACTCACCCCGGGCTGCCGGTTCCTCCACCGCTGATGTGTGCCTGGTAGGTCGGCCTCTGCGTTTCCCTGTGTGGCATGACCTCTGCCCGGGAAGATAAAATGAAGGCAGCACACAGGCATACTGGAAGGGAGCTGAGAAGTGTGCTGATCCGGTATTTTCCAAAGACCCTTCTGTGCAAACTCCACTTTTTTTAAAGGCTTGGGCGATCTAACGTGTTTAGAAAACACAGTTACCTCCCCTCACCCAACCCACACCGTCACCTCAGCTCTTTTTTAAGATAGCTTTTTCTGTGGCAAAGCTACAAAGATACCTGAATATGCAAAACTGCCCTGGGTTTTTCTGAGAAAAGAGTTTGCACCGTTTCACAAGCTCACTTTTCTGATGATCCTTCGTCTCAATGCACCACGAGGGACTGGGGCACCCGAAATACGCGCTGCGAGGAAATCTCGACCTCACCCTGTTCCTTGCATCTTGCAGGTGGTGAGACCAAGGCAACAGGCAGACAGCGGGGAAAGCCGGGCGCAGAGCCGGGTCTGGGGCCCTGGTCACTGTGGTCCTTCCCTGGATCAGATCCATCACTCTTGGGGCCAGGTGCACCATGGAATCAAGTGCGGGTCCTTCTGCGCACAGAGCCCTGAGGGCCTGACTCACTCACCCAGGAGGCCGAACCTGCTTCTCTGCAGCCCAGATGGGTAGAATGGATGCACCCCTCAAGTTGAAGCCAAAGATCCCAGGCCTGCCCCTCACTAGTCCAGGGACCTTGGGCATGTCACACTGCCTCTCTGAGCCTCAGTGTCCACTCTCTGGACGTGGGTTTGTGAGGCCACTTTTCCCGCCACTCTGGAATCATGATTGTGTGAGATTGCAAACAGAAATCAACACCTGCATTATTGAAAAAAAGAAAGGGCTGACCCTGTGTTGGGCGGGGGCTAGGTCTTCTGCCCAGTCCTTGGATTCTAGAACCACGAGATCCCACCCGCCATCACACTGAGGGCCTTCGCTACAGCAGGTAGAGTGACACCAGGCTGTGGATCTAGGGGCGCCTACAGGAGCCACCTGGCTGATTCCGGGACGCAGGGCTACAGACGCGGGTTCTAGATTCACCTCCCTCCCCTGCGGGGGGTTTGATTTCCCCCCTGGCTCATCGCTTTCAGGCAAGAAGTGGCACAGCTGAGAGAGGCGCAGGGCCATTGTAAGGGCCAGTCGCCAGCTCCATCACCTGCACCGTCTGTTATTAGGTGCTCACTTTGGGCATTATTAGAGAACTCTGGGAGAAGGCAATGGCACGCCATTCCAGCACTCTTGCCTGGAAAATCCCATGGACAGAGGAGCCTGGTGGGCTGCGGTCCATGGAGTTGCTAAGAGTCAGATGAGACTCAGCGACTTCACTTTCACTTTTCACTTTCACGCATTGGAGAAGGAAATGGCAACCCACTCCAGTGTTCTTGCCTGGAGAATCCCAGGGACGGGGGGGCCTTGTGGGCTGCCGTCTATGGGGTCTCACAGAGTCAAACACGACTGAAGTGACTTAGCAGCAGCAGGGAACTCTGACATCATTAATATTTCTCATTGATTTGCGTGTTTATCACAGGTCCACTGCTGTCCCACGAAACTTCAGGCGAGTTCTTTAACCCTGCTGTGCCTCACTCACGACTGTGAAGTCCTGTGGAGCAGACTGAAGTACCTAACGTGTGGAAGATCTGCACTGAGTCACCCAGGCGTGTCCGACTCTTTGCGACCCCACAGACTGTAGCCTGCCAGCCTCCTCTGTCCATGAGATTTTCCCGGCAAGAATAATGCAGTGGGTTGCCGTCTCTTCCCCAAGGGATCTTCCTGACCCTTGGAGACACAGAGGTTGAACCGGTATCGCCTGAATTGCAGGCAGATTCTTTACCGCTGAGCCCAGGGAAGCCCTAGGAGAGTGTTGGGCATCCAACAAATGTTTAGTCAATGTTTGTTTGCTGTTCTTCTTATGAGTACTTAGGAGATAAAGCTCACGACTATAACCATGTTACATGTTGCCCATTTCCTTGGTTCCCAAGTAATCTATCATTCCTTGGGAATTCTGAAGAACAGGCTATGTTGCTGTGTTGGTTCTTTGGCCACCTGTCTCCCGCCCCTCTGGGATGCATGGTTTGACTGGTCGATAGAGACACCCACACATTGCCGTGACCTTTTACATTTTGTCTCATGGGTTCAAGGCAAGCTCTTCACTTTGCCCTTTTAAGTCCTCCTCGTCTTCTGCATCTTAGGAAGAGTCACTTGTTCTCAAACCGTAAGAAGCTAAGACCATTGAGGCATCTTCCTGCCAAGTCCTGTCACGTGACAACCCAGACAAAGCCAAGTCCTCCTCCCTCCCCTCTCTTTCCTGCTTTCCCCCACTTTGCTCTCTGCCTCCCCTTCCCCTGGCCTCTGTCTGTCACATCGTCTCCATCTGAGGACACTTCTGATCCACAGATCACGTGATAAGAAGATTTTTCTAAAGTGAGATATTTTGGGGCTGCCAAAAAAGAACATGAATTGGGTGGGATGAAGAACAGAATGGGAGATTGGGGCTGACATATATATACTATAGACATTGTATATAAAAGAGATGACTAACGAGAACCTGCTGTACAGGACAGAGAAGTCTACTCTATGATGACCTCAGTGGGAAAGAAATCCCAAAAAGGGGATATATGTATACGCGTAGCTGACCATTTTACCTGTCTCCTGAGAAACCTGTATGCAGGTCAAGAAGTAACAATTAGGGCCCTGTATGGAACAACTGATGGGTTCAGGGTTGAGAAAGGAGCACGACACGGCTGCCTGCTGTCACCCTGTTTGTTTAACTTATACGCTGAGCACATCATGAAAAATGCCAGCATGAGTTACAAGCTGGAATCAAGACAGATGGGAGAAACCTCAACACCCTCAGGTATTCAGGTGATACCACTTTAATGGCAGAAATCAAAGAGGAGCTAAAGAATCTCTTGATGAGGGTGAAGGAAGACAGTGAAAGAACCACCTTAAAACTAAATATTAAAAAACTAAGATCATGGCATCTGGCCCCATCACTTCATGCAGATGGAAGGGGGAAATGTGGAAGCAGTGACAGATTTCCTCTTCTTGGCTCTAAAATCACTGCGGATGGTGACTGCAGCCCTGAAATCAGAAGGGGATTGTTTCTTGGCAGGAAAGCTATGACAAACCTGGACAGTGTGTTGAAAAGCTGAGACATCGCTCTGTCGACCAAGGTCTGTCTAGTCAAGGCTACGGTCTTCCCAGCGTCAGGTACAGTTGTGAGAGCTGGACCATAAAGAAGGCAGCACGCGAAAGAACTGCTGCTTTCGAACTGTGGCACTGGAGAAGGCTCCTGAGAGCCGCTTGGACAGCAAGGAGATTAAATCAGTCTATCTTAAAGGAAATCAACCCTAAATACTCATTGGAAAGACTGATGCTGAAGCGCCAGTATTTTGGTCACCTGATGTGAACAGCTGACTCATTGGAAAAGTCCCTGATGCTGGGAAAGATTGAGGGCAGGAGGAGAAGAGGGCATCAGAGGATGAGATGCCTGGGTGGCTTCACCGATGCAATGGACACGAACTTGGGCAAACTTCGGGAGATGGTGAGGGACAGGGAGGCCTGGCGTGCTGCAGTCCATGGGCTCGCAAAGAGCCAGACAGACTGGGCAACTGGACAGCAAGAGCAGAGCTGGTTCACCTTGCTGTGCAGTGGAAACCAGCACAGCTCTGTAAAGCAACTACATGCCAATAACGATTTTAGAAAGAGAAGAAGATTGGCAGGAAGTGTAGTTTTGCTTCCAGAGACCAACTGGTATGATATAAAGTAAAAGTTTCATTGAAAAAAAAAAGAACAGCGTGAACCTGAGCCCCACGAGTCACCCCACTTCCAGGAAGTGATGGCTTGGGGGCTTTCTCCCTCCGGCACCCTGCTCAGGTCAGCCTGGGTCACTGAGGAAAAACTGATTGGGGGAGGGGAGTGAGGAGGAGGAATAGGAAATGTGCCGTTTATATGAAAAATTGAACAAAGGGAGACTCAGTTCTTGCAGGCAGTAATGAAGTATTTAAATGCCAGCGGAGTCACCATTAGCATATCTAAAGGCTCGCTTTTTTAAGTCTGTTGAGATGTCTGGTCAAAAATTATTAACCTGAGCAGGAAGCAGTCAGGGCTTTTTCTGGGGGCCAGGCGGAC
Source organism: Bos mutus (assembly GCF_027580195.1). Classification (NCBI taxonomy): domain Eukaryota; kingdom Metazoa; phylum Chordata; class Mammalia; order Artiodactyla; family Bovidae; genus Bos; species Bos mutus. The sequence goes on along the minus strand of NC_091638.1, from coordinate 64,955,877 downwards.
ACACAAAGGAGAGATGAAGGGCATTTCAGCGGCCCTTGAGTCCGCCTTTGGTCACCAGGACCATTCAGTAGAGAAACAGCCCCAGGCTGGGGCTGGGGGGACCTTGATGCTGCAGATGGGCAGGGCCAGTCAGCTCCTTCTGGTCCCTTGGAAAGGAAGTCCTGTCAATAGGGCTCACCCCATGACCCATCTCAGGGATCTGGCTTAAATCCCTCCCCACTCCAAAACAGCAGAAAAATTCACTCTTGAAGAATTTGTGTATTTCTATATTTCCTGGCTATTTTTTTCCTTTTTTTTTTTCTTTTTTTGGGGGGGGAGGGAGAGGGAGAGTGAAATTCATCTAATATAAAACTAACCATTTTAAAATGCACAATTCATCACCTTTCTCTAGTTTTGAAACTGGTGGTTCAGTGGTTAAAAATCCACCTTCCAATGCAGGGGACGTGGGTTTGATTCCCAGTCCAGGAACAAAGACCCCACATGCCACAGGGCGACTAAGCCCACACACCACAGCTAGAGAAGCCAGCTCACTCTGGAACCGTGCTCCACGACAAGAGAAGCCCGCGCACTACAAAAAAGACCCAGCGCAGTCCCCCCAAAAATATTGCATCACCTCCCCACAAAACGCGCCGCCTCCGCTCCCCAGCCTGCCAGCTCGTCCTCATTACCTGTCTCCACGGGCCTGCCTACTCAGAACACTTCATGTGGATGCAGTGACACAATCTGTGGTGTTTCTGAGTCTGGCTCCTTTCACTGGCCAGAGTGTTTTCCAGGTTCATCTAGCCTGTGTGAGGGCTTTATTCCTTTTAGGGGAGGACAAGCCCATCATATGGACTTTCCTGGTGGCTCAGATGGTAAGGAATCTGCCTGCAATGCAGAAGACCCGGGTTCAATCCCTGGGTTGGGAAGATCCCTTGGAGAAGGGAATGGCAACCCACTCCAGTATTCTTACCTGGAGAATTCCACGGACACAGGAGCCTGGTGGACTACAGTCCATGGGGTCGCAAAGAGTCGGACATGACTGAGCAACTCACACACACACACAGTCCATCGTATGCATGGACCACATTTGGTTTCTCTGTTCACACGGTGACGGGCATTTGGGTTGTTCCCACCTTTGGGCAGTGGTGTGTAAGTTTAGTGTGAACATGCGTGAACTACTTTCTGTGTTCAACCCCTGGGGATACACCTAGGTGTGGAATTGCTGGGTCACGTGATAGCTATATGTTCAGCTCTGTTTTGATTTCTTCTCCCCTGTGGCTTCTGTTTCCCCAGTAAAACGCAACCATTCCAGATGTTTCTTCTCCCAGTAGGTCACCCGGATGGTGCATTCTCTGCAGTCTAGCAATGTCATCTGGACCGCTTTGGGAGCCCCTACCTAAAGCCCAAGGATGTTGGAGACACGGCCCCCTGGCCATTCCTGAGAGTGCGGTGTGGCCACAGGCCAACGGGGCACCCCGTGTCAGGGCTGGTCTCTCTTCAGTTCGTTTCACAATCACATGCCTGTGGGGTCGAGTCAGGCCCAGGGAGGCTTTCCCTTCTCACAGGGCTGACTGCCTTCATGGATCATGACCCAGACAGTTGCCACGCTAATCCATTCAGAGACCCTGGGAGCTACGAAGGGTCTGATTCCCTGGCAAAGTCCCCAGTGGGAGCAGGACCACCGGGGTGTGCCTTGGCAGCACTGTCTGGCTCTGACTTCATTATGTGGGACATGTAGAGGGCTCTGGACATCAAAAGGCGTGGGGTCCATGGGCCTGGTCACATTATTCCTCCGAAGAATGGGGCCTCCGCTGACAAATGAGCTCGGTTACAATGGGAAGAAAGCGGAGGCCAGCGAGGGTGCCCAGAGGCCCCACACCTCCCGGCCCTCAAGAGCCCCCAGAGGGCCAGAGAGAGAAAAGCCAGTGGAGAGTCCTACTTACCGTCCATCGCCAGACACACCACCAACGGCATGAGGATTTGGAGTAAAAAGGAAGTTGAAAAACAAAGCAGAAGGGGCTGGGCACTCAGAGGACTCCAGGCTGCAAGTGTGGGTGCATGACCCCTCCTGCCCAGGCAGGAAGGCCCTGGAAGAGGGCAGCAGGGACAGAGGCTCAGAAAATAATTCAAAAGGACAACTCAGGGATGCAGAAAATGTCACTCTGGTTGAATGCAAGTCGTTATTAAGCCTTGAGTCCGTGGGAGACACTGGGCTGAGAACCCAACTTACGTTGCATCATTAAACTTCCTCAGCAGCCCCCGAGGCATGTCAATTATTTATGCCCGTCTTACAGATGAAGGGACTGAGGCTCCAAGAGGGCAGCCCACTGACCAAGGCCACTTGGAAGCCACAGGCTTATTGCCTGCATTCCCCGTCGCCGGCACTTGGTCACTGAGGCCCCATGATGTTCAGCGTTTGGTGACCATTCTGGACAAACCTGAGGCCATCATTCAAAGGGCTGTTGGGTCCCAGATCGTTGCAAAGGAAGTGACAAGGAGACGTAAGAAGAAGAATAAACTCACTGTTTAGTGAAGTAGATGCTTAAAGAATCGGGGGTTCTTAGGAGATGGAGCAGCTAAAACGGGCCTCTGAAGCCCCCACCCAGTATTCCTTGGTGAGGATACCTGAGGGCCAGGGGATGGGGGTGAAAGGGGGTACAGTGAGCTCTCAGTAAGGTCAGTTCAGTTTTTTGGTAAATTTAAACATGTCCAAAAAAATGTTATTTGGTACCTGACTCTGCAACCCCAGGGGCTGTAGCCCACCAGGCTCCTCTGTCCGTGAGATTTCCCAGGAACGCAGCGTACAAAGCAGTGTATCTGGAATTATCCCACTTTCAAAACGAAACGTGGGCCTCTTCCCCGGGTCCCGGGGGGTCACACTGTGCTGGGACTCCAGACAGTTGTCTCTCAGCTCAGTTTATTTCTGATCTTCTGAGACCAGCTGGGGACGACCTGGGTCCTTGGCCATGAGCAGACCAGGAGCAGCTGCAGTGCCACGCTTTTCTTGCTTTTCAAAACCCAAACCTTGCCTTTCTCCTCTAAGAAATAGGAATGGGGTCTCTCCATAGACAGATGTGAAGATTAAACATACAATGTCTGCCAGGGACTCCCCTGGTGGTCCAGTGGCTAGGACTCCGGGCTCCTAATGCAGGGGACCCAGGTTCGATCCCTGGCCAGGGAATTAGATCCCACATGTCCTCACTGAGACCTGGTGCAGCCCAATACATAATAAAATAAAAATAAATAAATATTTATAAAACAAGATAAAACGTTTGCCATGACGTCTGCCACGTAAAAAGCACCCAACCCATGCGTCCTTCCCTTCCCACCCAGCTGTGATGATGGAGGAGCAGAGAGGAGGGGTGAGAGGGGACCCCTGTCTCCTGTCGCCTGGAATTTGAGGACCTCTGTTCTACGTTCTGCTTCCAGCAAGGCACGCACTTCCCACCATTGCCCTCCTGCCTCCCCATCTGGAACCCTGCAGGGTGGAGCCTGCCCCTCTGCCTTCACCCATCAGACAGTCCTTTCTCTTGGGCTTCCCTCTCTGTTAGTGTCTCTTTCAAGGACTCCTCCTCCAGGGAGCCTCCCCTGAACACATCGGCCTCCTGGGCCTCTTTCGATGAACTGGGACGGCATCTGTAGCCCACAGCACAGAGTTTGATGCTGGATGGTGTGTGCTGTGCATCTGTCTCGTCTTCAGGAGTCGTCACAAGCCCAGCCTCTTCTGTTGTCCCAGCAGTAGTGGCCATATTCCCCAGGGGATCCCTCGTTCAGCAGGACTTTCTGATGCAAAGACAGAGGACAAAAACTAAGCATATAGTTGATGCTCATGTCAAGTTCTAGAAGCCCCGAGAAAGCTGAAGCCTCCGTATGGCTCCCAGCACAATAGGGCAGAGCTTGCCAGCTTTGACTGAGAACTCACTAGAGCGATCCAAGGCCTGAGTGGGAGCTGACTGCAAAGCGGCCAAGTGCCAGCCTGATGCCAGCGAGCTCAGGGATGTCACGACCGCCTGCTGGCACATGCTGAACACGCGCGTGAGTCCCCCGACCGGTGAGGGTTGAGTTGCGTTCCCCCAAAATTGTGTTGGAACTAAATTGAACTGAACTGAAAATTATGTTGAAGTCTGAATCCTTGGGGCCTATGGTGTGACCTTATTTGAAATAGAATCTTAGAGATGCAATCAAATTAAAGTGAGAGCGTGCTGGATTAGGGTAGACATTAAATCCAATGACAGGTGTCCCTATTGTTGTTGTTCAGGTGCTAAGTCGTGTCCAACTCTTTGCAACCCCATGAACTGCCGCACTCCAGGCTTCCCTGCCCTTCACCATCTCCTGGAGTTTGCTCAAACTCATGTCCATTGAGACGATTATGCCATCCAACCATCTCATCCTCTGTCGCCCTCTTCTCTTCTTGCCCTCAGCTTTCCCAGCATCAGGGTCTTTTCCAGTGAGTCAGTTCTTCCCATCAGGTGGCCAAAGGATTGGAGCTTCAGCTTCAGCATCAGTCCTTTCAATGAATATTCAGGACTGATTTCCTTTAGGATTGACTAGCTTGATCTCCTTGCTGTCCAAGGGACTCTCAAGAGTCTTCTCCAACATCACAGTTCAAAAGCATCAATTCTTCGGTGTTCAGCCTTCTTCATGGTCCAACTCTCACATCCGTACAAGAAGGAGGAAATTTGGACACACACAGAGGGAAGTCAGGGAGGTGAGGACAGAGGTAGAAATCAGAGGAAGGTATCTACAAGCCAAGGATTGTTGGCAACACTGGAGGCCAGAGAAACAAGGAAGGACCCTCTCCTGGGGCCTCAGAGTGGGACGAGACCCTGTGACACCTTGAGCTCAACCTCTGTTCTTCAAAACTGTGAGAGAATCCACTTCTGACCGTTGAAGCCACCTGGTTAGGGGCCAGAGGACTGTACCCCACCTAACTAGCACGCGGTACAGAAACCCACATCTCTAGCAAGCTTTCTGTACAATCTTTTAATAATAAGTTTCATTTTCTCATGTTGCCATGATAAATGGTGATTATGTCCGGAAATGTTGCAAAGTATTTCCAACATTAAGTTAAGATTATAGCTACTCTGATAGTCTGCATAATACAAGGCACTTTGAGAAAGATGCAGTATTTTAAATTTCCCTAGTGAGACCAGTTGGCAGAAAACATACTAAACAAAAGAAAGCAACAAAAAATTAAATAATAACCAATAAAACTGAAAATGATAACCAATAAAACGCCAATAAAACCAAAATGCCCACAGATGTTTTTAAAAAGAGAACAGGTAAGAACACAGAAGAACATAAGCAGCCTGCTTTTGAAAATACCATCCTTTTCTGCATATATGGGACTGTTAAAAATTTTCTGGGGTATAGCTGCTTTACAATGTTCTGTTATCGTCTGCTGTACGATGAGGGTGGGGAGGACGGAAAGGAGATTGGGACTGACATAGCACGCTGATGCCTGTTCAGTGTGTGATACGTTGCTGGCCAGAGCCCAGCACAGGGCTGCCTCTTTGATGACCTGTCATCCCCCTTAGCCTGTGGGGTCAGGGTGACAGGAACCACGTGTCCTCTGCATTCCTCCTTTCCTTCTGGGTTAGCACTCCTGGCCTGGCTAGAGGCCCCGGGCCCCTGGAGCCCACCCACTCTGGTGTCCAGCAGACAGTTCCTCCAGGGTCTTCTGAAATAGCATCTGTCTGTCCCTGCAAAGCATCTGACTTGTGATACTTTCCATCACACACACCGAGAGAGGGCTTGCAAAATATTTTCCATGGGTGGGTGTTCCTTGGATAACGAACTCACTCTTTCAGTGAACACATGGACGGTGGAGGGTCAGTCCCACACTCAGCCTCCCCAGGTTTATTTTGCAAGATGAGGCCAAAGGTTTGTGCGACCTGGGTATCCCATGGCTGTGGTCAGTGCTGTCAGACTTCAGCGAGCCCCCAGGGAGCTACGAAAATGCAGATTCTGGGGCCAGCTCAGTGGTTCCCATTCACCAGGTCCGGGTCGGGAAGGGGGGAATCTACATTTCTAACAAGCTTTCCATATGATTTTCATACTGGTGGTCTGAGGAACACTGTGCTGGAGAAATAAATACTGAGTGTGATCATCTTTTAAAGAAACAAAAAACAAAAACATGTTCTCACCAGGATCTGTCCTCATGGGTAGAATGTGGTTGTGTCTAAAGTCGGGGCCATGGACCTGAACCAAAGAAACAGCCAGTAATGAGGACCTTTTATTTCGCATATGTAATTTCCCAAACCTCGTAATGCTTTTGCAAACCAGTTATTCATTGCCAGGGATTTTACCTGCTCTTACTGAAGAAAATGAAAATATGGGGACATTGGTGGTCTGGTCCAAAGACTCACATCCAGAAAATCCTACATCCATTGAGAAGGGTGGAAACAACTTTATTGGGGTATATTTTATCTAAAAACAGAAAGTGAGAGTGTTAGTTGCTCAGTTGTGTCCGACTCTTTGTGACCCTATGGACTGTAGCCCACCAGGCTCCCCTGTCCATGGGATTCTAGGCAAGAATACTGGAGTGGGTAGCCATGCCCTCCTCCAGGGGATCTTCCTGACCCAGGGATCAAACCCAGGTCTCCTACATTGCAAGCGGATTCTTTACCGTCTGAGTCACCAGGGAAGCCCACATTTTATCTATGTATTATCCAATTCACTGATTTCAAGTGTACAATCCAAAGATAGTTAATATGAAGTGAACATACCCAGTTGCACAATCATCCCCATAAATCAGCTTCAGGACGTTTCTGTTGCTCCCACCAGATTTCCCATGCCCAGTTATGGCTAATTCCTTTCATTCTCCTCCCCCAGCACCTGCCCAGCTAATCTACTGTCTGTACAGATCTATCTTTTCTGTAGATTTCATATGAATAGAATCACAGGACTATGGTCTCTTGCAACTGGCTTCTCTCACGTACCACCATGTTCATCCATGTGGCCGCACCTTTCCATAGCTACTGGACAGCCCTTCCCTGTGCGGAGCACTACACACCGTCCATCCATTCTTTAGCTGATGGACATGGAGGTTGTGCCCATTTTGAAAACGTTCCTTATTTTAAATGCCGCAGCCTGGGTGCCCTTGGGGCTATCCGGGTGGGAGGTTGGCAGTGAGCTGGTTGAAGTGCCGTGAGGACTCCATCAGCTGAGTCTCCTCCTGGCAGCACAAGGCACGCATGGCCCGCGTGAGGCTGGTCCTCTGGACACGGAGCCTGGTGCAGGTGCTTTTTTGAGGGACAAGCCTGAGAGGGAGGGAGAGGGGGAGCTGGGATGAACAGGGAAGGGCTGAGGGAGAAGGTGGTTTCAGCCAGTCTCGCTGTGGCCCAGGGCCTGGGGATGGTCTGCGCCAACCACATCACCAAGGTGTCTTTTTCTGAGGCTGGGGCCTGCCTTTGGAACCCCCGTGCATCAGTCACTGGCATGCACTGCTCCTTGACTGGGGGCCTCCCAGTTGGCGCTCATGGTAAAGAATCCGCCTGCCAATGCAGGAGACATGAGATGTGGGTTGCATCCCTGGGTCGGGAAGATCCCCTGGAGGAGGAAATGGCAACCCACTCCAGTGTTCTTGCCTGGAGAGTCCCATGGGCAGAGGAGCCTGGTGGGCTACAGTCCATGGGGTCACAAGGAGTCTGACCTGACTGAAGCCACTTAGCACACACACACGCTCTTTGACTGGAGGGGGTCATGTGGGTTCCTGGGCGAGGTGGATTCTAGCAGTACGGATGGCAGGTAGCCATGAACCACTGGCAGGCAAGACTCTCAGCCACTGGGGTGAGTGTCTCCACCCTTAAAGGGCACCCGGGGGGCACCCAGAGTGTCTGCCACAGCCCCACCTCACCCGCACATTCTCCAAGTCTGGATCCATCAACCAGCTCGTCCCACCTGAGTCCAGCCTGTTCTCCAACTGCCTCCCTGCTGGCCAGGCCCCCCAGGATGCCAAGCCTGGCTCTACCTCAGGGCCCTCATGCCTGCTCTTCTCTGTCCCCCCAGTGCATGGCCTGATAGCCTCTCCTCCTGAAACTGCATAGAGTGCACGTGTGTGTATATGTGTGTGTGCATGTGTGTGTACACGCATGTAGCTCCAGGCACAGGAACAATGGCCAAGTCCATACCAGGAAACCTCAAGGGGCTCTGACGACATGGATCATCTCAAAAAAACTGCTCAGGGACTTCCCTAGTGGCGCACTGGTTAAGAATCTGGTTAAGCACTGGTTAAGACTTGCCTGGTGGAGCAGTGGATAGGAGTCCACCTGCCCACGCAGGAGACCCAAGTTCCATCCCTGGTCCAGGAAGACTCCACATGCTGAGATACAACTAGGCCTGTGCGCCACAACACCCTGGGGCCTGTGCTCCCCAGCGAGAGAAGCCAGAGCACTGCAACTTAAGAGTAGCCCCCGCTCATCAAAACTAGAGAAAGTCTGTGCACAGCAATGAAGACCCAGCATGATCAAATTTAATTAATCAATTTTTTAAAAATAGCTGAGTATAGGTCAGCCATGCCCATGGTGCCCAGTTCTCTGTTCCACTGCAATCAGGTCACGTGGGCAAGGCCGAGGAGGGAAGACGAGCACAGGGCAGTGTGGGAAGTCTAATCAGGGAGATGTTGGAATGCCGAAGCACCAAGAGTGACCCAGACCATGCCCAAGGTGGGTCAGGGTGAGCCTCCTGGAGGAGGCAACAGCTGGGGAGATTCTTTGAAAGTAGGACTCAGTCTAGTCGTAAAGGGAGCAATGGAATTCAAGAGAGGACATGGCGTGAAAGAGACAAGGAAGCAAAGAGGCCTTGCTCCTTCAATTCAGTTCAGTTCAGTCGCTCAGTCATGTCCGACTCTGCGACCCCATGAATTGCAGCACGCCAGGCCTCCCTGTCCATCACCAACCCCCGGCATCTATCCAAACTCATGTCCATTGAGTCGGTGATGCCATCCAACCATCTCATCCTCTGTCGTCCCCTTCTCCTCCTGCCTTCAGTCTTTCCCAGCATCAGGGTCTTTTCCAAGGAGTCAGTTCTTCCCATCAGGTGGCCAAAGTATTGGAGTTTCAGCTTTAGCATCAGTTCTTCCAATGAACATTCAGGACTGATTTCCTTTAGGATTGACTGGTTTGATCTCCTTGCAGTCCAAGGGACTCTCAAGAGTCTTCTCCAACACCACAGTTCAAAAGCACCAATTCTTCGGTGTTCAGCTTTCTTTATACTCCAACTCTCACATCCATACATGACTACTGGAAAAACCATAGCCTTGACTAGACGGACCTTTGTTGGCAAAGTAATGTCTCTGTTTTTTAATATGCTGTCTAGGTTGGTCATAACTTTCCTTCCAAGGAGTAAGCGTCTTTTAATTTCATGGCTAGAATCACCATCTGCAATGATTTTGGAGCCCCCTCCCAAAAATAAAGTCAGCCTCATTGCTCATTCAGGGACTGGAAATTTGCTGGAGCCGGAGTTCAGGGGTGGGAATGGAGCCGGGGGGAGGTTGAAAACCCAGATCACCAAGGGCCTTTGGAGTCTGAGTTTGAGCTCAAAGTCAGTGAAGACCAGGACACAATATGAGCACAATTGATTGTTCCATTTGCTCTCCAGCCTCTCTGTCCTAACAGAGTGGACATCTGTCACCCCTGTGGCTCTCAGGGGTGACCGGGAATCGGGGAGACCCCAGCCATCAGCACCCAGCTTCGACTGATTTCTTATTTCTCCCGCTTCTCGCCCCAAGGTGTGGCCCACTCTGAGGCTCTTGTGGGCTCCACCCCTTACATGGAAAGATTGCTTACTTCTAAAGAACCCAGACCAGAGGGGCTGTGCTTAAACAGCAGATGGCCCCCAAGCCAAGGGAGGACTTGTCCACGGATGCCGCGTTTCTCCTGCTTTGGCCCCAGAGCGGTTCTGGGGAGGCTCTGACTTCACGCAGCGGTCGGAGTTGTGTGTTTCCTCTGTGGATACTCTCGTTCTCACCAGGCCGTAAGCCAGTTCTTTGTCACTAGGGCCAGAGAGCAAAGTTCTGGGTCCCCACCCGTGCTGGCATCTGTGCTGGGAGGAAGGCAGAAGATGATCTGAACATTTCCGGTTGGCTTTGGGATTCAGCGACACCTGCTCGAGCTGTGGTGGGGTCGGGGGGAGCTGAGTTCACGGGATGGGTCCCCAGCAGGCCTGGGTGGGGTGATGGATGAGAAGACCTCTGGGCACCCTGGGGAGATCGTAGGCACTGGGAACAAACTCCCTGGACTTTGTTGCTCTTGGCAAGAGGCAAAGCGTCTTGGAAATCCGTAGGCTAGGAAAACCGGTCGGAAAGTCTTAGCTGATTGTGACTGAAATTCCATGGACATGAGTCTGGGGGCTTCCCAGCCGAGCAGAGAGGACTCCCTGAGCCGATCTGGGCCCAGCTCAGCTCCCAGGGAGCCTGAGACCTCCGCTTCCTGGGTCTCTGGGGGACTAATTTCCTCCCCATCAGCCCAGACCTCCTCAGGGCTTGGGGGGACCACAGAGGCTGCGATGGGCAAGCGTGTTCAGAGGCCGCGAAGCACACGGCCAAAGGGAAGAATCATCCTGACCTGCGCTTCCACCCACGCCTGCCGTGAGCTCAGGGCCCAGCCATCCCGGCTCTGCCCACAGGCCTCCCTGGCCTGGCCACCGCCTCCCTCTGCCCGGCCGAAGTCTGCCTTCTTCCTCCCACCACTTGGCCCCAACGCTTGCTCATCCCTCAGTGCCCACGTGAGTCAGCCTTACCACCTGCATCCACCCCTACCCCAGGCCAATGGCCCCTCGGATCACCACTGAGGCCACCCAGGGTCAGACCCAGGGTCCCCCACGGAGGGGCAAGGATGGCCTCCTTGCCAGCCAGGGCCCTTCCTCTTCCCGAGCTCCTGGCTGTGCTCGTCTGGGGAGTTTCCTTGAGGGTTTGTATGGAAGGTTCACCGCTCTGTGTGTCTTTACCTGATCTCAGCCGGATGGGTAGCCACGTGAGGTCAGGGACCGCCCTTACACCCCGGGGACTTGGAGGTGGGGACAGCAGACGTGCCTGGTGGGGACCGGGTTCATGCTTTGTTCTCTGAAGTCACAAGAGCTCCCTCTTCCTTCATTCTCTGTCTCTGTGTCTCTTCCTCTCTGTCTTTTTCCCCACCCACTGAGCTCCGAGGCTCTCCTCCAGGACACTTTCCTCACTGCCCGAGGCTCTCCGAGGCCCATGGGATGCACTCCAGCATCACTCCGAGTGTTCTCAGGCCAGAGGCAGTGCGGAGAAGGAAAGAATGTATGAGAATGCCCAGGGCATCCGCGGGCGGAAGATGCTGACTCACAGGGCCACAGGGCGGCTCATCCTGGGTTTCAGGCCTTCAGCAGGTGGAAGAGATCGCTGGCATTTGTACAGAAAACCGCTTCACCTCAGCGGGCCACCCCAGGCCAGCTGTGGGGACTGGGAGCCCAGAGGACACTGGAAGGATGGGCTGATGGCTGGCCAGGCGAGGCGGTCCCGTCTCAGCCTCCGTTTCCTGACCAGGAGAGGAGCAGGTGGGCCGAGAGACTTCAGGAGCCCTCCAGTGACTCACTCTCCGGCCCCTCATCTTGGGCTGGTTTCCTGCAGCCTGGGCATCCCGAGCTTGGCCCTTCCTTTGCTCTGCTGGTCCCCACGCTCCAGAGCAAGGAGGATATCGGCGGGGCGGGGCGGGGGGGGGCAGGTTTCCAATGCCAGACCGAAAGGGTTTCCAGTGGTGGGTGTTGGGCAGTCCTGTGGCTTCTCAGGGTGCCCTGAGTCTGTCCCCTGCTGGGACCTGCTGCCTACCCTGTCTGGCTCACACTTGGTCTCAAAAGGAACTAATTTGTGGAGAGACCAAACTGGGAGCAGCCTGAATCCAACTCAACTTGCAAAGCAGACCCCCACCCACCCTCCCAGTTCAAGACGGTCTCAGAAGGTAGCAGCCATGGAGCCGCAGGAATGACCCAGTCCTGGGTCACCTTCACCAAAACTCCCCTGCAAAGAGGTCCCTTCGGGGTGTCCCGATGCCAGGGTGTGGGGTGTGCCATGGAAGCATCACCCATTGCCCTTCCTGTCCCTGGATATCAACTCAGGTCACTCATGGGTCTTCCACAGGGTGGCCTCCAGGAGAAGCGGCTGCGTACCAGGCTCAGACAACTCAGAGCCGGCCCTCGGGCAATCAAGCCACATCCTTCCCCAGGGATTGTGTTAACCACTGTTATTGTAATGTGCTCACACAGGGCTCTGCGGGTGGGGAAAGAGAGACGGAGAGAAGAAGAAACACAGAGACAGAGACTGAGGGAAGAGCGGGCTCCAGAGAAGGAAGCATGAACCCAGTCCCCACCAGGCACATCCGCGGCCTCCCCTCCAGCTCCCCGGGGAGTATAGACAGGTACAAGCACTGTCTCTCAGCACTGACCCAAAGCCCAGGACGACCTCTGGACCTCCTGAGGAAGGGGTGTCGGGCCGCCCCTAACCAGGGGAAGACCCAGCCCCATTCAGCCTCCCCTGGTTTCTCCCCCCAGGTAGTGAAGAATGAAGTTCCCATTGTTCCTCTAAATCGCTCTCTCCTGGACCACGACCACTGGACATTCATCTTCACAGTCACGGGATCTCAGGGCCGCTGAAGACCCTACAAGACCGTTTCTACCATTAAAGCCTCTCCAAAGGAAGGCAGAGTGCTTCCCAGGTGGCGTGAGTGGTAAAGAACCGATGCAGGAGCTGTCAGAGATGCGGGTTCCATCCCTGGGTCAGGAAGATCCCCTAGAGGCGGGCAACTCACTCCAGTGTCCTGGCCTGGAGAATCCTATGGACAGAGGAGCCTGGAGGGCTATGGTCCACAGGGTCACAAAGAGTCGGACACAGCTGACCAACTAACACTTTCACACTCCATCATATACACTGCTTTATTGACTTAATGTCTGATTAGTTGTGATTCATTCTGATTAGGCTACAGAAGTGATTAATTGCATATTAGTTTTCAATGTAATAATTTAACGTAATTTTAGTTGAGCACCTACTGTATCCTAGATGCTGTTCTGGGCAGGGAGAGCCCACATGGCCATTTTTGTCTGCCCTGCCTTTGTGAGGCTCACAGTCTGCAGGGGAGGCAATAATAATTGTTACAGATTATGCAAATATATTCTCTAAGACTGCCCATGACATGAAAGTTACCACAGACTAAATTGGGGGAACAGATGGTGAAAGCTGGAGCTGAGACAATGGAAAAATAATGACATATCTCTCTCCCAAGTGCCACACACCATTTTAAGTGTCTTTATATTGTCCCCTCGTGGCTCAGCTGGTAAAGAATGTGCCTGCAATGCGGGACACCTGGGTTCAATCCCTGGGTCGGGAAGATCCCCTGGAGAAGGGAAAGGCTACCCTCTCTAGTATTCTGGCCTGGAGAATTCCATGGATTGAGTAGTCCATGGGGTCGCAAAGAGTCAGACGCGACTGGGTGATTTTCATTTCCTATTGTCAACTAGGAAAGGTGGTCTTACTCCAAGATGCCCTAATTTATTCACCTAGCATTTTCCTGTACAGTTTTCCTGGGTTTGGTTTTTGTCCTTTTTGCTTTGTCATTCAGTGATTTTCAGTCATCTGGTGTTTATTTGGGTGTAGAGCATAAGTATGGATCTAAGGTTATATTTTTTCCATCCACTCTGTTAATTTAAATACAAACTATATTCTACACCCTTTAGGCCTGATACTGAATTTCCTCTTTCATTCCATTAATGTGTAAGTCTGTTCCTATATAGGCATCATATACCATTTCTATATCTGCACTGCACTTTCATGGGTATTTTCTTCACTGTTCTTGAACATTTATTCTTCTAGATTACTTTTAAATTCTCTTTGTCAGCTTCTTCCAAATATTCTGCTGCTGCTGCTGCTGCTAAGTCGCTTCAGTCGTGTCCGACTCTGTGCGACCCCATAGACGGTAGCCCACCAGGCTCCCCCGTCCCTGGGGTTCTCCAGGCAAGAACACTGGAGTGGGTTGCCATTTCCTTCTCCAATGCATGAAAGTAAGAAGTGAAAGCGAAGTCGCTCAGTTGTGTCCGACTCTAGGGACCCATGGACTGCAGCCCACCAGGCTCCTCCATCCATGGGATTTTCCAGGCAAGAGTGCTGGAGTGGGGTGCCATTGCCTTCTCCGAATATTCTAGTGGGATTTTATTTGAACTGTGTTAAATATGTAGATTATTTGGGGGAGAGAATTGATATCTTTAAAGCCACAGGCAACCTATTAATAGAAAAGTAGTCTCTGTTACTCAAATCTTCTTTTTCCTCAGTCAAGTTCTAAATTTTTCCTGTTTTATGGTGTTCTTCCTGCAGGTTCCTTGCTTATTACTCAAGATTTTAAAATTGGGTTGCCTTTGTGAATAAGTCTTTTATATTTCCTACGTGGCTATTGTCTGTATGCAAGATAGCTATTGGTTTTTTTTTTTTTTTTTTTTTGTATAATTAGTTTTTAACCAGCCACCTTCCAAATTCTCGTACATTCACTGATCATGAAGATTTTAGGATTTGTAGATAGACAATCAGATTACATAAAATGGGTGTATTTTATCTTATTCTTACCAAAACTACACTTCTGCAAGGACTTTTGGAAAAATATTGAAGAGTAGCAGCGATAATGAAACCTTCTGGCCTGTTTAGGACTTCAGTAGAAATGTGTGTAGTGCTTAGCCATTGAGTGTAAAAGTAGGTGTTGGAAATTATCTGGATGATTATGGTGATTTTCTTCCTTTTTAATTCAATGTAGGGAAATATGTTAGTAGATTTAAAAATCTAAGCTCGTCTTCCTTTCTTTGAATAAACCTGCCTGGTTAGGCTATATGTTTTTAAAAGTCGGCTGGACTTGGGGACTTTCCTGGTTAAGAATCCACCTTCCAATGCAGGGGTTATGGGTTCAATACCCGGTCAGGGAACTAAGATTTCACACACCACAAGTAACACACCACCTCATGACACAGCCACTGAGCCCACATGTTCTAGAGCCCACGCTTGCAACGAGAGAAACCTGCAGGCCACCGGCAGAAAAAGGCTTCATGCCGAAATGAAGACCCAGCGAGGCCCAAATTAGAAAAAGAAAAAAAAGCTCAGTTGGACTCGACTTGCCCTTTTTTCTCTTCTGGAATCGTACCTGATGAATTTCTGAAACTATGTTGAGAATTTAGGTATGCATGCAGTTTTGTGTAAATAGACTTTTTATCTTTTTTTTTTTTTAATTAGTAAAAACAGTCTACATTGGATAGGGGTGACCACTGAGGGTTTAATGGAGTACACCCTTTTGGGGAGATGTTTCTTTGATAACTTCTCAATTTCTCTTATGGGTGTTTGTGTTTTCAGGTTGTCGGCCTTTTCTTAGTTCTGCCATGGAGCCATTTGCACTTCTCTGGACAACAGTGAACTCATCACAAGTTCCCAGTAAACCCGACAGACATGTCAGCAGCAAGGGCCACACACCTTCTCTGGAACTGGGTGAATTATCCCCATCTCTGGAGCCACTCCCCATTCTCATTCTTACTTTTCTCCTTATTACAGCTTATTGATAAAAATGTTTAATCTGTCTCTAAAAGCAATCTTGACCACACCCCATAAATGTCAGCATGGCTGTGATTTCAATTTTTACTTCTGTTTTGTCCTAATTTAGAAGAATGTTTTTTAAAACCCTGTAGCTGGATTATAATTTTCTAGCTTTCTAGCTTTGTAATCACAGCAAATGATTTATGTAAACATGATGAAAGAGTCAGAAAATATTTCTTTTCTCTATTTGTATTTTATATCTACTTATATATATATATCACACACGTATCTAGAAGATTTCATTATATGTAATTATATCATATGCTCTATTTTTTGCCTATTTCATGGATCTTATTATAGCTTCACAAACATTTATCCAAATTCATTAGAGTGGGCAAAGATTCAAAATTCAGAATTTTTTAGTTTTTAGAAAGATGATTCGTGGTGGGAAAAAAGTGACAGTGTTAGTCACTCAGTCGTGTCCAACTCTTTATAACCCACCAGGTTTCTCTGTCCATGGAATTTTCCAGGCAAGAATATTGGAGTGAGTGGCCATTTCATCCTCTGGGGGAATTTTCCCAACCCAGGGATCAAACCCAGGCCTCCTGCATTGTAGGCAGATTATTTATCATCTGGGCCACTAGAGAATTTTATGCAAAACCCCAAGACATTGACTCAATAATATTTCTTTAGTGACATACACACATATTCACAGTGAGTGAGATGAAACTCTGCATGAGTTATGTGAGCTCAGGTCCAGTTTTCCTGTCTCTTTGGCCTCAGGTTTATGAAGCAGTTTTTGCCTTTTAGAGTTTTGGAGGGATTCAAGTACGAAAAAAAAAAGATGGTGAACCTTGGTGGATTTCTGTCCATTTCCCCTTATAGTTCTAACGATTTCACATTATATATTTTGGGGAATAGTTATCTACCACCAAAAGGCTGGGGTCAGTTTATCTTTATTGTGAGTTATATCATTTCTCAAAAGGTGATTGCCTTCTTCGATCTGCTTATGCTTCTGTTGTTGGATTTTGCTTGGGCCAGTTTTATCGTTGTGACCCACGCTTTCTCTTTTATTTGCGTTCATTTAGTTCATTTACCTACACACTTACTTTCTGCCTTTTGAAAACTATTTTTAAGTGCATTTCATAGAAATGACATGTTTCAATTATTTTATCCAATTTTACAGTCTTATGAATAAAGAATCTATTACATTTACATTTACTTACTATTATAACTAAGCTATTCAGTCTTATATCTGTTGCCGTAATCTATGATCAAGTGCATGGGTTTCTGGTCATTTATTTTGTTTCTGTCTTGGTATATATAATATATGCTAAGTTTAACGCTGTAATTGCCTATAATCAGACATGGGAATTTTATAGGGTTTTGCAAGGTTCGGTCTGATACACAGCCGTTGTATTTTCTTTTGCCGTTTTGTCCATGTTAATCTGTCTCTTGACTTTTTTTTTCTTCTAAATCCTGTAGGTCATTTCCACGACACTGCGTCCTGTGGACACTCTCCCATGTTTCCTGGTTTGTCCCGTATCAGTAAGCTTGTTCTTTTCAGCTTGTTTTCTTGCTTTTAAAAACTCCGAGCAAGGCAAGATCTGTTCTGGTGCTATGTTTGTAAATGAACAGGCACATCAGTCACGTTTGTTGGGTTCCTTTTCTGGGATCCCAACAGGAAAGCAGATGTTGCTCAGTTCCCATCCTGACTCCCAGGTTCTTTGGCAGGTCCTTGCCCAGGACACCATCTCTCTCTCCCACAGGAGTGGATTTTCATCAGTTTTCCCCCAGTTTTGACATGAGGCTTTCCTCTCTCTGTTTTCTGTGGCATCACACATTTTTATGTTACCAGTGTCTTTGGGCACATTTAACTAGAACTTTGAAAAGAATGATCTCTGGTTTCTATCTGTCTGTACCCACTAGCTAACCCATCTCCCAGCAACTCATGCTACCACATCTCATGTAAAGTTTGGCTCTTCTGAGTCATGCACTGAACATCTTGAAGATTTCAGCACAAACATGTAAACACAAAATGATGATGGTGAACAAGACAGACCAAAGTGTGAGACAGATGCCTTCATCTGCTGCTGCTGCGTCGCTTTAGTCGTGTCTGACTCTGTGCGACCCCATAGACGGCAGCCCACCAGGCTTCCCGTCCCTGGGATTCTAACTTCACCTAGACACATATAACATTGGCTTTCTCAACCTCATACTGACCAGACTTCCTTTGCAACGATCAGGGTAACAGGCCCAGCAAAAACTCTGACAATCACGACATCAGTTGCTGCTGCTGCTGCTAAGTCGCTTCAGTCGTGTCCAACTCTAGCGACCCCGTGGACTGCAGCCCACCAGGCTCCTCCGTCCATGGGATTTTCCAGGCAAAAGTACTGGAGTGGGGTGCCATTGCCTTCTCCGTCTTAGCCTTAAAAAATAATGCTCCTGAACTGCCCTGGTGGTCCAGTGAATCCACCTGCCAACGCAGAGGAGACAAGTTTGATCCCTGGTCCAGGAAGATTCCACATGCCGTGAGGCGACTAAGCCCTGCAGGCTCCGCACTGAGGCCAGCTTCATCATGCCCAGAGGCCTCCTCCCCGCCCCCTGGACATCATTTGTCCTCTCCGTGGCTCTGCTCCATCCCTCAGCATGGCCCACCCACCAGGAAGAGCCCCCCTCCTTCCACCGACCTCCTCCTCTTTCTGGTAAATCCAGCTCACCCTTCAGGACCCACAGTCTTCCCTGACATGCCACAGCAGGCTCAGTCGGTATCTCTGGGTCCCATCAGAACCAGGCCTCATCCCAGCAGGTGCCCTAAGCCATCACCTCGTGTTCTCATGGCATCACAGTCCTGGGACTTTGA
Organism: Bos mutus; assembly: GCF_027580195.1. Taxonomy (NCBI): domain Eukaryota; kingdom Metazoa; phylum Chordata; class Mammalia; order Artiodactyla; family Bovidae; genus Bos; species Bos mutus. The sequence goes on along the minus strand of NC_091638.1, from coordinate 64,937,515 downwards.
AGGACGTGCCCAAGGATGGGCCTGGGAGGTGTGCAGCAGAGAACACAGGTTTGGGCTCAGACCTCCCAGACGCACAGCCCCGGGAGGGTCAGTGGTCCTTTCCACCTCACATTCCTCATCCAAACTGGAGTGACCATCCACAGCATCTGCCTCGTCCTTGGGACAAGGTGAGAGTGTTTCTCACAGGCTTCCCCATATAGCCCACAACAGATAATGAATGCTTGCTTTTTGTTGTCACTGTGATTGTATTTCGGTTATCTTCATCACCTTTGTCTCCTGGAGCCTCAGATGTGCCCCTGCCAGGGTCAATGTCTGGAATATAAAGGAACGCCTGTCTGGGAAGCAAAGTCATGCCCTCCCCACATAGCAGTCGGTACCTGACACTTTCTGCTCACCTTTTGACTCACTGTTACACTCCCTCCCACCCGGACTGAAGTTTAAAGCAAAAGAAGTAACTTCCAAAGAGATGAGTCTGGACCAGTGGTGGTCCGGTGGCTTGCTTTGTCTTAAATGCTGTTTGCAAACCACATCTAACTGTTTACAGCAGCTCCCACATCAGATGGTTCCCTGCTCACCCCACCCCGGGTGGTTATCAGCCAGGACCTGGCACCCCTTACGGTTCCTGGCCACACCCTGGGGAGAAAGCCAACAGGCAACGTCATGAACATTCTTTTGCATCTCAATCATGTGTTTATGTTTTCCTCCAGAAAATCCACAGCGCATCCATCGGTAAACAGAACTCGATAGAAAAACCTGCTGAATTTTGACTTTCAAAATTTGCTTGTAGCTCCTTCCCCTTCTTGGAATAAAGAACCCAGGACAGACCCATGCTTCCTCTGACCGTATTCAGGAAATGAATTTTGATGACCAGGATTACGTGTATCTGTGGCATGTTTCTGATCAATGGGAGTTCTCTAGCGGCTGGTGTTTTTGTGTGTTTTTTTGGATTTTTTTCCAGTTCTGTAAGAGCTTGTTGGAACTGGACACAGAAGAGTTGAGTCAAGTTCCTCAAGTTAGTTCTGGATGTTCAATCAACAAGTTCAAGTTCTCTGCATGACCCAAGGCTGAATCACCCACAGTCTGGCCTCTGCCCAGGAGAATAAACTTAGATGCTGACGAGTCAACTACATAATTTTTATAACAAAGTCCATTCACCAGGAAGACTGATGGCTGACCTAGGATAACATAAGCCCTGGGAGGGTTAAGGATCTCTCATATATAAAGAGCTCTTACAAATCAATGAGAAAAAGAAGGAAAATCTATTGGAAAATGTAGGAAACACATGAGCAGGCAATGCACAGAAAAAGCCATCCAGTAATCAAGTACAAATATGAAAAGTGTCCAACCTCACTGCTAGTTAAAACAGTGGAGACTGAAATAAGGGCTTTTGCTTTTGTTTTTGTTTTCTACCAAATTGGCAAAGAAGGGCAAGGCTGGCAGCGCCCAGTATCACTGACTGTTGGTGGGAGCATAAATTGGTCAAGGTGGGGACCACGTGGACCTACTGATCAAACCTTAAACTTAATACATTTTTATGGCAATTACACATCTAGGAATCAGTCTAACCTAAAAATATACTTACGTGCACAAAGATAGATATAAAAGCATATTTGCTGTGGCATACCTCTTAAAAGCAAATTTTATAAATACCCCTCCACCTCGAAAAAGGACCAAGCCTGTATGTTGTTCAGCTGTTAAGTCATGTCCAACTCTTTGTGACCCCCATGGACTGCAGCATGCTAGGCTTCCCTGTCCTCTTTCACAATAAAACAGTCCCGAGCCTTTCCTTCCAATACTGTTGAAAACTCTCTCCAACAGAGAGTAAGACAGAAAACTTTCCAATTATTCTCATAAAGCAAGCGTAACACTGATTCCAAAACTTGATGAAAGCTTTAGATAAGTATCTCTTATAAATACCACAGGGAAAATCCAAAACAAAATAGAAGCAAACAGAATTTAGAAGCACATTAAAGAATACTACATTAAGACCACACCTAAGACAATACTAGGAAATGTGCTAATATACTTACTTGATCATATTAATTGGACTGCAGAAGAATTAAATGATTGTTTCCATAGTTGGAAAAGCGTTTGACAAAATTCGATAAAATAAGAATAGATGGAAATGTCCCCAATATGACATAATGTATCCATCTCAGCCAGGCTCAGTCTCCATAAGGAAACTCAAAAGGTGTCCTGTCCCCACCAATGTAGGCAATAATCATTATCTCTATTGCTATTGATTTGTTCCAGAATTACTGGCAAATGCAATTGGAAAAGAAATTAAAAGTATAAAAATTGAAAAGGAGAGAAAGTCTTATTATGTGCAGAAAACTTGCTTTGATTCTGGAAAACTCCACATGATTTGTTAAAAAGTGATTACAAGCCATAAAAGAGCAAGAGAACAGAGTTACATTAAAAAAAAAAAAACAGTATCTTTCATACACACACATACTCACACACCCAAAGTTGCATTGGAAGAAAAAAAAATGATTTCAGGTACTTTTTTAAAAAGATAAAATACTAGACATAAGCATTATAAGAATTTTTAAGCTCTACAAAAAAAAAAAAAAACTTGTTAAACTGTTGATGCACACAAAAGAAGACAATTGGAAAAGCAAGCCAAGTTCTAGAGGCCAGTGCTCCCTTTGCTAGTTTAAAAGGCTAACTTGATGCCAATGAAAATGCAGTTTCTCTTCCTTTGACAAGACAAGGCGATACTAAAATTCATGTGAAAAAATTAAAAAGACAGCCAGGAAAACTCGGAAAAAGAAGAGGAACAAAGAGAGAGATTCTCCTGGCAGATATTAAAAATATTATAACACATCGGTTATTAAAACAGTGTGAGAGTAGAAATGAAACAGACTGGACTAAGCCACAGCTGCAGACGGTCCAGATAGACTCAGGTCACGTGTAGGACTGTAGTACAGGAGAGAGAAGGCATCTCAAATCAGCCGGAAATAAATGGCCAGCCTATGGGCCGCTTACCCCATGTGGCAAGATAAAGTACAAATGGATTAAAAAGTCAAATGAGAAAAGAAAAAAAATCATCCAATATATACACAACTCGGCATTTAAAAGCACAAACTATCTGATTAAAAAATGAGCAGAAATGAATAGACATTTTTCCAAAGAGGACATGCACACGAAAAGATGCTCAGCATCGCTAATCACTGGGAAGATGCAAACCACAAGCACAGTGAGAAATCACCCCACACCTGTCAGAATGACCCTCGTCAAAAAGAACATGAGTACCAGGTTGGTAAGGATGTGGCGAAAGGGAACGCTCATGCGCTGTTGGTGGGAATGCAAATGCATGAAGCCAGGATGGAAAACAATATGGAGGATTCTCAGAAAACGGAAAACAGAACTGCCCTATGTCCCAGCAATCCCACACTGGGCACGTATCGCAAACTAGCAAAACTACTAATTCGAAAAAACACATGCCCTCCAGTGTTCATACCGGTGCTGTTTACAACAGACAAGATACGGAAGAAACCTAAATGTCCATCGGCGGATGAATGGACGTTCGCTCGTGTCCACGCATGATGTGGTGGACATACATACACACAACGCAACACTCCTCGGCCACAAAAAGACAGCAGAGTGTCGCCCTGTGCGGCAACGCGGATGGAGCTGGAGGGCACTCCGTGAAACAAGTCAGACGGAGAAAGACAAATACTGTATGATCTCACGTGCATGTGGAATCTAAAAAACAGGACAATCTAAAAAAATAAATAAATAAAAGAATCTAGTAAGTAAATCCAAAGAGAAACAACTCACAGACGACAGGGAGCAAGCTGGTGGTTACCGGTGGGGAGAGAGTTGGGGAGAAGGGAAAAAGGGAAAAAAAGGTTATTATGGAATTACATGAAATCGTGTGTGTGAAACAAATCATCGAAGGGTCAGAAGAAAACATGGAAGGCTATAATGGGAAGGTCTTTTCATTGTTTTGATTTCTATCAAAAAGTGGATTTTAAAAATTCAGCTGCATTAAATGTGCTACATAAATACAGACGCTCACAAAACGGTGAGTCGGAAGGCGCTGCCATCCTCGTCTTGTCTTGTTCAGACAGAACTTCTTGCTCTGATAGATGAAAGCAAAGTTCACTTACAGTATCTGCCCACCTCCCTCATACAGTAAAACTAGACTTTCGTTTCCTTGTGAGATACAGCACATGGATGTGTATATGTGCGTTTCCTTATTGAAGTAAAGTTGACTGACAATGTTGTGTTAATTACTGCTGTACAGCCAAGAAATCCGGTTATACACATATATACACTCATCTTTACATTCTTTTCCGTCGTGGTTTATCATGGGATATGGATCATAGCTCCCTGTGCTCTACAGTAGGCCCTTGTGGTTTATCCATCCTACATCTGCTAACCCCAGCCTCTCACTCTATCCCTCCCCCAACCCCCGCCCCCTGGAGAATCACGTCTCTTCTCTGTGTCCGTAACTGCTTCTGTTTCGGAGATGGTTCCTTTGTGTCATATTTTAGACTCCAGGTATAAGTGTTAGGATAATATGGTACTTGTCTTTCTCATTCTGACGCACTTCACTTCGTATGATAAACTCTGGTTGCAGCCACGTCGCTGCTCATGGCACTGATTCATTCTACGTAGTATTCCGTTGCGTATACGCACCACATCTTCATCCCTTCATCTGCCGGTGGACATGTAGGTTGTTCCCGTGTCTTGGCTATGGTACATAGTGCTGCTATGAGCATAGGGGTGCGTGCATCTTTGAACTACCGCTCTGTCTTGATATATGTCCAGGAGTGGGATTGCTGGTTCGCGTGGTAGCTCTGGTTTTAGTTTTCTGAAGAACCTGCATCCTGTCTTCCACAGCGGCTGCACCAACTTACTGGGCCAGCAGCAGAGGAGGAGGGTTCCCTCTTCTTTGAGATACATTTTTAATGAAGCAGTTAGTTTTCACACGATTGTGACAGGCTCTGAGAATTTTAGAAAGAGAAGAAACGTGAGCGCTCATCTGAGATGACCCCATCAAATCAGGTGGATGGAAAGTCTCATGGGCTGAACTGCACCCACTGACCAAATTTAATATTTTGAGGTGCTGACCCCCAGAGCCTCAGAATGTAGCTGTATTTGGAGATAGGCTCTTTCGAGAGGCGATTAAAGCGAAATGAGGGGGATTCCTTGGTGGCCCAGTGGTGAAGAATCCGCCTGCCAGTGAGGGGATGGTAGGGGTTTAGTCACTCAGTCGTGTCTGACTCTTTGCGACCCCATGGACTGTAGCCTGCCAGGCTCCTCTGTCCATGGGATTTTCCAGGCAAGAGTACTGGCGTGGGTTGCCATTTCCTTCTCCAGTCAGTGCAGGAGATGGAACCAATCCCAAGTACAGGAAGATCGCATGTGCCACAGAGCAACTAAGCCCACATACAGACCACAAAAAGTGAGCCCATGCTCAGCAACAAGAGAAGCCACTGTAATGAGAAGCCCCTGCTCACCACAGCTAGAGAAAAGCCCTCGCAGCAACGAAGAGCCACCCCAGTTGAAATAAATTGCTGTTGTTGTTTTGGTCGCTAAGTCTTGTGTGACTCTTTGCAATCCCATGGACTGCAGCACACCAGACTCCCCTGTCCTTCACTATCTCCCTGAGTTTGCTCAAGCTCATGTCCATTGAGTCGGTGACACCATCCACCATCTCATCCTCTGTCGCCCCCTTCTCCTCCTGCCTTCAATCTTTCCCAGCATCAGGGTCTTTTCCAAAGAGTTGGCTCTTCACACCAGGTGACCCAAGTATTGGAGCTTCAGCTTCAGCATCAGTCCTTTCAATGAAAATTCAGGGTTGATTTCCTTTAGGATTGACCAGTTTGCTCTCCTTGCAGTCCAAGGGACTTTCAAGAATCTTCTCCAGCACCACAGTTCGAAAGCATCAGTTCTTCTGCGTTCAGTCTTCTGTAAAGTCCAGCTCTCACATCTGTACATGACTATTGGAAAAATCATAGCTATAAATAAATAAATAAAATTATTTTTAAAATGAAGTAAAGTGGGGTCACCAGGTCAGGCCCTAACCCACTAGAGAAGAACAATGCTCCTTGCAAGCACCATCTTTTCCCCCAGACGCTGGTAAGCAACAAGGACCCATTTCCGGGTGCTATAACCAGCTTCATTTCCACCCTGAAAAATTCTCCAAAAGCAGTCATGTTCCTTGCAGCCTGCTGCTTCTTCTCACCCTTTTAGAAGCTCAAGTATTTTGAGAGAAATTTAATCCTTATGCACCAGATTCATTTATACTGAAATCATCAAAATGCTTTGTGTCTGTCTAAGGGGATTGTGGTGTTCCTTTTATAGACCCATCTAAGCCATTTTTGCTTTGAATCACGTTTCGGCAGCTATAAATGAATTCAGACCCTCTCCTGTTCCCTGCATCCCGTTCTGTTTCATTGTGAGAACACTCAAAGTCAAGAAAAGCGCTAAATTTGGCCAAACGAGTTTTGCCCTCGTCTCCTACTGAGATTGACTTGCTGCTTATGGAAGAGGTTGCAGGAGGTTCCGTGGGCTCCTGGGACCTGGGGGGCTTACCTGTCCTGTGGCCATGGAGTCCCCTGGTCTGGATTACGAACAAGGCAGAGACCCCAGCCTTGGGGGTCTCTGGGGGCAGTGGAACCCTTCATTCGGAGGGCACACTCCCCACTCCTAGCCTGAAAAACTGCCTGGTATCTGGCCCAGCGCTTCTCAAACGTGGCTACATCTCAGAATCACCTGGAAGCTTTAAACAAACCCGAGTGGATTCAGCTGGTCGGCCAGTGGGTGGCCTGCCCTCTTCTCTCAAAGCTGCTCCAGATGCCCCTGCAGGTGAGAGCTGCCTGCACAGTGCCATGCACACAAGGAGTGCCTGACAGAGACACAGGCAGGAAGGTTCCGAGGCATGAGGCTCGGACAGCCCTGGGAAAGTGGCCAAGGGCACGGACCTCTGGAGCATGGCTCTCCCAGCCTCTGCCCGCGGTCCCCACCCACAGGGAAGGCAATGGGGAGCCTCCTCTGGCCACTGGGGTTGCCTCCTTGGCTCCACACTCCTGTCCAGCCTGCGGGGGCCGGGGTGGCCACGGTACCCCTTTAAGTGTCTTCTTGCCTCCTGGACTTTTAACCTGTGTCTCCTCAGCTGGATGTAGATTCCCAAAGGCAGGAACTGTGTCTCTGAGCCACTCGTCCTCCTAGGGGACAGCGTGGGGAAGTGGTCTCCAGGACAAGAATGAAGATGGAGGACTCGGCTGGTCCCAGAGACCTTGGAGAGTCATTAAAAGGCATAAAACAGAGGCTGACATCACGCAGTGGACTGTCAAGGGGGTGAATAGGAGAATGCGGGAAGCACTTAACGTGGAGCCAGGCAAACCCGCCACAGCCCCCTGCAACCCTCAGACCATCAGCATCCACCTGTCCTGGCCGACGGCCAGACCACCAAGGAGACCAAGATCCATCTGCTACCAGAAGAAGCCAGAGGTCCTTCCTTTAGTGGCAGCAGGCTGGCACCTCCAGCCCCGGGGAGCGGTGACCAGTGGAGGGGTAACGGGTACCTGCCAAGTCTGCTTAAAATTCGGGGACCCCGGAGTGGTCCTCACGTCTCCCTCCAGCCCTGAGGCCCGGCTAGCTTACAGCACAGCCTGGCCACCACACGGGTCCTCTCAGGACCACTGACTCAGCCCTCCACCAGCTTTATCAAAGACGTTTCCCTTCAATGACAAGTGGGCCCTAATGTGTCCCAGATCCGGCGACCACCAGACCCTAGGGAGGCAGGTGGGGGTGGGGCACAGAGCCAGCCTGCCCAGTGACTCTCCGACTTGGGGCCACCAGGTGAGGGGTGCTGTGACCGGCCTGGCCCTCTCCAGCACCTGGTTTTAACCACCATCCCCAGAGGCAAGGGACAGGCCCTGGCTCCACCTGGGGGTCCAGCTTCTGGGTCCCCTCCTCTGGGGCTGCAGTAGGAAGAGGACCTGTCAGGTTGGGCCTGAAACTGACCCCCCAGGTGAAGATGGAGGGGATGCTACCTGCGGGGCTGCCCACAGTCACCTCAATTCCTGCTGTGGTCTCAGATTCCGGCTGGGAAAGCCCAGCCCAGCCCCAGGCTCCAGCATGTGACTCTGAGTCTCCTCCAGGACTGGGTTCGGCTTGCACACAAATCCAGGTGCGTGGAGGCCACTCCCGCCTCCCAACCGGAAGCCCTGGTGATGGGAGAAGGGATGGGAGGCCCCCAGCATTGTGCCTTCTCTGCCTAGGCAGACTGATCACCTTGTCCTCTGTCCCTGGGACAGCATCTCTCCAAAGGGTGGTTCCAGCCCACAGCCTCTGTGAGCAGGATGAAGGCTGATTCACAAGATACATCAGTCTGCTCGGCTGCAGCAACAGTCCCACACACGGTCCCTAATCAACGGCATTTATTTCTCCCAGTCAGAGGCTGGAATCCCAGACCCAGGTGTGGGCACGGCTGGTCCTCCTGAGGCCTCTCTCCTGGGCGTGCAGACAGCCGCCTCCTCCCCCTGTCCTCACAGGGTCGTGCCTCTCTGTGTGTGTTTGTGTCCTGACCTCTTCCTATAAGGACCCCAGTCCTGTGGGATCAGGACCCACCCTAGTGACCTCATCTTAACTTGATCATCTGCAAAGACCTTGTTTCCGACTAAGGCCACACCCAGGTCCTGAGGGTTATGACCCCCACATCTTCTGGGGGACACAGGTCTGTGCAAAGCACAGCCTAAAGTAGATGGACTCTACGGGTCCGTCCCTCCAGGCCAGGAGATGCACTGCCCCGCACCCACCCCGGGGAAGCTGAGCAGGAAGCAGGCCCTGCCCTTGCACTTGCCCGTGCCCTTGTGGGTGAGGGAGCCATGCAGGATTCTTCCTCTCGCCTGCTGGTCGCTCCAGGCAGATGCAACCAGAGGCCAAGTGTGCAGAACTGACCACACCTGGCCAGAATTTTTTCAATTGTTTACTACTGTTGTCCCTGAGTCAGGAAGATCCCCCTGGAGGAGGGCATGACAACCCCGTCCAGTATTCTCGCCTGGAGAATCCCATGGACAGAGGAGCCTGGCGGGCCTCAGTGCCTGGGGCCACACAGAGCCGGACACGACTGAGTGACAGACGCTTGTACTTGTTGTTATCGTGATGCAGCCACCGTTCCTCTGTTCAGAAAAGAAACAGCCTCGAGCCCCTGTCACTTCTGATCTTGGCGTAAGTACAGGTGTCCCTCAGCTGTGAGCACTGGGCCCTGCCCCTGGCACCTGCCCCTGGCACCGTGGGCAAACACCCACTGAGTCCTGGTCTGACAGAGAACTTCCCCAGGAGTCCGACCAGGGAGATGGGACCTTTTCAACAGGTCACCTGAGTCCCACAGCCCTGACCCTCAGCTTGGATGACCATCCCACCCCGACGAGGAGCTTCAGAAAGGAAGACTGCGACTCTCCTCCCCCGGCAGCACAGCCCTCCTCGTTCCTGCTGGGGGGCCACCAGTGGCCCCCAGTCACAGTCCCAGCGTCAAGTCTGGGAAGCTCTGGTCAGTGGTTACTCATCCCCCTCGCCAGGCCCTGAGGGCCACTGGCTGGACAGTGAGGTGTTCACAGGTGGGGTTTATACCCTGTGGTTCAGCCCCTCCACATGGAGGGGAGAAGTAGGTACTGGAAACCTTGAGGGTGGGGCTTAGGAAGATATCTGTGTCCACCTGGTCAAAGCCTGCAGGGACCTCTGGACCCCTGGACTCTCTTGGGACTCACAGGCAGGCGGAAGTGGGGGGCACTGCCCCTCTGCCCAGAGAAGCACCCTGGACTCCAGGCCCAGGAGCCAGAGGCCTTGGGGACTGGCTGGTCGTGGAGGGGCCCCAAAGCATGCCCACCCCAACCACTGGTCTCCTGCAACCAGAGACGAAGACCCTGGTGGAGAAGCCAGGGCGGCAGCCAGCCTCCGAGCCGGCCTGGGGGCCCGGGGGCTGCCTGGCGTTTGTGCTTTTGTGTAGGTCCCTCCCATGGAGAGCAGGATGTGCTGGAGAGGCCGGGTCCTCCCTGGGATCCTCTCCCCAGGGCAGCCGGCCGCCACATTGTGAGGATGCTCGCGCAGCCTGTGGGGAGGCTCGGGATGAGGACATGAGGCTCCTGGAGGTGGCTCCCCCGGCCCCGCCAAGCCTTCAGATGAGGACGCTCCAGCCACACCTCAAGTACAATCTCACGACAGACCCGGGGTCAGGGCCACTCACCTGGAGCCCCTCCCCAGTTCCTCCCCCTCAGGAACTGGGAGAACGAAAGCGTACTCCTGCCTTCAGACGCTGCGCTTGAGGGGTCCTTTGTTACGCAGCACTAGGGAACTGACGGGCTTCCCTGGTGACTCAGGGGTAAAGAATCTGCCTGCCAATGCAGGAGATGCTGGTTCGATCCCTGGATCAGGAAGATCCCCTGGAGGAGGAAATGGCAACCCACTCCTGTATTCTGGCCTGGGAAATCCCATGGACGGAGGAGCCTGGCGGGTCACAAAGAGTCAGACAAGACTTAGCGACTAAACAACAGCAACAAAAGGTAACTGATACCCGCAGCGAGGTTTACAAGCTTGGGATCAGGGAGTGAAGTCTGGAGGCTTGGAGGCTCTGGTCAATTCAGCTGTACAGCCCTGGGTCCTGGCCCGGAGGCGGGCACCCACAGCCAAGGTTCCCAGAGGAAGCCGCAAGTTATGAAACAGGATCTCAGGCAGGGCAAAATGCTCAGAGAGGACAGAAAGAGCAGTGACTGGGCATCTATGCCCCTCCTTCACCGCCTGCCAGCGTGGACAATTCCAGTGAGGTCAGCCAAGCCAAGACCCAGGTCTTAGACCCCAGGTCTAGTGCTATGACCATCCAAAGTTATATCTGATTATATTTGACAGCTGGTTGTTACCAAGTCACTGGCTCACTCCAGCTAGGCACTGGAGAATAAATCCCATTTTCCAGAGTTGAAAACTGAGAACAGAACAGTTAATTAAGTACCTAGAAGTGAGAGACAGAGACAGGTGTTCCTGGGCGTCTGGGTGCGGTGGAAGTGCAGCAAGGTCGGGGGGACCAAAGTGCCTTCCTCCACCCGAGGCACATCGCTCCCTGCGTGAGAGGACCTCGGCCAACCTGCATGACTTCAGCTTCCCCCAGATGTAGGTCCCGGGAGAGACCGAGCCAGCCGGTCCCAGGTCCCACATCCTCAGCATCTGCCTGCAGGCATCTACGCAAGGCGAAGAGGAACGGCTGACCACAGGCAAGGAAACGGGTTAAAGAGGCTGGAGATGGATGTGGAGATGCTCATTCAAACTGAAAGAGCAAAACAAATACTGTGTAATAATGCATGTATGTGGAATCTAGAAAAAAGTACAGAAGATCTTACTTGCAAAACAGAAATAGAGACACAGATGTAGCGAACAAACGAATGGACACTGAGAAGGGAAAGGGGGGGATGGGATTAATTGGGACTGACATATATATGCTATTGATATTGTTGCTGCTGCTGCTGCTGCTGCTGCTGCTAAGTCGCTTCAGTCATGTCCGACTCGGTGCGACCCCATAGACAGCAGCCCACCAGGCTTCCCCGTCCCTGGGATTCTCCAGGCAAGAACACTGGAGTGGGTTGCCATTTCCTTCTCCAATGCATGAAAGTGAAAAGTGAAAGTGAAGTCGCTCAGTCGGGTCCGACTCTAGTGACCCATGGACTGCAGCCTACCAGGCTCCTCCGTCCATGGGATTTTCCAGGCAAAAGTCCTGGAGTGGGGTGCCATTGCCTTCTCCTGATACTGTTACTAATAGATGACTAATGAGAATCCACCGCACAGCCCTGGGAACTCTCCGCAATGCTCTGTGTGACCTAAATGGGAAGGAAATTAAAGAAGAGGGGATGCACACATACGTACAGCCGATTCATGTGGCTGTACAGCGGAAACTAACACAGCGTCGTACAGCAGCTGTACTCAACTAAAAATTAATTTAAAAAAAGGAGAACCTGGAGATGCCAAGAAGGGCTGGGTTCAGCCCACCCTGCAGGGGTGTGAGCAGCCCTGCCGAAGGGGTCCCAGGCGACCGTGATGCGCCGGCTCTCAGTGGCGGTGGACGCCTCCCTCGGAGTTCCCAGTCCTCCACCTTCCACACACCTCTGCCTCTTGAAACGAGATCCCCTAGGCCATCTAAGCCTTCAGATGCCTGTAATTCCTTGGCTAATGCTTAGCTTAATTAAGACATTGACTTTAATGGCATTCTCACCGATTACTTTACGAAATGGCAGGTCTGTAAGAGGATATTTCCTGGTGAGCGGGGATATCGGGATGAAATCTCCAAGTCATCATTTCAACACAGGAAGTTATCGGCTACCTGGGGCAGCGCTGGCCCGGCCACACAATTGGCCCGCTGTTCCGAGCGTTATTTAAGAGGCTGAGGCATCTACGTCCCCCAGCAGCCAGTGAGGGGGGAGAAAGGATCAGTTGAGGAGGTTAGCTCTGCCTATGAGCCTTCTCGATGTTTGCTTTGCTTTGATGCAAAGGAAAAGTAAGCGCTATATGTTTGAACCCGTGGCTTTATCTTTGCCAGACTTCTGTCGTGCCTTCTGGTCGACTTTAAAAAAAAAGTCGTCTTAGGTTCAACTTGCATTTCTCCCTTTCTTTCTTTGTCTGTCTTGATTCCCTTTAGTTTTTAAAAAAAATAAACAGCATATTTTCATAACATTAAGAGACCAGAATGTTTGAAACTCAGCGGTCCCTCAGGAATGAGGCCACCACGCAATTGCTATTAGAACGCAGGAATCCACTAACATCTACAGGCACACCAGCCATCCACCTGATGGTTAGGACTGGGGGACAGGGGGACGGGAGACTGTTCTGTAAGGAATCAAATGCACGGTTTCTCAGATGACTCTAACAGGAGGGGGTCTACCGCTTTGTTCAGGATAGAATCCCTTTTATTTTTTTGGCCATGTTACAAGCCATGTGGGATCTTAGACCCCCGACCAGAGATGGAGCCCATGTCCCTGCTGCAGTGGAAGCCCAGAATCCTAACCACTGGACCTTCAGGGCAGTCCCCACATCATGTCCTCTTTTTCAGCCTGCAGCTCCGTTGCCAGAAAGAACAGTCTGATGGGAGCAGAAAGTGAATACGTCCCCAAGCTGACCTATGGGAGTGCGTGAGGGGGCTCTTCCAGGGTCCCTGTCCATCATCAAAACAGGAGCCCTGTCAGAGCTGGGCTAGCAGCCCCCCACCTGCTCTCCATCCCCGGAGTTCCAGATGGATTCAGCAAGAGGACGCATCAGTGGTTCGTGTCCTTTATTGACCAGACAGGCATTGAGCGTCCATAGCAGGAAGAGGCGCTGCTGAGAAGGCTCAGAACACTGCTCGTGAATCTCACAGGATGTCGGCTTTGGAGAGGGTGGTTCCCAAGGCAGATCTCACCACGTGAACCTCTCCCTGCCTGCGCTCGGTGCCAGATTCAGACACAGCACCACTCCTGCGTGCTCAAGCACGTGACCATCCTCCAGCAGGCGGTGATGATGGTGACGAAATCAGGAGGGCTTCCCTCAAACCCACAGTGGATGGAGCTGGCCACGGAGGACAGGACCACCTCCAACAAACTGGGGAGGAAGAAAGCCTGCCATTAGTCATCCTCCTCCTCACTCTGCATACCCCTGGGCTCCACGCCCCACGAGGAGGAAGGACCTTGCCCCCTCCCCCACGGCTGACGCTGTCCAACTTCTCACTTCCTTGGCTTCTGGGCAGCGAGCTCCTCTGCAAAGATGCACAGTCCTCTTATATACCCAGTCCCCTCGGATTTATTCATCAGGTTGAAATCACCTCTTTTTTTCCTTTTCCTTTATAGGATTCAGAGTTATGTTGTTTATTCTAAAGGTTAAAAAGAAATCAAGATCATGAAAAGTTTATAAAAAGCAATCAACTCTGTGATGTTTAACATAATTTCCATAGCTCAAAAGCCACTCAGAAGACCTTTAGAATCCAAAAGCAAAGAATGAGAAATCACCTCTTTTTAATAAAAGCCCAAGGAGAGGCAATGGAAGTAGCTCTCTGAATGCAGAAGTTGGTCCAGGGCTGGCCCACATGGGTTTTCTCATAGCCCCTCTTGCAGATGGCATCATAACCCAGTTGACATGAGTCTGAGCAAACTCCTAGAGATAGTGAAGGATAGGGAAGCCTGGCATGCTGCAGTCCATGGGATCACAAAGAGTCAGACACAACTTAGCAACTGAACAGCAACTCTTGCAGGGTCCCTGCCACGTGCCAGGCTGGGGGCGGGGGGCAGGCCAGAGAGACCAGGGGCAGCAGTGTAGCTTCATCCTCAATTTGCCCCCTTTCAGTAGCTCTGCCCACACCCCACCCTCACCACTGCAGACCTCCGTGGTCAACCCACAAACGCAGCCACTCTGTCCCCTCAAGCTCACTGCGCCTCTGGGAAGCGTGGGCACCCACTCGGGTCCCCCAGGAGCTCGGCTGCCAGGAGCACCTCCAGCCTCTGATGTTGGTTGTTCAGGCAGCTCCTGGTCCAGTTGTTGCTGCTGTTGTTGCTCAGTCGTGTCTGATTCTTTTCGACCCATGGACTGCAGCACACCAGGCCTCCCTGTCCTTCACTGTCTCCCAGAATTTGCTTAAATTCATATCCTTGAGTCAGTGATGCCATCCAACCATCTTATCCTCTGTAATCCTCTTCTCCTCCTGCCTTCAATCTTTCCCAGCATCAGGGTCTTTTCCAGTGAGTCAGCTCTTTGCATCAGGTGGCCAAAGTATTAGAGCTTCAGCTTCAGCCTCAGTCCTTCCAAAGAATACTCACGGTTGATATCCTTTAGGATTGACTGGTTTCATCTCTTTGCAGTCCAAGGGACTCTCGAGAGCCTTCTCTAGCACCACAGTTCGAAAGCACAGATTCATCAGTGCTCGGCCTTCTTTATGGTCTAGCTCTCACATCCATACTTGACTATGGGGAAAACCTTAGCTTTGACCTGGTCCTCAACCCCATGGGAGCCCTGGCTAAGAACATCACGCTTTGGCCATCCTGGGAAACCACAGCCAGTGTCCGGCTAACCTGGTGGGGGGTGTACAAAAAGCCCCCATGGTGGCCTCAAGAGGCATCAAGTCTATTGGTGCCTCATCTGACACCCCAGAGCTCCATGAGGGCCCAGGCTGAGGCCAGTCTCCGGCTGAGACCACCACCTCACTGAGGCTTGCCCCCTGCCCCATCCTGCCTCCTTCACTTCCTTTGAGAGACCTCCCTCAATAAATCACGTGGATCCCAGCCCTTACCTCAGGCTCTGCATCCGGGAAACCTGACCCAAGACCCTGCCCTTTTGTGTCTCTGGCTTTGCTGTCTCTATAACATCATGAAAGGACCACCTTCCCTTTGTCAGGGGCCAAATTGTCTCCCCCAAAGAGCCCTGTGTTGGGGTCCTGACCCAGCACCTCACGATGTGACTGTATCTGGAGCTGGGCCTTTCAAAAAGTGATTAAGGTAAAAATGAAGTCTTTTGGGCGGGCCCTAGTCTCATAGAGGTCTAGTGGCCTTATAAGAAGAGGCGGTCAGGACACAGACACACTCAGAGGGACGACCCTGTGAGGACACGGGCAGGAGATGGCCGTCTGCACGCCCAGGATGGGGCCTCAGGAGGACCAGCCCCACCCACACCCGGGTCTGGGGTTCCAGCCTGCAGCCCCTCTGGCTGAGGTGCTTTGTGACAGCAGCCTGAATAAACTCACAGAGTCTTCCTCTCACTGAGTTTCCATTTATCCTTCAGAACCCATCTGAAATCTCATCCTAGTTTCTCTGAGACAGAAGAAATCATTTATCCGAAACGTTTTCGTGCTTCTGTGCGTGTGTCAGTGTGCGCTCAGTTGCTTCAGTTTTGTCTGACTCTTTGTGACCCCAGGGACTGTAGCCCACCAGGCTCCTCTGTCCATGGGATTCTGTAGGCATGAGTGGGTTGCCCTTTCCTCCTCCAGGGGATCTTCCTGACCCAGGGATCAAACCCGCATCTCCTGTGTCACCTGCATTGCAGGTGGATTCTTTACTACTGAGCCACTGGGGAAGCCCACCTCTCTTTATGTATATATATGCACATATATACATTATATATACATGCACATATATCTTGTCCTCACTTGCGTTACAGTAGTCACATACACTCCTCTCCCTCCCAGTGCAGATTTTGTGATTTAATTTATCCATCCATCCACCCTAGTAAATTCTCCATCCATGTCTGTCGAGCTAAAACGGCCTGGGATTGAGTTTCTCGAGTCCCCAGGCCAGCCACCTCCCTCCTCCCCCGCCGCCCAGCGCAGGGGCACCCCTGATGGTATCACAGACCTACACGAGGTGCAGGACAGGCTCAAACACCGGCTCCATTCAGACGGCCCTAGGGACACAGGCTGGAAACTTAAATTTCTTCCCATGCGGCCCAAGTCTTCCTGGGAAGTCGCTGACTGAACACACCTCGCCGGATAGATTAGAGATGAAACTGAGCGGCCGGATCGGTCTCGGTTTCCCGGGGGGCCCCTAATCTGCAGGGCCGGCTTCCCTCGACATCGCCCGCAGGAGTGCGGCTGCTGGGCGGCTCACCCAGAGGTCGGCTGTCCGATATGGCCGAGCCAAAGCTATCTGTTAGGCAGACAACCTGTGTGTGTGTCAGGATCCGCAACCATCATCCTTGATGCTGGGTTTTTTCTTCCTCGTTGAAATGGATCTTTTGAGAGCCAGTCAAGGGGAAAGAATGTGGAAGGATGGAGTGCAGTGGGGTACCTCCATGAAAGAGGCGCTTGATTATATGGGAAACATTAAAAACAGGGAGTTTTCCCTTTTACCACTCATTTCCTTCAGTTACCTATAAATTTCACTGTCAGAGAAACTACCCATCTGTTTTCCTGAAGAAGCGGGTAGAAAACATCCAGAGTGCAGCATATTTACCACAAATGTTCTCCATTGTCAGGAGCTGAGTTTTTGAAGTACATGTACATGCCTCTCTCCCTGCCCCCACCCCCCTAAGAATACTAAGAGCTGCTTTGCATAAGCCGCCGGTTGGGCAGACGGGGAAGGCGAATGCAAATATCATAGGATGGATTATGATCGCCCGGCCCTTGCCTTATGGACAATAGATTTCTCGACAGACCCAACATCAGCGACAGCCAGGTTGCATTTTCAAAAGGACTTTTGTGCATTTTTTTTTTTCTCCTTCTTAGTACTTAGGAGTCCCCGAAAAGACATCAAAACCTTTTAGTGCAGATATTCAGAATAAATGAAACTCTTTTTTTTTTTTTGCCCTTGTCGGTTGCCTTTGTAATAACGGTCTCCTTATGTGTTTGGATACTTATGTAACTTAAGATGAAAAGACATCTTATCGCCTCCAAGCAGAATGATGGGAAATTAGCGGCATACCTGCAACTCCAATTTGCCTGGGACAGAGTCCATTCCAGACCATGGGAAAGGGGCGCATTTGCTCCGTGGGATCAATCTCACGCCTTCCAATATTTCCATACAACGACTTTTCCTCAAAAGCATGTAAAAAAATACCTTGGCTAACTGGTTTTGTTAATGAACATGAGAGGAAGGTGGTCATGGAGAGCCACAGAGGGTTTGCCCAAGAATTTAAGTAACTGGTTTTGGAGTAGATTTGTTGAAATTTTCATGTCCCTCACTGATTTCGCGACATTAAAATGAACCAGGCAAGTCAGGGTGGAAAACAGAAAAGTCAAGATCAAAGTCTCCAAGCAAGTCGGCTCATCTTAAAGGGCCTCAGATGACCCTGCGATGAAATGGGTATAATTATACCCAGTACATCAGGTCGCTGTGAAGCTTAATGACAACCTGAAAGTGTTCTGAGATCCTCAGATGAAAATAGACCACAAACA
Organism: Bos mutus; assembly: GCF_027580195.1. Classification (NCBI taxonomy): domain Eukaryota; kingdom Metazoa; phylum Chordata; class Mammalia; order Artiodactyla; family Bovidae; genus Bos; species Bos mutus. Next base: position 64,919,670 of record NC_091638.1, on the reverse strand, counting down.
CAGTGTTATTACAGAATTCAAAAGGATGCTTTCCTTTCTGCAATAAAACGCCGTGGGCACCGTCTGAACTTTGTCCCTTCTGGCCCTGACAATTCCCTCCATGTCCGAGTCTTCACCACACCTGCTTCTCAACCCCTTTAAAGTCCTTTGATTTCTGTGGGCCTCTTCACATGCCCCAAGACAATGGTCTTTCATTATGAATACGCTCCTTAGCAACAGTCTCCAGGAAGGAAAAGATATCTCTGCTGCGCCCAGTGGATTCTTACTCATTTCTCCATCATCAACAGCATCATCCTGGGGGTGACTGTGGTACCCACCACACCTGACTTGGATTCTACCAGATCACAATGGCCTTTCTAAAGAGCAGCCAGGGAGAGGTCTTGGGTTTGCCTCTTTTATTTATTCTTTTTTGCTGTAATCAAGGAGAAAGACTTGACTGATCATAACTAAACTTGGTCTCTAATAAACGGATGCCTGCTACACATATTTTTGTTTCCCCTTTGGATCTGCCATCTTCAAATCACAATTTTCTTGTCCAGATTATGTCCATCGGCAAGAAAAATGGATGGAGGACCCTGTGAAGCCCCTGGGCTCACCAGTACATGAAGCAGTTACATAATCCTGCTAAGCCACTTTCTCAGGGGTATTATGTGCAGTTGAATATTTTTTATTTCTAGACACTGAATGCGCTGGAATGGAAAAGACCCTCATCTCCATGAGGTGGTCCCCTGCTATCCCCTCTTAGAGGAGGGAATGGCAATCCCCTCTTGCCTGGAGAATCCCATGGACAGAGGAGCCTGGAGGGCTACAGTCCATGGGGTTACAAAGAGTCAAACACACCTGAGAGACTAACACACGCTATCCCCTCCATCCAGAACACTTCACTCCTGATGGTCACCTGACTCCCTCCTCTTTCTCATCAGAGCTGCACACAATGCCTCCTGGCCTCTCTAGCTTCCCCCAACCCCACTGCCTGTCTCCCTCCACTGGCTCTTGGGATCTCTTGTTGTTCAGTCGCTCAGTTGTGTCCAACTCTTTGCAACTCCACGAACTGCAGCACGCCAGACTTCCCTGACTTTACCATCTCCCAGAGCTTGCTCAAACTCATGTCTGTTGAGTCTGTGGACGATGCCATCCAATCATCTCATTCTCTGTCACGCCCCTCTCCTTTCCTCAGTCTTTCCCAGCATCAGGATATTTTCTGATGAGTCAATTCTTTGTATCAGTGGCCAAAGGATTGGAGCTTCAGCTTCAGCATCAGTCCTTCCAATGAGTATTCAGGGTTGATTTCCTTTAGAATTGAACGGTTTGATCTCCTTGCTGTCCAGGGGATTCTCCAGAGTGTTTTCCAGCACCACAATTCAAAAGCATCAGTTCTTCAGCAGTCAACCTTCTTTATGGTCCAGCTCTCATGTCTAACCTTCATCTGTCAGTTTCCCCCCTCCATCGGACAGAGGATCAGCCCACAGAATGTTGACTTCCCAGCACTTCCAGATAGTGTGTGTGAGGGCTAAGCACACACCCATGGCAGTCCTCAGAGGAGCTTAGGGGCAGGAAGCAAGAGGCATGTTCAGCACGTACCTCCAGCGAGGCACCTGGTGTGGGGTGTGGGGGCTGCAGTGACAATGAGAAATGGCTCTCCTACTCCAGCCTTTGTTCTTGAACCCATGAATTTCAACTTTGGGGGTCACAGCACCATATCTGGCTATTGATTGGGTGCACTGATGGGTAGCTGAGTCGTTCACAGGATGCTCTTGTATTCTCCCAGCCTATCTGCTTCTGACTGATGAGAGTAGGTCCTAAGACCAGTAGACCACAAGGCTGTGTGTTCAGTGTGGTATCTCCCCAGCTGTAAAATGACTTCTCAATTCAAGGTGTGCAGTCAGACCTCGGGGATGGATTCTATAAGCCCTTTGATGGATGCTGGGAAGCACTGTGAGCAGAGGAAGCAAACCCATACCAAGAGTAATGGCAGTTCCAGAAAAGACAAACTGCTGTTCTACCCAGATTAGAAGGGCTTCCCTAGTGGATTAGCTGATAAAGAATCTGTCCGCAATGCAGGAAAGATGGGACTAGGGTTCAGTCCCTAGCTCAGAAAGATCCCCTGGAGAAGGGAACGGTTACCTCCTCCAGTATTCTTGCCTGGAGAATTCCAGATTAAAAGAGGGTGATGGACTCAACCTGCCGCTAAGGGGCCCACTGGTGCTCTCAAGGCAGGGTGTCACGTTGAAGGGTCATCATTTGTCTTGGTTGCTGAAAGTTTGGGTGTCCAGCATGGGTATTGGTGTCTATGGGCCACTTAACATGCCCCAAGACCATAGTCATTATTTCTGAACACTCTCGTAGTAACGTAATTTCCAGGAAGAAAGAGGTATCTTTGCTGTCTCCTGTGGATTCTTGTTCATTACTCCATCATCAATAGCATCATCTGGGGATGACTGTGGTCATTCAAAGAGAGCAGCCAAAGAGAGATTTGGGGTTCATCATCTTTGATTTATTCTTTTGTGCCATAACCAAGTAGAAAGACTGGCCATCATCTCCAGGACAGGTCATCCCACTGACCTGGTCCCTGCGGGCCTGAACTATGGGACAGGTCCTCTGAAGGCCAGTTGGCATCCACACACTTTTGCCCACTGCTGTAGGTCCATCTCCAAACTAAGTTGTTCCCGATCTCCTAATATTGTTCCTTTCAGGCTCCTATCCCATAAGACAAGCCGTTTGCCCATGTCCAGGCGTCTGTGGATTTTCCTGCTTCTGGGTACTTTTCTATGTACAGTGGATGGCCAGTGTGCTGCCTGCGGGATGCCCCCACCGCCCCTGCTGTCTTTCAGGGTTACTTCTCAGAGAGGACGTGATGCAAAAAGAGTCAGTCTTCAGCCAGCTCATGAGGGGCACTTCAGCTGCACAGCCACCTGGAGTGCCCTGGCCAGGTGCTCCAGCCCTGTTGGAACCTACTAGCAACTCACAAGCTGTTCTTCAAACTGCCAGTGGCTTCTATATTGTAGAGAGCACATCTTGGGGCTTCCCTGGCAGCCTAGTGGTTAAGACTCTGCACTTCCAACAGAGTGGGGCACAGGCTCAATTTCTGGTCAAGAAACTAAGATCCTGCATGCTGCACAGTATGGCCAAAAAAAAAAAAAGAAAAGAAAAATTTCTAGAAAGAGCATGTCTTCACTCAAGAACCCCATAGGTCTATGCTGAGACGTTCCTGGAGAGGTTTTCTGCACTCTCCACCTGTGCAAGCCTTCATCACCTTATCTGGTGGATCGCAAGCCACTAGGGACAGAGAAACTTACACTCCAGGCTCTGCCTGCCACCGAGCCCTCTAAGACCTGCTCTGGGTCTCACGTGAGATAGAAAGCCTTTCAAACCACTCGATAAGCTGGTTAGAACAGAATTCCTGAGAGTGCTATCGATTTCCACCTCCCCCCAAGTCCAAACAACTTTAAGTTTTGTGCTTCTTTCCTGCTAGCTGTAGAAGATGTAGGATGGGCAGCAAATGGTTCTTTGCTTTAAAGGGAAGCCCCACGGGCCCTGGACACTGGGTCCCTGCTCATTTCATTGGCATGCAGCCCTTTATATTGTCAGAAGTCTCTTTCTCACTTTCTGCATACTCTATGCTCCACGCTCACCACTTCCAGTTCACATGGGTTATCAGTACAGAAGACCAGCCTGATCTATAGAATATCAGGATGACTATGGTCCCTATGAGGTGTCTTGTTGGGAGAATAGGAGAGTTAGCTCCAGTCTGGAACCAGAGAGTGAATGTGAACTTCTGTCCTTCTCCTATGATGACAAATTGTTTTTTATCCTCTTCACCAATGGGATTGGAGAAGAACACTTCTAGATCAATAGGTGCATACCATTTAACTTCCATTTCTGGCTCCCAGATGGAGAAGTGACTACCAGAGGAAGCTTCCTGCCATAAAGAACCATAAAACTGGGGGGAAAAATATGAAGCAATCTTGTTTGGGCAACAGAAAGCAGGCATTAGAGACTGTGATCCCTGAGAGAAGGGAAACTCATAAGGCAATCCCATTAACTGCCCAGCCTCTCTGCCTGGGGAAATTTCCTGACCACAGTATAGGAGTGAGAGCAGAGGAGAACAATCGTATTGAGCTGTGGGGACTGTGAAAATGATGTGAATCTGTGGTCAGGGTGCCAGAGAGGAGGCAGCTGTGCCCACAGGAACACCTCAGACATTTGCATGAAGATTACCTGCAAGTCTTTGGCTAAGAGTGGGGTTGTGAGTATACAGGGAAAGACTATGTAAGAATTACCTGAGATCAGGTGTTGTGGAGTTGAGAGACCAAAGTTTGCTGAGACACACTGAAGTTTCCAGCCAACCAGGAAGGAGAAGAGACATCAGAAAAGTTGTGCCTTAGGAGTAAAGACCATAACTTATAGCAAAGTCTAGTCTATCTAAGTCTAGAGCCTTAAATCAACTCTCAGTAAAGCTTGAAGACAGAATTCAGAAGGAGAGTCAAAGCAACTTAGAGGGGCCCAGGAAAAGCCAGATCCAAGTCTATGCAAGTTCAACTTATCAGCCAGGAATATCCACCACCTACAAGAATAAAACCAGCAGGACTCAGAGACAAATATCAAATTCAAAATCTCTAAAATGTGTCATCTGAAGTTCCAAATAATAGGAAAAAATCTAGACAAGCAAAGCACAAGGAAAATATAACTCATATGCCATAAAATAGGAGTCAATTGCCACTGACCGGAAGATAGCCCAGATGTTGGACTTAGCAGATATATAAAGCCATTATTATAAATATGTTCAAGGATTTAAAGGAAAATATGGCCCTAATGAACAAATCAATAAAGAATCTCAGCAGATAAATTAGAACTTGAAAAGAGAACTAAATGGAAATTCCAGAATTCACAGGCACAATAACAAGTGAAAAAGTAAGTGGATTCAAAGAAGATTAGAAATATCAGTAGAAATTACCTGAAGACAGATCAATAGAAACGATCCAATCAACAGAGAGGCCTTCTCTGGTGATTTAGTGGATAGGAATCTGCCTGCCAGTGCTGGGGACATGGGTTCCACCCCGGTCTGGGAAGGTTCTGCATGCAGTAGAGCAACTAAGCCTGCGCACCACAACTGCTGAGCCCAGGCCGCCTGGAGCCTCACGTGCCTGGAGCCTGTGTTCCACAAAAGAGAAGCCACAGCATGAGAAGTCCGCGCATCGCCGTGAGGAGCAGCCACCCCTCACCACAACCGCACACAGCCACAAAGACCCAGTCCTACCAGAGTAAATACAGACGTTTTTAAACATTTTAAAGAGAGAGAGGGAAATCTAAAGAAAGTTAGCAAATGCTCAGAGACCCTTGGAACAAAGTCACATGGCCTGGAATATGTGTAGTTGCAGTCCCAGAAATAAAACAGAGTGAAAGGAAGCACAAAAAGACTGAGTAAATAAAACAAAAAATTCCCAAAGTTGAAGATCTCCATATAATAGGGAGAACGCTATTTACAGATCCAAGAAACACAATAAATCCCAAATAGGATAATTACAAAACAAAACCCAAAAAAAGCCTGAAAACCGTACCTGCACACATTGTCATACTACTGAAAAATAGAAAATCTTGAAAGCAGCCAGATAAAAGAGCACATTACCTATCCAAGAAGAACCCAACACTCATGGCTGATATCTCATCAGAAACAAAAGAGATCAGCAAATAGTGGGAAATGATATTTAAAGTGTTGGAAGGAAAGACTCACCAACTCAGAATGTTATACCCAATGACAATGTCCTTCAAAAACAAGAGGATTGAAATAAAGGCATTTTCAGATCAATAACACACAAGGAGATCAAACCAGTCAATCCTAAAGGAAATCAGCCCTTAATATTCTTTGAAAGGACTGATGCTGAAGCTGAAGCTCCAATACTTTGGTCACCTGATGCAAAGAGCCAACTCATTCCCTGATGCTGGAAAAGATTGAGGGCAGGAAGAGAAGAGGAAAGCAGAGGATGAGATGGTTAGATGGCATCACCGACTCAATGAACATGAATCTGAGCAAACTCTGGGAGATAGTGGAGGACAGAGGCGCCTGCCAGGCTGCAGTCCATGGGATCACAAAGAGTTGGACTTGACTTAGCAACTGAACGACAACACAAGCAAAAGTTTACTGCCAGCTGATCTATATGGCCAGGACGCTCTTCCGGTGGAAGCTCCACCCAACTGACAACAAGAGTTTACAGGAGGAATGAAAAGTGCCTAAACCAGTAAATGAGTGAGAACACAACCACATACAGCGTCAGGGGCCGTGTCAGTCTCCTCGTTACCATACACCGCCTCTGGCGTGGTTTACAGAACGTCCTGCGTGCTTTGGGGTCAGATGGGTGAGCGGAATGGGAATGCGATGGGGCAGGACCCCCGCATCCTTAAGTGTTTTGTGATGCACCAAGTCTTTGCAGCTCCTCCTGGGGTGGTTTTGCTTCTGCCTCACTGCCTCAGCCAGGAGGGGACAGTTTCAGGTGACTCCACTTGGCTCCTCCCACCGAATGACTCCTTTTCTGCAGGTCACAGAATCAAAGCCAGGGTCCTGCCGACTCTGGATTGCAGCCCCCCGAGTTACACAATAAGGGACCGAGAAAGTGATCGCAGGTGAGCCCCTGGATTCGCTGTGACATGAAATTGGGCCAGGACTCTATTTATCACTGTCATTGGGGTCAGCAACAGAGTTTCAGGTCTCCTGGTAGCAGACCCTGCATCCAACAATCCTTGAAAGTCTTTTCTCAGGACACACATACCATGGTCAGTAGCCATATATCTATCACTTTGGGGAAGGATCAGGAAAATAATGATGGCATCAACCGGCAGTGACATTTACAGGATCTGTCCTCAAAGAGACTTGACTTCTAGTTAATCGATCAATAGTGTCCGGGTCTGTGAACAGAGCCAGACCAACCATCACATGTATTTTCCTGGTTCCACTGGCACCCATTACCAGCTCCGGCTCTCTTCATTGCCTGACGTATTTCTCCTCTGCAGACATCCTGATGGCCAATCTTAGTTATCAGCCTTACCAGTCGATGTATTGAGGGGCCATGGGTTCCGTTAGGGAGGACAAATGTCAAGTGTCTTGAGTGAGGCTCTGGGAAATCTCTCCGAGAAAGGAGACACGTCCCCTCTGTCAGAGGTAAGGAGATTGCTTCTGTTGATGGGGTGGGAGCCTGTGTGTAAGTGTGACTGCTGATTTCAGGGTGCAGTTCCATACCCAGCCCAGCCTCCATGGCACTGCTAACTCAGAAGTTAACACTGTCAGCCAGAGGACTTCCCTGGTGGCCCAGTGGCTAAGACTTCAAGCTCCCAAAGCAGGGGATCGCAGTTTAATGCCTGGTCAGAGAACTAGACCCCATGTGCCGTAACTAAGAGTTCACACGTCGCAACTAAAGATCCTGTGGGCTGCTACGAAGACCTGGCACAGCCAAATAATTCTTTTTAAATGATCAGACAATAGGCTGCCCGGATGATAAACAGAAACCTGCAGATCTAAAGACACTGAAATCCCCTGGATGTTCCAGAATTCATACCAGAGTCTGCCTCATTCCCGGGTGGCTCAGTGGCAAAGCATCTGCCTGCAATTCAGGAGACCTGGGTTTGATCCCTGGGTCAGGAAGATGCCCTGGAGGAGGGCATGACAACCTGCTCCAGTGTCCTTGCCTGGAGAATCCCGTGGACGGAGGAGCCTGGCAGGCTACAGTCCATGGGGCCCCAAAGAGTCAGACACGACTGAGCGCACATGTGCTGCCTCATCCCAAACCTCTCGGTCTGCCTACTAGACAGATTTTGTTCTGAGAATTCAGGACCACCAGCCCAAATGGGCCCCCGGTTACCTGAAGAATAATTCGAGTAGGGTGAGTGAGGTTCAAGTTTGCTTAAGGAAGAGGCCCAACAAGCAGTGGACTCCCGAGGGCTCCCGAGGGCTTCACTGCGGCCTCCACGGGCAGGAAGGTTGCTGTCTCCCCGAGGTTGCTTTCTAAAATGTAAACACAGCTTTTCTCCTCCTCCTTCTTCTTCTTTTTCTTCTCCTCTTCCTCCTCTTCTTCCTCCTCCTCCTTCAGTCTGTGGGATTTTCCTCTTTGACTGTACAATTTGCTAAAAATGAACATTTTGACAAGAAAAATATGTGGGCACCAGGGCCAGGAGGGAAGCTGTGAATTCTCTGCCTGCTGTCCCAGAGGGAGTGGGGGGAGCGGGGGCCCGCCTCGCGTTCCTGCCCCTGAGGGGCAAAGGGACTCCACCTGGGTTCCTCGCACCGTCCCATGCGGCCGCTGTCCTCAGTCCTTCCCTGCAGGGTGGCTCCTGGTGTCCCCCACCACCAGCCCAGCGGGGGCCCTCATGGTGATGACCAGGAAAAGGACCAACTCAGCCATCCCGAGTCCAGTATTCCCAGTGCCTGGCCTTAAGCCACATGACCTGGGGGTGGGGCCAGTGAGGCTCAGAGATGTGGAGCTCAGAAGGAACAGGGTTCGAGTTCAAAACCAGTCCTTCGGACCCCAGACCCCTTGCCTTATTTTTGCTCCACTCCGGCCCAGAGGCAATGCTAAGCACCAAGGACGTGGCTGAATGCAGAAAGAAGTCCTATTTGGTCAGAGAACTCCTCAGCCAGAGGATTCAGGGATGGAAAGGAGCTCCCAGTCAGGCTGCTCCTTACCACCTGCCCAGGTGTGAGCAGTCTGGGTCCTCAGGGAGTCTCAAAGGGCCTTAGTGGTCTTGGAGGGCCTCCAGGGGTCTGGGACCTTCAGGGATCTGTGGGGGCCTCTGCGGTCAGGGAGGAACTCAGGAGTGGACCTTGGGAAATCTGGGGGCCAGCGAGGGGATTTGTGATCTCAGAGGCCTAGGGGGCCTTGGTGGTCTGGGGAACCTCGAGGAGTCTGGGGGGACCTCAGGGAGTCTGGGGGGAACTCGGGAAGTCTGGGGGATTTCAAGGAGTCTGGGGGACCTCAGGGCGTCTGGGGGATCTCAGAGAGTCTGAGGGAACCTCAGGGAGTCTGGGGGGACCTCAGGAAGTCTGGAGAGACCTCGGGGAGTCTGGGGGAAACTTGGGGAGCCTGGGGGGCCTCAGGGAGTCTGGAGATACCTCTGGGAATCTGAGGGGCTTAGGGATCTGGGGGATCACTGTCTTGCTGAGAGAAACCAGTAGGGTTGGGGAACCCCAGGGGTCATGGGGCACAGAGCTTATCCCCAGATTCAGTTCATGGTGGGACATCTTGCATGCTTGCAGCCATGTGCCACTTCCTACTCAGTAAACCCAGTGTGACCAGCTCCAGGATGGGAAGCCAGGCAGGGGACCAGGAACATCCCTGAGGAAGAAGAGAAGTGGCAGCCGTGCAGCCAGAAAGCCTTTCAACTTTCAGGGTCAACACAGCCCCTCCAGATGCTCCAAAGTTAGGAAGCGAAGGGCAGCGGCGAGGGTGCCTCGGGGCTCTGCCTGCCCTGACCATAGAAGTCACTGTCCGAGTGAGTCACCAACATGTTCCTGCTCCCTGCAGCACAGGGCTGGGCGCCAGGACCCCGAGCAGGCCATCTGCTCCCGGGTTCCATCAGCGAGGCCACCTGGCTTCAAAGGAACCGGAGTGAAGTCACAAACAGAAAATCTGTGTTTAAAAGCTCAGGGCCTTTGGGGTCACCTCATCATGGGAGCCTGGACCTGGGCGGGGCGGGGGAGGGGTGGGCTCCCACAGTGGCAAGGCACATAGCGAGGAGCTCGGAGAGCCTGTCCAGTTCATCCTGAGCAGATGGCCTGGGGCACTTTCTCGGATGTGTGGCCCATTCATGACTTTCCTGGAAGGTTTTTAAAATTTTTATTCATTCCTGTGACCACATCCTCCAGGAATCACATCCACAGGGAATCATCCAGAATGCTCTGATTTCAGGGCTCAGGTTTGCATTCTTCGGGGGAGGGGGGGGTGAAAAGATTACCAGGGAAAGGGGTCTGCGTTATTTCTGCAACGGAAACTTGTTATTGTTGTTTGCTTAAGTTGTGTCCAACTCTTTGCAACTCCACGGACTGAGGCATGCCAGGCTTGCCTGTCCTTCACTCTCTCCTGGAGCTTGCTCAGACTCATGTACATCGAGTCGATGATGTCATCCAACCTTCTCATCCTCTGTCATTTCCTTCTCCTCCTGCCTTCAGTTTTCCCCAGCATCAGGGTATTTTGCAGTGAGTCAGCTCTTCGCATCAGGTGGCCAAAGTATTAGAGCTTCAGCTTCAACATCAGTCCTTCCAGTGAATAATCAGGGTTGATATCCTTTAGGATGAACTGGTTTGATCTTGCTGTCTAGGGGACTCTCAAGAGTCTTCTCCAGGACCACAGTTCGAAAGCACTCTGCCTTCTTTATGATCCAACTCTCAGATCCATACAAGACTACTGGAAAAACCATAGCTTTGACTATACAGACCTTTGTCGGCAAAGTGATGTCTCTGGTTTGTAATATGCTGTCTGGGTTTGTCATGGCTTTTCTTCCAAGGAGCAAGCGTCTTTTAATTTCACGGCTGCAGTCACCATCCACAGTGATTTTGGAGCCCAAGAAAATAAAGTCTGTCACTGTTTCCATTTTCCCTTTAATTGGCAGCAGCTAACGGAGACCAGCTGGACACAGAGAGAACACTGGCTCCTAGGCAAGGATGCAAGATGAGTGAGATACCGCCCCCTCGAAAAGGCTCTCAGTTTACTGGGACTTCCCTGGTGTCCAGCGGCTAAGACTCCACACTCCCAATGCAGGGGGCCCAGGTTCAATCCCTGGCTGAGGAACTAGATCCCACATGCCTCCCCTAAAAATGATCCTGCGTGCCACAACAAAGCCTGAAGATCCTGCGTGCTTCAACAGAAGACCGAGCACAGACAAATAAATAAATATTTTAAAAGAAAACAAACCCCCAAAAAAGAAGTTTGCTGGTTAAGGGGTGTGATCGCCTAGGTGGACTAGAGAAGAGGCAGCCCAGCCTGATCTTGTACTGCAGAGTCAGAATCCCACCTCCACCAACACTACTTCCTGCCCTCAGCCCCGTCCACCCCATCAGAACTTTCCTCCGCATGAAGACCCTGGGCATCCCCTCTGCATCCCTGAAATAAATCCCAAACTCCCTGGCCTGACTCCCTGCCTCCTCTACTTGGGCCCCGCCCACTCCTTGAAGTTGCCCTTCCCCCATGCCACTTGCCCGCCTTCCCCACCCCTGCTCCCAGGGAACTCCACCCTCCTGTAGGATAACAGCTCTCGCTCCTGGGGACATCCTCACACTTCAAACCTGATAGCCCTCTCCTCTGCGTGTCCTCTCTGTCTCCTGACGGTTGCCCATTGTTTTGTGATGGTTTGTGTAGGAGTCAAGTGTCCACCTGGTTGCCTGCTCCAGGTGGAGCGAGGTGGTACCACTTCCCCAACAAGCAGGCTTCTCTGGTGGCTCCGTGGTAAAGAATCCGCCTGCAATGCAGAAGATGCAGGGTCTATCCCTGGGTCAGGAAGATCCCCTGGAGGACGGCGTGACAACCCCGTCCAGTATTCTTGCCTGGAGAATCCCATGGACAGAGGAGCCTGGCGGGCTACAGTCCATGAAGTCACAAAGAGTCGGACGTGACCGAGCGACTTAGCACACACGCACCCCACCCAGCACAGCTCAGGACACAGGAAGAGGCAGGAAGATGCTCAGGAGCCCTCAGGAGAGTCCCTGACCCAGGCTTCGGGGGACCATGGCCACAGCTCAGGACACAGGAAGAGGCAGGAAGATGCTCAGAAGCCCTCAGGTGAGTCCCTGACCCAGGCTGCGGGGGACCATGGCAGAGGGCAGAGAAGAGACTGAAAAGGGGCGGGGACCTCAGAGGGGCTCCCTGAAAGGGTGAGGAGGACTAGCACCTGCCCCTCTGAGCTCTCAGATCTGGGAGTAAGGGGGTCTCTAGAGCTGGTCCTTGGGTAAGCTCTGCGCCCCACCCCCCGCCCCGAAATCTTCAAAACTGTAAAAGCCATAAGATACAACAGAAAAGCCTCCTGCATCCGTGCTCTGCTCCCCCACCGCATACAGCCTCAACCAATTTTCTTAGAAAGTCATATTTGAATCTCTGACTGCACCTTTTCAGGAGGGCAGGGCCGGCAGGGCTGGCCTGCCTGCAAATGGAAACTTTGCCGAGAATGCTGTGGTCTGGTGACCCAAACAAGCCCATTTGCAAATTGGCAGGTGGAATTGACCCCGTGGAGATAAAAGGCTTGATTGGGGAACATTTCAAGAAGTTGTTGAGTTTTTTGTTTTTTGTTTTTCTTTTACTGAGTGCAAAAGCAAGAGAGGGCAAAAAAAAAAATCAAGTTAATAAAAATTGTACTGAATGAAGTTAGACACAATAGTAGTATTTTAAAGCAACAACTTCCACGGAGGCTTTTAAAACAGATTTTTACAAGCTGTTTTTCTCTTTCCTTTTTTCTTGCTTGTTTTAAACCGTGCTCAGTGAAAAGCCTTCTAAATTACTGTTGACCACATTATTTTCAATTCTTGAACCACGATTTTTCCCCTGTGCCTGGGGAGGCTCCATCTCCGAATTTACAGACAGGCCGGTTCCCAAAGGACAGCTGCTATAATTCAGCTCTAAGATTCCTCAGTGTGAGTCTGCAGAAGCGATTTAATGATAACCGTGATCCCAAGGGACCCCAAAGGCCTTTGATGGGAGACTTAACCCTAGGAGCCCTTGTGATTACTCAGCGGCCCATCTCCACGTCTTCCCAAAATGAGAAGATGGGGTGAGGAAAGACCCATTTGTGGCAATAAACCATTTGAGATCAAAAGGAGGGCTGTGGACTGAATGTTTGTGTTGCCCCAAAGTTCATATGTTGAGGGCCTAGGGAGATGGGAGTGAGCTTTATTCACGTCGCAGCAGGGAGAGTTTGGGAGGTTCACACGGTTCTGGGAAAGGAAAGAGGCAGGCTGGTCAGAGGGCTATCTGGGTCGCCAGTGAGCTGCCCTTGTTGGCCATTATGAGAATGGAGCTGCGCCTGCCATGCCAGGGGTGGGCACAGGCATCCTTTGCTGCGAGTCCAGCCCCAAACTCCCCCACCTGCGTCCCCTACACTGGCATCTGGGTGCCACCCTGCCAAAGGAGCTGCCACTTTTGCGGACACTGTCGGAAACAGGGCAAGGGTGTTTCCCCATCCCTGGAATGCGCCTCCTTTGTATTAATTGGCGTAGAATTGCTTTGCAGTGTTAGGTTAGTTTTTGCTGCACAGCGAAATGAATCAACTACATGGACACATGTCCCCTCCCTCGTGAGCCGCCCCCCCTGCCCAACCCCATCCTTCGGTCATCACAGAGCAGCAAGCACCTGCTACGCGGCAGGTCCCCACTGCTTTACACCTCGTGGGGTGTTAACATACATGCCGATCCTGATCTCCCGACCTGCCCCCCCCCCGCTCCTTCCCCCCACGTCCGCACGTCCCTTCTCTACATCTGTGCCTCTATTCCTGCCCTGCACAACGGTTCATCTCTACCTTCTTTGTAAATCCCGTGCATGTGCGCTCAGTCATGCCCAACTCTTTGGGACCCCATGGACTATAGCCGGCCAGGCTCCTCTGTCCATGGGATTTCCCAGGCAAAAATACTGGAGTGGGTTGCCATTTCCTTCTCCAGGGGATCTTTTCAACCCAGGGATCAAACCAACGTCTCCTGCATTGCAGGTGGATTCATTACCACTGTTCCCCCTGGAAGCCCACCTGCATTAATATAGGAGATTTGTTTTTCTCCTTCTGACTTACTCTACTCTGTATGACAGACTCTAGTCCATCCACCTCTCTACAAGTGACCCAGTTTTGTTCATTTTTATGGCTAATACGGAATGCCCTCCTTTAAATACAGCCCCATCTTGCCTACCAGGTCCAGCTGTCTGCACTTCCAGCTGCTGTCTGCAGGCCCTGAGGTCTGCCCTGGCCTCCGCTGCCCTTTCGTTTCAACACTGTCCCCAAACCAGAGCGAGTCAACCCTCCTCTGCAGGCGGAGAAGCCCCAGGCTCCCTGTGTCAAGGATGTGCTTGCCCTCTGGAAGGAGAGGTAGGGGAATGAAAGGAAGCTCTTGTTTTTTTGGATTCTTCTAGAACAGCCTGAACACAGATGCTTATCACCATATGGAACCGCCCCTGTATGTCTGTCCACCTGTCTGAATCGTGGAAAATTCATATCCTTCAAGGAAGAAATAGTTCTTCTTCCATTCAATAGACTCTTATAAATATGTATATGGGTGGGGGACAAATTAGGAGTTTGGGATTAGCAGGTATAAACTTTTGTATATAAAATAAACAAGGTCCTACTGGATAGCACAGGGAGCTATATTCAAGGCCTTGTAATAAACCATAATGGAAAAGAATATGAAAAAGAATATATATGTGCAACTGAATCACTTTGCCTTACCCTAGAAACGAATACCACACTGTAAATCAACTATATATATATATATATATATATAGAAAGAGAGAGAGTACATTATGTAAGTATAATACAAATAGAGTTTTGAATCAAACTGAAAAGAACAGAGAAAAAGTATAGTCTAGCCTCGATCATAAACATAGACTTAGGGATGCAAACAGTAAGGAAAACTGGAAAAATTCAGTGAAGCCTGGAGTTAACAGCAACGTCCTGATGTCGGTCTCTTGGCTTTGACGCCCCGGCTGTAGTTATGTGAGATACTAACAACAGATATGTCATGAGGGATATATAGGAACTTCCTGTGTATCTAAATTATTCTTAAAACAAAAAGTGTATTCTAAAATTCTAAATATGAGCAAAGACTTTCAGCACTTAAAAATATAAGTGTCTACAGCGACCAAATAGGGTCTGTCCCAAAAATATTGGTGGTGATAAAGCAGGAAAATGACGTATCATATCAGCACAAGAAATAATAAAAGGTAATTGAATTATACCAATAGATATCAATGAGACACTTTGGGAAAAAATCATTATTTAAAAATTTGTAACAATTAAACACATTTCTTATTTTAAACATGATGAAATTGTGGATTTAGAACCAAAAGCCATTTATCACTTAAGTAACAGGTCACGAGCCTTAAAGATCAGTCATCCTGTGATGTGTCCTGTCCAGTGACTGTTCCCATTTTAAAATAAACCTAGAAATACCAGAGAAAGTTGCTTAAGAAGCAAAAGAAATAACATAGAAATGTAGAAAAAGGAGGCATACAAATATTCTTTCTCTTGTGGTCATAAGGGCTTCCCTGGTGGCTCAGAGGTAAAGAATCTGCCTCCCAAAGCAGGAGACGAGACGTAGGTTCAATCCCTGGGTTAGGGAAGGTGCCCTCGGGAAGGAAAGAGCAACGCGTTCCAGTATTCTTGCCTGGAAAATCCCATGGACACAAGATCCTGGAGGGCTACAGTCCATGGAGTTGCAAAGAGTCAGATACGACTTAGCAACTAAACAACAACAATATCACAAGTATAAACCTGGGAAAGCAACCGGTAAATTAACTCTGGACGATACGGCACATACAAAAGCAAAGGTTACCAATTGTGTATTATGCAAGTGTCAGGCAATTAGAAAAAATGCTTGTAAAATAAGAGATCCCAAGAGCAGTAAAAAAAAATCAGATAATTCATTTTTTAATCATTTTAATTTAATTGTTTAATAATTGCCTTCCCATTTACTAGAGAATATACAACTTAGCAGGCCCTAATAGGAGAGAAAAAAAAAAGGAAGGCAAAAAGCAGAACTGTATTTTGCTCTTGAGGAAGAAGAAACACAAGAAAGATGATGGGCCAGTGGGCAGAACCCAAATGTTACATATTCAGGAAATTCACAAGACATTGGCCACGTCCTGAAGAGCTCGAAATCAGCCATGTTGGCCACGATGGGAGTATTTACACCAAGGGGATCACCAAGCATCTTGAATCGGGTCTTTCCTTCCTGCAGAGCCCTTTTCCTAAACACCGTCACGTCTGGTAAAGACAAAAGACTTTTACTGGTCCTCTCAGCAATGTGATAAATTGACTTTGAAATTCCAGAGGAAGAGTGTACGTGCCCCTGTGCACATGGATAGATCTATGTGCGTGTATGTGCATGGGTGTGACCACTTTAAAAAATTAGAGTTAAAAATGTTTAACTCGTGTATGAACACAAGGGCTTCACAGGTGGCTCAGGGATAAAGAATCTGCCTGCCAATGCGAGAGATGCAGGGGGTTCAATCCTTGAGTCAGAAGATTTCCCTGGAGGAGCAATTGGCAACCCACTCCAGTATTCTTGCCTGGAAAACCGGAGGGACAGAGCAGTCCATGGGGTCGCAAAGAGTCGGACATGACTTAAATAACAATGAACAAACAGAAAAATCCAAAAAGATATATAAAGAATATTACCAATACTAGCTGGGTGGTAAGATTGTAGGTCCTTATTTATTTTTCTTATTTTTATTTTTCATAACAAACATCTATTGCTTGTATGATTAGGAAACCCTTTTTCATTTTTTTTTCAGGTTTTAACAAGCTAGAAGAAAGTAGAACAGCACTTTTTTCCCCATCCATGTAAAAGAAATTCTACTAAAGAAATGGAAACATCTCATTGGATACAAGATGGAGGGGTTTGATTATGTTAAAAAAAAATTAACTTCTTTCATAATCATATGCATGATAAAATTTTAAAAGAGCAATGCTATGCTATGCTAAGTCACTTCAGTCGTGTCCGACTCTGTTCGACCCCATAGACGGCAGCCCACCAGGCTCCCCCATCCCTGGGACTCTCCAGGCAAGAACACTGGAGTGGGTTGCCATTTCCTTCTCCAGTGCATGAAAGTGAAAAGTGAAGTCGCTGAGTCGTGTCCGACTCTTCGCAACCCCATGGACTGCAGCCCACCAGGCTCTTCCATCCATGGGATTTTCCAGGCAAGAGTACTGGAGTGGGGTGCCATTGCCTTCTCCAAAAGCATTGGGAAAATGTGTAATAAACAAATAAAAGTTATAAGAAGTATCCGTATGAAACATACAAGATCAATATTCAGTTTCAACTTAAGTGATCAGAGAAGGAAAAACAATTAAATTTATACACCAGAAAATTATGGTGACACATTGTCACACAGGAAAATGCAAAGCTTCTTTACTAGCAATTAAAGAAATAAAACTCTAAACAATACGAAAGTATTATTATACCCCTGTGAATCCAGCCGAAAAAAAACAAAACGATAAGATTCGCTTGGAAGAGCTAAGGGAAAACTATCTTTGCACACTGCTGATGGTGGGACCTGCTGAAATCTGGTTGGGTCTGGTGAGGATCTTCGAGGATGTCTGATTGAGAAAAAGAGACAAGCTATTTATATTTTTTTATATCACGTTGGAAAATATGCTGTAAGGCAGGGTTTCCCAGGAAAATTTCTGGAACCCGGCCAAACAAGCACGTTTCTACTCTGCAGGACTCCTCAGTGCCTTTCCATGAATCCCCAAGACTGTGTGACATAGACCCAGTTAATTGGCCCTCAGAATCTTTTTTATGGTAACTTTATTGGCATCCCACAGCACACTAGGCTACTGGAAATCAGAGAGAAAATAAGAGAAGCATTTTGTCTAAAGATGTCATTTCTTAAAGTGAAATCTTGGAGACAGTCTCAATTTACCTGAACGCGAGAAAGGTTGTCCAATTCCCTTGTACCTGGTAAGAAATCTTTTGCGTGGAAGTTCCCTCTTGTCTGCCAGGTAGATAAGCAGGCTTTTTGACTCCTAACTGAAGTCATTGAGAAAGACTTGAATAGGACGAGAGCCCTGCACTTGTCACTAGAGCTCCGTGTCCTGAGATGCGTTGCTCAGGGGTCCTTGTTTCATTGGGAAAACTAACTGGATTCCATTATCATCTTATCCAGAGATATTATCAAAAATCACATGTCCTACTGCAGGCAGACCGGAAAAGTATTCTCAGCATTAGATGCACGCATATCTCGGTTAACCTTCAGAAAGGGGAAGAAACCGAAGCCTGGTTCCCCATTGATGGTGTCAGCTCAGCCAACTGACCCCTGATTAGATCTTAGTTTGAGTTAGGATCGGAAGGATAGACGCATGCACATCTTATTCAGTCTCGTATTCTGCCGATGTGTTTGCCTTTGGGTTTCCTAGAAAGCATTCCTGTTTGAAAATGTCCAGTCTTCTCCCAGCCACGTGGAGGGAAAGAGGAAATTCACACTGCTTTGGTCACTGGTGGGGGTGGGGAATTGAACCAAAGAAACATAAGTGGAAAACCAGAGCATCAAAGACTCACGCACAGGTTAACATACGTTTACAAGGGCAGTGGTGATGAATACAGCCTATGCCACCCTGCAGGGACAGAGAGGCTGGGGACCCACAGCTGTGGACAGCATTCCCCCCGCCCCCACCCCTCACCTCATCCAACCACTTGCATCCCATAGCTCCCACAACATTTCACACATACACACACACGCATGCACGCATGCACAGAGTTTGTCTGTTTTCTCAGTAGCCTGATCTTGGTAATTCAGGAAGCAAGAGAAAGTACCAAAGTGGTCACTAGCCAGAGAGAACCCATGTGTTCCCAGCAACATTCAAATGACCTTGGCCATCAGGAAGACCTCTTGGGGCAGACCCCAGCCTGGAATGACCCCTGAAGGCCACCACTCCTCAAGCCAAAGACACATCTGTTCCCATTCATCCCATTCACTTCTCATTCCTTGGCCCAACACATCCGTGCAGAGCCCCTCAAGGTGCACGACCCCAGAACGGGGTGAGTTTTCTGTCTCCCCTCCTGCCGCCAAATGTTCACAGTCTAGGACACGGAGCATCTCAAAGACCCAGGTCCAGCAAAAATGAAGCCGGCCAGCTGCGTGCATTTAGAACGAGATGGCAAATGAGACTTGTATTTCCAGGTTTCCAAAGCAGCCACGGAAAGGGCCGGTCTCCACGGCCCAGAAAGGCCCAGCCTTCCCAGCCTGTTGCGGCTGCAGGAGAAGGGCCTGTGGGCCACTGGCTTTGATGGCTGCCCCTGGGGGCCGTACTCCGTGGCTGGTCACCAGCGGAGGTTTGCGAGTTTATCACATTAACTGTGTCTGATCCCTGAATCCAAATTACAGGCCAAAGCCACAAAATTGTCTCCCAATCAGAGGCCTCTTGCTCAAGTCCCCCACAAACACCAATCCCCCTTAATCAGGAACCGGGGGACGGGCCAGGCACTCTGCAATGGGGAGCACACTCATTTTTTTTTCCAATTTTACAAAGCTCCTCTGCAGCCTCCCTCTAATTTTCCAGCTCAGGTTCTTTTGAGGAGGTTTTGTGCCTTGCAAGCCAGAGTCCTATGGCAAGCAGAACAACGGCAGGAACGGCAAAAGGCCAAGCCAGAGCCCAGAGCGGGCTGCCAGACCAGCCTCCACCCCTCGAGGTCTCCTGCGAGCTTGGCGTTCATGTGGTCTTGATGCTTTAGTCCAGGCATCTGACCACGAGACGCTCGAAAGCTATGAGCTCCGTGCTTCTGCGTGATTTCCAAAGAGCTACCTTTGCAGGCAGAATCCCACCTCCCTGCATCCCAGCCCTGCATTCCAAATTCAGAGGGAAACAGCATCCCTGGAGGACAACCTGGGTTTCTTTTTCCCTTGAGCTCTTTGCAAGGCCAGGATGGTTGTGGGAGGGGTGAGTGGTCACCGATTCTAAAGGAAGCAACCTAGGCCCAGCCATATGGGTGGGCCCCACAGTGTGAGAGGAGGACTGCAGAGCAGCCTTTGTGCACAGCACTGGGGTCTCTCTCGAAGGCCAAGCTGTCATGCACTTGGGGCTGAAGGACCACTGCAAAGGGAGGCTATAGAGGAGAGTGGTGCACGCGTGGAGGTTTTATAGGAGGAGTGGGAGGGAAGGGAGGAGGCATGGACGTGGGCAAAGAGGGTCTTGGAACGCCAGGCTACTCATTGGAGAAAGTCTTCAGGGGGCCTTGGGGGGCCACTGGGGGGGTACCCAGAGCAGTGGAACAGTCTTAACGTCAAGCCAGGCGATCATTATAGTAACAACACACACCTTACCCTCATGGTGGCTCTGCTTGTCTGCACAGCTTTACATTAAGTCCTAAGGCCAGTAGTATCAGTCCTCAGACTTTGTTCTTTATACCGTGCTGGTTTTTGCCTGCCCATATAAACTTTAGAATCAGTGTGTTGATATCCACAAAACAACTTGCTGGAATTTTGATTAGATAGCATTGACTCTCTAGACCAAGTTGGGAAGAAGAACTGATATCTTGAGAAGCTTTTTTTCCTAAACATGGAATTTATTTTATTCTCTGATTTTTTTCATCAGAGTGTTGTAGTTCTTCTCAGCTAGATCTCACACAAATTTTGTTAGATTTATTACCTAAGTATTTTATTGGGGACGGGGTATGCTAATGTAAGGGCTTCCCATGTGGGCACTAGTGGTAAAGAACCCATCTACCAATGCAGCAGATGTAAGAGATGTGGGTTTGATCCCTGGGTCGGGAAGATCCCCTGGAGGAGGGCATGGCAACCCACTCTAGTAGTCTTGCCTGGAGAGTTCCATGGACAGAGCCTGGTGATCTACGGTCCATAGGGTCACAAAGAGTCAGACATGACTGAAGCGGCTTAGCACAGACGCATGCATGCTAATATAAACAATATTGTATTTCTCATCTCAAATTCTACTTGTTCATTGCTGGTACTTGGTAAGCAGGACTGACCTGTATATTAACCTTGTATACTGCAACCTTGCCACATGCCTTTGCCTTTTAATGATTCAACCCAAAAGTTTTACTCATCACTTTTACTCATAATTTGTTGGCTAGGACAAGTCACACGGCCGTACCAGCAGCAAGGGAGACTGAGAAATGTCATCTTTCCGTGAATAACAGGTGCCGAGGAAAAATCCCATTGTTGTAGGGAATGGATATCAGAGGATGCAGTGATACCCGGCCCCTAGCCTCCTCCCCGGGCAGTCTCTCCTTGCGTGATTCTGTCTATACGATGCCCTTGTTAGGAATCCAGCCTCCTTCCAGGTATCTTTATTTGTCCTAGTAGACATCAGGTAACCACTGGATCAGCACACACGTGCCTCCCAAGTTCAGTTCAGTCGTTTAGTCATGTCCGACTCTTTGCAACCCCGTGGACTGCAGCACGCCAGGCTTCCCTGTCCATCACCAACTCCTGGAGCTTGCTCAAACTCATGTCCGTTGAGTCGGTGATGCCATCACCAGCTCCCAAGGACCACTTGAATTCTTAGAGATGATGCGGCCCACGCCCACATCAAGGAGAGGACAGCTGCCCCAACTCCTTCTCATTCATGCTCTCAGCACCAGCGCAGCCTGGTGAGGGAAGAGCATTTTACACATTGGTCTGTATCTGCAAGCTCCTCTTTGCATTTCCTCCTGCCTTCAGCCAACACCCTGCATCTCAGGGGGCATAGTCTGGACTTCCTCTGCTCTGAAGTGGTCACTGCCCAGCGATGATCATACTGGCTATGTGTTTACAAGTGTCGTCTACCCTGGGGCCCACTAAACTCTGCCTAGGGCACCAGCTTCCCACCCCTTTGTCTGCTGGAGCCATGTGTGAATTCAGGCTCCTCCTGGCCTGGCACCTGGGATGCTCCTTGGTGACAGGGAGAACCCCATGAGGCCACATCCTGATGAGCCACAGGGAGTCTGGCTCAGGTGTCCCAAGGACAGACAGGGGGCCTGAGGGTCTGCAAAATGCCTGGGTATCCTTTGGAGTTGTTTTGGGTTTGATTCTTTTTTTCTGGTTTTAATATAAATATTTGTTCATAGGAGGATAGAGTGTATGGAAAGGACGTGGTAGAGCATAGAAGGAAGGGGAAAAATCAACCTTATCAACCCCTCAAAGCTCAGCTCCTTCCATTTTGTGATATGTCCTTCAAACCAGCTACGTACGTCTTACAGTTGAGCTAGTGTGGTACCTGTGCATTTGTATCTCACTATATATCAACCTCTGGATATGCCATAATCCACCATCCCCTGTGATTGGACATGAGATCATTTCTAGGATGACTCTTGTAAGTTTCTTGTTTGGCAGTGAGGTCACAGGTCTTCGTGCAAGCCGCAAACGTGCTCAATCGTGGCGTCCTTCTCATCCAAGTGTTCGGTTGCAAGCAACTGAAACCAGTGCTGATGGCGTTAAGCAAGAAAGGAAAACCAGATGGCGAAAATGGGCTGGGCCAGGGGAGGTGAGGCAGCATGAACTCCAGCCAGACCAGGCCCGATCCTGTCTCAGGAGGCGCTTGAACCATCCCCAGCACCGGACCTGTGCTGGCCCAGACCTGGTCAGCAGGCGCTGTGACCTCATCGCTGCGCCTGAATCTGGACGCCCTGCCAGCCCTACAGGAGGGATTTCCTGCCTCTTCTGATCCTGTCCACCACCGGTTCCCATTCAGCACGGTATTACCTCCACTGCGGCTGAGGGGACAAAGCAGAGGGCCCCTGCATGGACACATCCCAGATCTTTCCCCACAAGATCTTTCTTCATAGAGCATGGACCTGTGCGTGGCTAATCAGGACACATGCCCACCCTGTTAAGTTTCTTAATGTCTCACACACGCACACACACACACACAATTTCTGATGCACTCTTATTCATGGTTCTAGACCTTAGGACCTCCCTGAAGATGGAAGAGAAAAGATGAAAGAGAGAGGACAAGAGATAGAAGGACCAGGCAGGAGGTTTGACCAATGAGAAGCCCTCTTTGGATGTGTCTAGATCTCTCCAGTCCCAGAGAACAGCCCTCCCCCGAAGACTGACCCTTCACTTGATTGTATAGAAAAGATGACCCTTTATACACAGAGAAATGAACACATGAGTGTTCAGAACAGCATTATGCTCACAGTCCAAACACAGAAGTAACCCAGATGAATCCATAAAATGTGGCACAGCCATCCAGTGGAATATTACTCAGCCATAAAAAGGAATTAAGCACTGAAATGTGCTACGAAACACAGATGAACCTTGGAAACATTATGCTAAAGAAGACACAAAAGCCCCCATATCAGAGGACTCCGTTTACGGGAAACAGTCAAATTAGGTAAATCCATAGCAATAGAGAACAGGTTACTGGTTTCCTGGGGCTTGAGGGGGTGAGGGGCAGAGGAAAAGGGTGTGTCTATTAATGGGTTCATGGTTTCTTTCAGTTCAGTTCAGTCGCTCTGTCGTGTCCGACTCCTTGTGACCCCATGAATCGCAGCACGCCAGGCCTCCCTGTCTATCACCAACTCCCGGAGTTCACTCAGACTCATATCCATCGAGTCAGTGATGCCATCCAGCCATCTCATCCTCTGTCGTCCCCTTCTCCTCCTGCTCCCAATCCCTCCCAGCATCAGAGTCTTTTCCAATGAGTCAACTCTTCGCATGAGGTGGCCAAAGTAGTGGAGTTTCAGCCTTAGCATCATTCCTTAGCATCATTACTCCCATTCCTGGGAGTTTGAAAATTCAGATTTTCATCATCATTTCCTTCCAAAGAAATCCCAGGGCTGATCTCCTTCAGAATGGACTGGTTGGATCTCCTTGCAGTCCAAGGGACTCTGAAGAGTCTTCTCCAACACCACAGTTCAAAAGCGTCAATTCTTCGGCCCTCAGCTTTCTTCACAGTCCAACTCTCACATCCATACATGACCAATGGAAAAACCATAGCCTTGACTAGACCATGGTTTCTTTAGGAGTAATGAAAATGTTCTAAAATTAAATAGTGACAATGGTTGCACAGCTCTGCAAATATACTGAAAATCACTGACTTACACACTTTAAATGGGTGAACTTTATGGTGTATAAATTATATCTCAATAAAGCTGTTTTTAAAATGGTGAACACTGTAATTTCTAGGGGCTTCAAATTTTGTCATTCCTTCCCCTGGGTTTTAAAGTCCGACAAAGCCAGAGGCATCCCAGCTTTGTCATAGCTAATGACTCTGTGGGCCTCTATTTCCTCATCTGTAAAATGGGGAAGAAGTGACTGTCCTCAGAGGCTGATGTGAAGATGAATTAGCTGCTCTCTGTAAAGCAGCTGTGTGGGTAGAGAGGAAGAGGATTGTGTGTGAGGGGGGGGGGCGGGGGGCAGTTCCTAACTTTCCTTCCTGTTCCCACCTTCCTGATCGCTGGATTCCCCTCTCCTCCCGCCCTCCACCTCTAGGCATTGCAGTCACACCTTCCTTGCCACCATCCTTATCTTTCATCTCCTCTTTCCAAACCCCCTCTTTCTATGACTTTGAAACTTGCACGGGAACTTGCTGGTGGGTGGACTCCGAGTTTGGACTCATCAGCCAGAAAGGGCAGGAAGAAGGGATAGGTGAGGCTTGGGAAGGGGCCAAGAAGAGCCTCCCAGGTCTCCGTCTAGGAAAGCTCAGATTCCTCTCCCCCCCGAGAGCTGCTCTGACGTCACCCCTGTGGCCCCAATCCTGCCCTCTGTGACCCTCAGTGGCTCGCTTCCTGCTGTTGTAATCCCAGCCTGGGAAGCCACAAGTTCTGAGACCTGTTTCCAATCCATCCAAAAGCACAGAGCGAAGAGTGCATTCAGCCAGGACAAGGCAGCAACACCCAACTCCCGCGTATTTCCCCCAAGTCCGGAAGGCTATCGACTCGCCTAACAGCACTGCTACCGCACTGCGCAGAGCGGGGGCTGCTCTCCAGTTGCGGTGCGTGGGCTGCTCATCGGCGGGCTTCTCTTGTTGCGGAGCAAGGGCTCTAGACGCGCATGTTGACCGATCTTATTGGCAGTTACAGAAGCTTTTGATTGAAAAAATGAGTTGAGTTGGCTGTGACTTAATGAAGGGGCTCTTTTACACGACTACAATTTTCAGATTTATAGTGCGCCTCAGGGCTTCCCTAAAGAATCTGCCTGCAATGCAGGAGACCCAGGTTCCATCTGTGGGTCAGGAAGACCCCCTGGAGAAGGGAAGGGCAACCCACTCCAGTATTCTTGCCTGGGGAATTCCATGGATAGAGAAACCTGGTGCGCTACAGTCCATGAGGTCGCAAAGAGTCAGACACGACTGAGCAACTGCCTTTTCACAGCTAATAATGGCTGCCCTCCCCGTGCCATCTGGATTCACCCACCCAAACTCATTTAGTTTCTGTGAAAACCCTGTGAGGTCAACACTATCCTTAGCAGTCCCTCACATCCACGGGTTCCCTATCGTGGATTCAAATCAACCACGGGTCAAAAAATACTCCAAGAAAATGAAAATTCCAGAAAGCTCCCAAAAGCAAAGCTTGAATTTGCCGCACAGTGGCAACCACGACCGAGCACCGACAGTGTCGTCGGCGTCACCCGTAACCACGAGACGACTTCAAGTGTACGGGAGAGGGGCTTCCCGGGCGGTCCAGGGGCCAAGAACCCGCCTTCCAACCCAGGGGACTCAGGTTTGATCCCTGGTGGGGGAACTAAGATCCCACCTACTGTGGGGCAACTAAGCCCGAGTCTCAACTGGAGAGCCTGCATTTGGCGACTAGAGAAAGCCCGCGTGCTGCAAATCCAACAACAGCAAAAAAAAAAAAAAAAACAGAAAAAATTTAACAGTGAAGCCTAATGGGAAGCTGTGTGTGGGTTATATGCAGGCCTTTATAAATAAAGGCCACAAGTACCAGCAGATTGGGGCATCTAAGGGGGTTCTGGAATCGGCCCCCTGTGGATAATGTCAACGATTTATCTCCGTTCCCCCCACCCATCTGCTTTAAAGGGTTCAGACTCTGCTTTTCAGCCGAGTGCATACCCTGCAATCTCTCCTTGCGGGGTTTCCTTTATACTGTTCAAACACCTAGAACATTGTCTCCTCTCTCTTAGCCTTCCTCATTCTTGGATAAAGCCTTTCTCTTTACTCCTCCCTAAAATTCTAACTGTGGGACTTCTCTGGTGGTCCAGGAATTAAGAAGCTGCCTTCCAGTGCAGGCGACATGGATTCGATCTCTGGTCAGGGAATTAAGAGCCCGCATGCTGCAGGGCAATGAAGCCCGCGCACTGCGACTCAAGAGCCTGTGGGCCACAGTCAAGATCAAACCCAGGTCTCCGGCATTGCAGGCAGATTCTTTACTGTCTGAGCCACAAGGGAAGCCCGACTAAGATCCTATGCAGCCAAAAATAAAGAATATTTTTAAAAGAAAATTTTAATCACAACATGCTTTTCATGACTTCTCCTGTCTATCTCTGCAAAGGAGTGAATACGACAGGGATAGTGGTTGCCTATAGAAGGCATCTGCCTATTTTGCCACAAACTTTCTCTTAAAAATAATATTTCCATGTATTATTTCTCAGGCCTCCAGTGGAAAGTCCTGGAAGACACACACCATAACTCAGTTATGCTTGGGCCCTGTCCCTCTGCCCCCTGACATAAACCAAGACCTTATCAAACACAAGGATTTGATGGCAGAGTTTAAACTTTAAGACCCGTCCCATCTTTGCTCTTCTTCCCACCTGTGGTGGGCTGAATGGTGGCCCCCAAGAGTCGTGTTCCCCTCTTGACCACCAGAGCCTGTGCATTCGATGGCTTTTGGAAATAAGGTCTTTGCAGAAGTAATCAAGTTTAGGATCTTCTTGGATTATCCAGGTGGTCCCTAAATCCAACAACAGATGTCCTTATAAGAGACAGAACAGGACAAGACACACAGAAAAGAGAAGGCCCTGTGAAGACGGAGGCAGACACTGGATTGATGTGGCCACAAGTCAAGAGACAGGGGAGCCCCAGAAGCTGGAAGAAGCAAGCACAGGTCTCCCCAGGATCCTGCAGAGGGGACAAAGCCCTGCCAACTTCCTGATTTGGGACTCTAGCCTTCAGAACTAGGAGAGAATCGGTTACTGTTGTCTGAAGCCACTCAGTTTGTGGTCCTCTGTTACAGCTGCTGCTGCTGCTAAGTCACTTCAGTCGTGTCCGACTCTGTGCGACCCCATAGACGGCAGCCCGCCAGGCTTCCCCGTCCCTGGGATTCTCCAGGCAAGAACACTGGAGCGGGTTGCCATTTCCTTCTCCAATGCAGGAAAGTGAAAAGTGAAAGTGAAGTCGCTCAGTCGTGTCTGACTCTTCTCGACCCCATGGACTGCAGCCCACCAGGCTCCTCCGTCCATGGGATTTTCCAGGCAAGAGTACTGGAGTGGGGTGCCATTGCCTTCTCCGTCTGTTACAGCAGCAGGGGGAAAGCATACTTGGCCTGACTCACCAGGACCAAAGAAGGGTGGAGGCTCACAGGGGAGGGAGCAGCGTGACCAGCCCTCTCACCTCACAAGAGCTCAAGGAGCATGTATTTGCCTGTTGGCCAAGCTGCCGGCACTAAGCTTGCGTTTTGCTCGGAAATTTCCCAGCTGCTTTTTCCAGTTTCCTCTTTGGGTTAGAAAGGCAATTAAAACTTTCTAATCACCAAGAAAGAAAAGAAAGAAAATGAAGTCGCTTAGTCATGTCCCACTCTTTGCGGCCCCATGGACTGTAACCTATCAGGCTCCTCTAACCATGGGATTTTCCAGGCAAGAATACTGGAGTGGGTTCCATTTCCTTCTCCAGGGGAATCTTCCTGACCCAGGGATTGAACCCGGGTCTCCTGCCTTGCAGGCAAGCTCCATTCTAAAGGCTATGACAAACCCAGACAGCAGCATATTAAAAAGCAGAGACACTTTGCCAACAAAGGTCCTTATAGTCAAAGCTATGGTTTTTCCAAAAGGCATGTATGGATGTGAGAGTTGACCATAAAGAAGGCTGAGCACCGAAGATCTGATGCTTTTGAACTGTGGTGCTGGAGAAGACTATTGAGAGTCCCTTGGACTACATGGAGAGCAAACCAGTCAATCCTAAAGGAAAAATCAACCCTGAATATTCATTGGAAGGACTGATGCTGAAGCTGAAACTCCAGTTCTTTGGTCACCTGATGTGAAGGGCCAACTCATTGGAAAAGACCCTGATGCTGGGAAAGATTGAAGGCAGGAGAAGGGGGCAACAGAGAATGAGATGGTTGGATGGCATCACTGACTCAATGGACATGAGTTTGAGCAAACTCAGGGAGATAGTGAAGGACAGGGGAGCCTGGCGTGCTGCTGTTCACGGGGTTGCAGAGAGTTGGACACAACCGAGCGACTGAACAATAATCACCGAAGGAGAGAAGGGTTGACCAGAGTCCTTTGGGCACCGGGAGGCCCTCCGGACTGGTGGTCCAGGACTCCTCTCTCCCCAGTAGGCCCAAGCCTCAGCGAAATGTTTAAACCAGCCTCCCCTGTCCTTCTTCCCTTCGGGGCCCCTGAGGGCAGCCTGTGCCCTGGCCATGGGCTGACGCTGTCAGCAGCTTCCAGTCCGATGGCTTCTTGACACTTCTGCCTCTTTGCTTCCGCCAGTGTCAGTGACCTGCACGTTTGGTCAGTTTCACTTCTGATCACCTCTCCCCCCCCCTTTTTTTTAAATGACTCTGGGCCCCACCTATCCAAAGACCTGGGTAGGGCCTCAGGCTGTCCACCCTCTTTGACCACCAGAAATCCCCCTTTTTGTTTCTGACCCTCAGCCTTGCCTTGACACTTTAACCCTTAACTAACATGCTTCCTTTTTTAATCATTGGGGTTTCCCTGATGGCTCAGCAGTAAAGAATCTGCCTGCAATGCAGGAGACAAAGGAGACATGGGTTCGATCCCTGGGTCAGGAAGATCCCCTGGACAAAGAAATAGCAACCCACTCCAGTACTCTTCCTGGAGAATCCCATGGACAGAGGAGCCTGCTGGGATGTAGTTCATGGGGTCACAGAGAGTTGGACATGACAGTGACTGAATGGCAATTTTTAAAATTCACTTTTTTACTTCTTTTGCATGTTGAGAAGTAAGAAGGGAAGATTATCGTGGTTAAACTTTTTTTTTTAATGCGTGCTCTAGGATTTAAATCTCATGAACACAGATAGCTCAGGAGAAGTCAGCAAATAAAAGTGAGTTTATAGACTATAAAGCCATTTTGTAATCCTCTTTCTGAATATAAACTGAAATGTTTAATTAATTCCACATACAGCCTGCATCACATGGCCTTCATTCTGCACAAGAACAAATACATGAATGAATAAATCCAACAGGCCTTGACATATGCCAGGCCCCAGGCTAACGCCCCACACGCGTTACCATAATTACTCGTCTCCACAGCCTTCCAGACACACAGTCATGCTCCCTTTTACAGACGGAGAGAGATTTGCCGGATGCACACCTACTGGCTAATACAGGTCTGTGTGTGATACTCTTCTGCAAGCTCACAGATATGCTTGCAAATTTCCTGGCACCCTGAAAAAGTGGTTTGGTTTTGCATGAATTTTTGAAAAGTAGATCATTATTCTGGTTCTCAGAAAAAGACCCCTCAGGATTTTTTTTTTTTTTTTTAAATAATATAGGTAGCAACCCACTCCAGCATTCTTGCCTGGAGAATCCCATGGACAGAGGAGCCTGGCGGGCTACAGTCCATGGGGTCGCACAGAGTCGGGCACGACTGAGACGACTGAGCACGCAGGCTCTGATGGTAAAGAATCAGCCTGCAGTGCAGGAGATAAGGGAAATGAGGGCTTGATCCCTGGGTCGGGAAGATCCCCTGGAAGAGGAAATGGCAACCCACTCCAGCATTCTTGCCTGGAGAATCCCATGGACCCAGGAGCCTGACAGGCTACGGTCCATGGGGTCACAAAGAGTCGGACACGACTGAGCATCTAAGTACAGGCAGCTTTATGGACGTTCCCTATGCTCTAAAAAGGCTTACCTGGTGGCTCAGAGGTTAAAGTGTCTGCCTGCAATGCAGGAGACCTGGGTTCGATCCCTGGGTCGGGAAGATCCCCTGCAGAAGGAAATGGCAACCCACTCCAGTATTCTTGCCTGGAGAATCCCATGGATGGAGGATCCTGGTGGGCTACAGTCCATGGGTTTGCAAAGAGTCGGACACGACTGAGTGACTACTTCACTTACTTCACTATGCTCTAAGGACGTCATAGGTTCTGTTTCCCAGTCTCACGGATACTGGGTTGAGCCACCGACTGATTTGGAATAGTCAGAAAAAGAAGAAAGTCCTCCTCCGCCTGCTGCAAGTCCTCCACTAAGCTCTCACCGCTGTGAAGGCAGAATGGTCATCGGTCCGGTTCCGTGACGTTCCTGAGATGGAAGTCATCCTCCTGACATACCAGTGGGACCTACCAATGGATGTGTCACAACTTCAGCTGTAGGCTCCTTGTTACGTAAAAAGGAGCAACTTCTGGCTATTCACCCGGACAGAGTAGGCAGGTCGGGATTCACCCTGGGAGGTCCGCAGGCGAGCCCAAGCTGGGTTGTGCGCCTCTCTTCTGAACCTTACGGTAAGCACGGCGCGCGCCGCGACCACGTGGCGGCGGAGCCGAGGCCGGGCGGGAATGTGCGGAATGCTCGGCGCGGCCCTGGAGCCCCGGCCCGGGTTCCCGCGGCGCGCGCTCTTCCCTCCTCTCTCTCTCTCCCCGGCCGGGCCGCACCCCAGTCCCCAACTTCGTTTCCCCGGACTCCCAAGGCAGGCGATTCTAGCGCAAGCAGGCGGGCGGGGCGTGGGGACAGGGCGCGGCCTTTCGAGCCCCTAGAACCCCGAACCCCAGAATTCCCCAAAGCCGTGTCCCGCCCTAGCCCCGACGTCGCGAAGCCAAGGGACCCTAGGAAACGCGTGCAGCGCGCTAAGTACGCAACCCCTCTCTCCGCACCTGGAACTCTGCCCCCGCCCCCATCCCCGAAGCAAGTGTTGGGAGCCCTGGAATGTCTAGACGGCCCTTAACTAAGACCCCCCGGCCCTTCCCCAGGGCCAATTCAAAGGATGGGAACGTTTTCAGGGCGTTTCCACGGCAGAAAGAAGCAGGCTGGAAGGCTCTAGTACAGGGGGTCCTCCCCGCGGACACTCTCCGGGAAAAGGCGAGGACGGGGGCGCGAGTGACAAGTCCTGAAGGAGGCGGAAGGTGTGCCGCGGGAGCCCACGGGGGTCTTAGAGAGGCTCCTTCCAGCGGAAGTTTTCCGACGCCTCGCGGGTCTCTGCAGTGGCGCCCTGCTCTCTGGGCGGAGGTTGGGCGTCGGGGACGCGGGGCGAAGGAGGGGGCGTGGGGTGGTGTCCTGGTCAGCCGCGGGTAGGCTTGTTCGAGGGAGACGCGGGAGGGGTATGGCCTCCTAGGTCGTTATCCCCACCCGCCGCCCAATTCCTTCGCCTTGGCTGGAGGTGGTTATCTATATCAGCCGGGGCACCCGCCCCGCGGTCATTGGTTAGAGACCGGCCAGGGGGCCTGAGCCAAGGGGCCAGGCAATTCCTGGTGAACTTTGGGGGTTCGTATTGCTCAGGGAAGCAGGCGGTGCGTTTTGAGGGGCAGAGGTCAAGGAGTTCGAATCTCCTTTCATCTCCGAGCGTGCACCTTCTCCCTTGGGATCCCAGAGGCTTTGAGGGAACCGGGCCCCGCCCCCCAACCTGTTGGGGTTTGTTTTTAGCTCCCGCGCGCACTTCGCCCACGGCCTTAAGGGCTGAGGGACTGTGGTCCCGTCCCCCGCTACCTGCCCGATAGCTTGGGGCGGTGGGAGGCGAGGTTGCCCCAGTTCCCAGCCTGTGAGTGTCCGGGTGGGCCCTGGGGCCGGAGTTGGCTCCGGCTTGTTCCGCAACTTTGGGGCGCAGGGGATCCGCACCGCGTATCCCTGGCGGAGCTATCTCAGCACGTGGACCGCCGTACGCGCCCCGCCAAAAGCGAGCACTTTGTGGGGGAAGTGAAGCCCCCGGAACCCCGCGGCCCGCACTCGGAAGCGTTTTCCAGAACGACTTAAGGGCTTAACAATGGAAAACTCGCAGAGCTGGAGCCAAGTCCTTTCAAGTCGCCGCCAGGTATGCGGCTGCAGGTGACCCCACCTGCACGCGCCCGCCCGCCGCCCAGTCCTCTCCGGGGAGGGCAGGGGCCGGAGTTCTACGGCCGGAGGAAGGTCTCCGCTGGGCCCTGCACCCCCTCCCCAGAGCCCCCCGGCCCAGCGGCGCGCAGCCGCGGTGCGTCCCGGAGTCGGCGCCGCGGCGCGCTGGCTCCTGAATGAACGCGCTCCCTTCCCCCGCCGTGAATGAAGGTTCCCACAGCCAGGGACGGTGGCAAAGGCGCCCGCCGCGGAATTGGCCCTCTCGGGACTGGCGTCCCTCCCGGCTTGAGGTCACTTCGGCGAGGGGACCAGGGGGCGAGGAAAGGTGATCTAAGTGACTTTTGCATTTTCTTCCCAACCAAAACTGGCCCTTTGTTTCAAAGGGTCATCAAGAAATAGCACAGAGCACTCTAAATGAGCCAAGAACTTGTAGTTCCTGCTTCGTGGTGGGTTTTATCAAGGCCGTGCAAAATTAAACCTTAAGCCGTGAAGTGTTTAAAAGTTGCTTTTTCTCTCAAAAAAAAAATACATAAATAAAACGCGTCCCCTGCTCTCCTATAAGCAGCCTTTATTAAAGGCCCGAAGCTGTTGCCACCACCACCACCCCCTCCCCACCCCGGTTCTCCAGGGAATGCGGATCTGGGCTCCTCAGGGTGGGGGCTGGGCGGCGGGCTCTCCCCACCCGGCACCAAATTCCAGCGCCTCCCCCCGCGGGTTCCTGGACGGCTCTTCACGCTCGGCAGCCGGGCTTGCACTTTTGCGCCCGTCCCTGAACGGGGAAATCAACGAAGTTCCTCGTCTAGATCTGCCCGGCCCGCCTAGTAACAGCGCCGCTCCCCCATTGGCTCATGCTAATTCCAGTTTCCTCCGTCTTTCTCCGGGGTTAGGGGGAAGCTCCCTCCTGGATCTGGAGTCCGTCCCGCCGGAGTGGGCGATCCTGTTTACGACCCGCTGCACCTCGCCGTGGCCAGCCTGCCTCGGGCCCGGGTGCGGGCACACGCGGGGCTCGGGCCCCTTCGCCTCCGCCCTCCGGGACAGAAGCAACCCGGTGGTAGCGCGCAACCCCATAAATCATCCCGGCGGCCGCCGGGTCGGGATTTTATGAATGAAAAGCAACCCCGCCGCCCTCGTGCACGGGCTGATGCTCCGAGGCTCCCGCGTGCCGGGGCCCAATGCGAGCCTGGGTGCCCAGGGAGGGGGACACGGCGGTGGGCGCGCCCATGTCGGGCCATCCGCTCCTCCCGAGGCGTGAGCCCAGGGTAATTACCCTCCTGGACCCGGAATATTAGTAACCCTGATCCTCGGCGGGGGAGGGGCGCGGGAATCAGCTCTGAAAAGTGAGGGGGTCTTGTCCTGTTGTGTGCGCCCTTGCGAAGGGGAGGGGGGGCTTTTTAATCCGTTTTCTTTGAGCCTTTAACGTTAGGGTATCAGATGGTTTGATGACACTGGACTACATTCAGAGGGAAGTTAATGAACAGTGTTCTTAATTTGGGGCAGGTAGAGTAAAAACTAAAAAAAAATGTTAAGACTGGGTAAGATGTCCTTTTATTTTAAAAATAAGCACCAAAGAGACTGAATCTTTTCATTTTAAAAAACTATATTCTTTTATATTCTTAGAAGTTGGCGATTAATATTGGGGACTCGCGTATAGCCACAAATATATATAGGTTTTGTTTAAAATCATCAGATCAATACACCTATTTCTTTAACTTGTAATTGTTCTGATTGTTGCCAGACCCCCGCCAACCACCTCAGGCTCACGAATGCAGCCCCCGGGCAAATTCTAAAGGTGAAGAGAGGTCCACACCCCCAACAAAGCCAATTAGGAAGTTTCCGGTGGTCTTCTCCCAGGCGGGGAGGCGACTAGTATTTCCAGCGATTTAGCTTAATTTTTAATTTAAAAAATGAGACAGGACAGAGACCACTATTTTGCAGCCTTCCTTTCAGAGTGTTTTTCTAGCTGTTAAATTGCCGGCACAGGGCGGGGACGCGGGGGGAGGGTTGCGGGCCCCCCGCAAGAATGGACTAGCTAAGGTAGGAAGACAGCGCGCAGATCCCCCAGGCGAGGAGGACAGGGCGAAGGAAATGCTGGCCACCATCTTGGGCTGCTGCTGGAATTTTCGGGCATTTATTTTATTTTATTTTTTGAGCGAGCGCATGTTAGGCTGAAAGCCCTTTAACTTTGGGGGTTACCCCTCCGGCATTTGCACAGACCCCCCTCGGTGCGGGAATGAAACCTCCACCGGGGTTGTCGGCTCTGCCCTGAGTCCCTGAATGGTAAATGGTTCCTGAAATTTACACGTGTTAATGAAAATGAAAGAAGACAGACGCTAAGATTCCTTGGCTGCCTCCGCCCGTGGGTGCCCTCGTGGCGTTCTCGGAAATGCGCCCATTCTCCCGGCTCAGAGTGTCACCGAACCCCAGCGTCCCCCCTCCATGCGGTCTCCCCCAGCTGCGTGTGGCCTGCCCGCCCTCCTAGTTGTCCCCCTCTGCAGAGCCACCTTCACCCAACCCCCCAAATCCTGCGGGACCCAGTCGGGGAGGACAGACCCCCCCAACCCCCGCTCCTGCACCCCTCTTCCCCGGCGGGGAGAAAGGCTGCCTTAGGACGGTTTGCATTTCTATGAAAACCCGGCTTCGGGGGCAACACCGCGCGGTGCAGGCGCGGCGCCTCCGGGATGGCTTTTGGGCTCTGCCCCTCGCCGCTCCCCGGCGCTCGGCGCCCGCGCCCCCTCCCCCTGCGCCCGGCCCCCCTCCTTCCCGCTCCCATTCTCTGCCCGGCTTTGATCTCTGCTTAACAACAGTAACGTCACACGGACT
This sequence comes from Bos mutus, assembly GCF_027580195.1. Taxonomy (NCBI): domain Eukaryota; kingdom Metazoa; phylum Chordata; class Mammalia; order Artiodactyla; family Bovidae; genus Bos; species Bos mutus. The sequence goes on along the minus strand of NC_091638.1, from coordinate 64,885,060 downwards.
ACAGGGGAGTTTTGTTGGAAGTTGCAAAGTCCTAGAGCCTCCAGAGGGCTGTCGGCGCAGTAGCAGCGAGCAGCAGCGTCCGCGCGCTCCGGCGAGGGGCAGACGAGCTCGAGGGAGCGCAGGGCAGCAGGAGCCCGAGCCGAGCGCCGACCCAGCCCCGGACCCACCGCCACCCCCCGGCCACCTAGCCGAGCCCCCAACCATGGCACACCAGCTCCTGTGCTGCGAGATGGAGACCATCCGCCGGGCGTACCCCGATGCCAACCTCCTCAATGACCGAGTGCTGCGGGCCATGCTCAAGGCGGAGGAGACCTGCGCGCCCTCGGTGTCCTACTTCAAGTGTGTGCAGAAGGAGATCCTGCCGTCCATGCGGAAGATCGTGGCCACCTGGATGCTGGAGGTGCGGGGCTCCGGGCGGCTGTCTTAGCACTTTCCTGCGACTTGTTGCGCAAGCCCACTTTTCTTTGCCACTCATCTCCTTCCCTTCTCTCCCACCCGAACTTTGAAGTTTGCCAGAGTGTTGCTAGGAATCGTAGTTCCAAAATATATAGATATTCAGGGTATTTTTTTGAACAGGGAGGGGGTGGGGTGGGGTCGTTAGATAATTCTTTTCGTGGGGGGGGGGCGGCTGTCGAAGAGGGGTGCCCTGGGGGAAGCCACTGCCCGGGCCCCCCAGGTGGCTTCGGGGTGCGGGCCCGTAGGCTGGGCGTCCTTTGTGGCCCCCGCCGGGACCTCCGCCGCGCAGCCCCGCTGCGCCTCCTCTTGCCGCCGCGCGGCTGCTGAGCCGCCAGCTCCAGGGGGAGGGGGCATAGATTTGATTTTTAAATTAATATCCATGGACACGTATGCAAGGGCAGCTCGTGCCAGTATTATGCGCCATCTTTGTTCTTTTATTGCAAAGCAAAAGTGTTTATTAATAATTGGGGGCAGGGTGGGGGCGGGGAGCGGCCGGCCAGGCGCTTGGGGCCGCCGCGAGGGGCCGTGCCGCCGCCAGGAACCAGCGGGAGGGGCGCGGGGACAGAGCTCGGGTAGTTGTGGGGGGACCCCTCTCGGGAAAGGGGGCCCCTTTGTTCAAGCAATGGGTCCCGGGGCGTCCCGCAAGGCCAGCTTGGGCCGGAGAGCACGCCGGGCTGCAAGGTCGCGTGGCCCCCAAGACGCTAGGAATGGACCCTCATCTGCCAGGATCTCAGCTTGGGGGACCTGTCTGGAGCGAGCTGGGGGCCAGGGGCACGTTTGCAGGCTTTCAGAGGGCTCCCCGGGGCACCGCAAGTATTTTAAAATAATTTTTGAAAGTGCGGCGTGGTGCCCTTGCGAGAGGGAAACGGCGCCCGCGCCCAGGGGGAAGGGGGGCCCCCGAATTTGAATTCCTGGGGCTCTCCCCTGAGCCCGCAACGAGCTCCCGACTCCCGGCATGGGTAAAGGACAGTCTGAGGGTCATTTTCAGGGGATTTTTATGTACCCACTTAATTTTTTTATATTTTTAAATATTTTTTGAAAAGATGACGTCTGGGGAAATGCGGCGCGGCGGCCTGGGACGCCACCTTTGTGTCTCGCAGGCGCTGCGAGCGCGGCGCCCAGCCCCGCGGCCCTCCCCGCTGCCCTGCGCCCCATTTTTTGCCGACCCCAGGTCTGGCAGCTCCCGAAGCACCCACGCGGGCCGGGGTCCCCGGGGCCCACAGCCCGCGCACGGCACACGCCGCCCAGCCGTGCCCGCTCCCGCCCCCACTGTGCCAGCTTAGCTGGGACTTTCCCTTTCAGTTTCGGGGTGGGTGGGTATTGGGGAGTCCCGGGGAAGGGGGGCGCGGCAGCGGCGGCTTCTGCCGCCCCCAGCCCCGACCCTCCGCGCGCTCGGGGACCCCGCAGTCCAGTCGCCCTGGCGCGAGCCGGGTCGGGGGGCGCGAGGTCTCCGCAGAGGGGGCCGGGCGCTCCCGGCGGCGGCGGCGGCGGTCACGGCCCCCGGTGCCCCCCGGCAGGTCTGCGAGGAGCAGAAGTGCGAGGAAGAGGTCTTCCCGCTGGCCATGAACTACCTGGACCGCTTCCTGTCGCTGGAGCCCGTGAAAAAGAGCCGCCTGCAGCTGCTGGGGGCCACCTGCATGTTCGTGGCCTCGAAGATGAAGGAGACCATCCCCCTGACGGCCGAGAAGCTGTGCATTTACACTGACAACTCCATCCGGCCCGACGAGCTGCTGGTAACCCTGGGACCCCCGCCACGGTCCCCGAACGCCCCGTTAGCCGCGGGACCCCGGGGTGGGGGAGGCGCGGGGGTCCCGGGCGGGCCGCCGAGAGACCCTCGGCCCCCAAGGAAGGCGGCCGCACGGGCGGGGCCCCGCGCCGCCCCGCAGCCGCGCCGCCTCCCCCCTGGCTTTCTCTCCGACTCCCACCGCCTCTGCGCCCCCAGCATTGCGAAAAGTGGGGGGCGCGCGCCCTCCAGCGGCGGCGGCGGGGCGGCGCCCGCGCGGTTGACCCGGCCCCGCGTTCCAGGTGTGGGCGGACCCCTGGTCTCCGCGGGCCCAGGGTAGGCTGAGTTTAGGGCAGGACCCTTGGCGAGCAGCACCGTCCCTGCTCGGAATGTGGGGTCGCGCGCTGTCCCCCTCACTTCCCGGACCCTCCAGCGACCCCCATCCCCTCTCCCCGTCCCCTGCTCCACTGGGGTCCTCGCCTGCGCCTCTCGACACGCGTTTCCCCCGGGTCCGCAGCACATGGAGCTGGTCCTGGTGAACAAACTCAAGTGGAACCTGGCGGCCATGACCCCGCACGACTTCATCGAGCACTTCCTCTCCAAGATGCCGGTGGCCGAGGAGAACAAGCAGATCATCCGCAAACACGCGCAGACCTTCGTTGCCCTCTGTGCCACAGGTAGGGTGCTGGCCCCGCCGCTGGTGCCCGGGAGGAGCTGCTTGGCCCCCGCCTCGGTTACCCCGTCGGTGGAGATGGTCCCCGGGCCCCTCCCGTTCTTGGAAGCGCTCCTCTGTCCCCTGTTCTGGGGAGCAGAGAGGGCTGGGCTGCTTTTAAGGGCTCCAGGGAGGGGGGCGTTGCCTCCTGGGCGGGGGCAGCAGAGGCTGGTCTGTTACCACCCAATGCCTGGGGGCTGCGGGGGCGGGTGGCCCGCCTGCCTGTGTCCAGCTGCTGTAGCTTCTGCTCCCCACTGCAGGCAGGGGTCACTCTGTGCTGAAAGGGGTCTACCTTGGCCGTCCAGCCCCCACTGTCCCCCTCCCCACCCGTTCTTCCCATGTCCTCAAGGAGCCTGAGCTGCGGGGTCCCCCTCCTAGCCTCTCCCAGGCTGGGCCACCTGCCAGGGGCGCCTCCAAGGGTGGGGAGCGCCGGCCGGCAGTGCCTGGACCACGTGCTCTGGGCCGCCGGCCGCGGCCCTCACGCGGGGGTGGCCAGCAGAGGCGCTTGTCTGCCTGAGGCCCTGCCAGGGGCGCCGGCTCTGCTCCCTGCTCTTCCTGGGAGCAGCTTCAGAGCGCCTGGGCTCAGGCCGCTGCGGTTGGCAGCAGGAGCCCCACCCACCCACCCCCTGCAACTCCCCTGGCACCATTCTGGACCATCCCTGGGGGACCCTCCCTGGCAGGGCCCTCTCCCCAGCCCCCAGGCGGCCAGTCACTCAGAACCCAGGGAGACACAGATGCCACCTCCTGCTTCTCCCAGCCCTGCCCCCTGAGCCCTTTGACCCCTTCCTCCCTTGGATCCCATGCTCTGGGCCCAGGACCCCTGGGGACCCTGACCAGGGACCCAAGCCCCGTCCTGCCCAGCTCTTCTCTGGGCCGTCTCTCCCCCTCACCAGGCCTCAGCAGTCAGATCTGTTGGGGGCTCCCTCTTGGCGACCTGAGGACCACGTTCCACCAAAGAGGGGTTGGGGTGGGGTCCCCCACCCACCATCTTATGTCACCCTCTCCATGTCCAGAGGCTCTAGTAGCTGAGGTTTCCAGGTTAGGGGAGGTGGAGAGATTGTGCTACCTGCTTCTTCTGCCTGCTCAAGGCGTGAACCCCTCTAAGAAGGACCCCTCAGAAGTCCTGCCAAGTGAGCCGTGGGGTGGGGGCAGACAAGAGGCCAAAAACATCTCAGCTTGGATGGATCTGAGGGGTGAGGGTGCCCCCTCCCCTGGCTCTCCTGCCCCACAGCACCCGCCCTTGGGCAGGGACAGTGTGGTGGTGGTGGGGCTCTCACATGTGTCTCCCCGGCCTCCAGGGGCCAGCCCAGCAAGCGGGCAGGGAGGCATTCTCTGGCTGAGATGCCTCCGAGAAGAGAAGCCTCCAGAGATTTGCAGGCAGCCTTTTATGGAGCTGAAAGTGGTTCAGAGAAACGACCAAGTTTCCCGCAGATAATGCAAGGAACGGTTCCTGCACGCGCTCCCCGGAGGATGGCTGGGACAGCCCGGAGGCCCCCCCGCCAACTCCAGGGACCCCTGGGAAGTGGGGTGTGTGGCCTGGGTGGGGTGCAGACAGCACAGAAGCTGGGCACAGAGGCCATGCCTGCGCTCTGGCGGCTGTCTTGAGAACTGGCCCAGCCAGTGCCCCTGGCCCGGAGTTACACAGATACCTTCTCACACCTGGGGTGAAAGAGGGGGGATGGCCCGGGGTGACTCAGCATTTCATCTGCAGCAGCATTTGGGGGGGCCTAGGGAGCAGCACCCCTCAACCGGGTCCTGAGCTGTTGAACTTAAGCGGCACAGCTGTGTGCTTTAGTCACAAGTGGGGGTGGGAGGTAGTTTCTTGGATGAGAAGGGCATGTTACAGCCTCAAACAGGTTTTGTGAAGTGGAGGCATGAGTACGTGTCCCAGGAGATGCTGTGTCCTCCACATGGCAGGGGTCCCTTTAGAAGGTGCTGGAGAGGGGGGTGGTTGTCTGCTCCTCCTGGTCCATGTGCCTGGCAGACCTAGGTTCTTGATTAGGTGCCCGGGGGTGGTGGGGCACATCACCCACACGCCGGGTAGGGTTTTGCTCTGCTTCTAATGTGTGTGTCCACGTGTGCACGCTCTGTGCTCAAGTTTTGCTCAGTTGTGTCCGACTCTTTGCGACCCCATGGACCATAGCCCACCGGGCTCCTCTGTCCGTGGGCTTCTCCAGGCAAGAATACTGCAGAGGGTGGCCGCTTCCTCCTCCAGGGGAATCTTCCCAGCCCGGGGATCGAGCCTGGGTCTCTTGTATCACCTGTTCCGGCAGGCAGATTCTTTACCAGGAGTGCCACCTGGCCTGTGGGTGTACGCAGTAGAGCGTTTCTTGTGAGGAGCGCCTCTTTGAGGCTGGCACAGTACCAGGCTGAGAGAACAGGCCCGAGGGGGGTCAGCTCCAATGCCCACTGGCGTTGGCCCACTGGACTCTTGGCCGCTCAGTCGTGTCTGACTGTTGGCGACCCCGTGGAGTGGGCAGCAAATAGGAACGGCGCACACGGACGCACGCTTACGCTTGTGCATGCCGTCCAAGCATGTCCTCCCTCCCTGCTGGACGGGGCTCTCAAGGTGCAGCCAGTCAGAAGCCACGCTCTGGCCACAGCGATGTCTGGGATTCTGATGGGCCCTGATGAAATGCTCCCAGGCTGGGTGGACCTGCTCCTGTTTAGAGGGAAGTGGGGGGCACACCTCACGGGGGCATTTCTTTTTTAAGTGGTTAGAGCGTGCAGCCCCAACTTTGTCTCCCCTTCAGGGCTGGCTGTCTTTCTCCCCTCCCAGCCCTTCTGCGGGCTCCCACTCCCTGAAAGGAGGCCCTGGCTGTTCGCTCTTACAATGAAATCTCAAGCCAGGCCGTGGGGCAGGGGCGTGCTCCCCCGTCCCCCGGGGGCCGCACTGCCTTTGTGCCCTGTCCCCTCCCACGCAGCTCAGTGGTGCAGGGTGAGGCGGTGGGGACTGACCTCCTAGAGCCCAACTCCAGGCCGAGAGGACCCCCCCCCCCCCATTCAGATGCTGAGATTAGCGGCCTCCCACCAGTCATTCCTCGTTGAAAACGACAGAGGTAGCCTGCAGGCCCTGGGTCACTTCAGTATCCCTTGTGGCTTTTCCACCTTCCATGACACTGTTCCCCCTGAAGGGAAGCCAGGTGTGCGTACAGCAGGGAGTGGCTGACGGGTGACCTTGGCTGGGTGCCACCCAGGGAGCCAGCCTCCCCCCACCGCCCCGCCGCCTGGGTGGACACTTGCCCAGCAGCGTGGGGAGAGCTGCTGAGGACACGCAGATGCAGTGATGAAGTCACGCTGCACCCCTCCCAAGTCCCTGGGGGCAGGTAAATGGAGTGAACATCTGGGCACGCTCCCACGTGGAGGATGGCTGCCCCGGTGCTTGGGGTTCGCGTTGTAGAGGGACACCGCCTTCCTTGTGGGCGCTCCCCACCTTCTTACGACTCTTCTATGTACTGTGTGAATAAGCGATCCGTTCATAGGCTTACATGCCAAGAGGCCTCCGCCAGCGGTTTTCCTGGTCTGCTTTCCTGGCGTCTGTAAATGAGCGTCACGGGTCGTGTTCGGGGAGCCTGAGCTGACTTGCTCTCTCTGCCGCCCAGGGTGATGACCAAGGCTGGGGCGTGGGGAGCCTCGCCGACTTCCTGACCATCCCTTTGAAATTTGCAGGACAGGCCAGGGGTGGGGGGCCCTGAACACAGGGTCCCGGGGCGCCCTCACTCAACCCCCTTGCCTCTCTGTCTCCCCCTGCCACAGACGTGAAGTTCATTTCCAACCCGCCCTCCATGGTGGCCGCCGGGAGCGTGGCGGCCGCGGCTCAAGGCCTGCATCTGGGAAGCGCCAACGGCTTCCTCTCCTATCACCGCCTGACGCGGTTCCTCTCCAAGGTGATCAGATGTGACCCGGTGAGTCTCCCGCTCCCGTGTGGGCAGGGGGCCTGCCCGGCTCTGGGCACTAGAAGATATCAAGGGCCTGGGAAGCAGGGGCCATGTGGAGGATGGATGGACCGGCGGCTGTCTGCATCCGGCAGCACGGGCCAGGCTGCAGCCTTGGCAGAGTGCCTGGGGGCACTCCACGCCCTTTCCCGGGGGGTGGGGCTCCTTTGGGGAGAAAAGACTCCAGGAACTTGTCAGTGGGTAGGAGGGTGGTCCCCGGGGGCCCCTGGAGCCTAAACCCCTCCCGGGGTGGGGGAGCCATCCAGGAAGAGGGGCCACAAGGCAGGCGGGGGCAACGGTCCGTGCCCTAATGCCGTGTGGGGTGGGGACCCGTCGAGCTTTGTCCGGGCGACAATGTGGATGCCCGATAAATGGAAGCTTTACAAGGGCTCCTGTGAGGTCTCCGTCCACGGCGAGCCCGCTCCAGACGACTTGTTCTTATGGCCCCTTTTGAGAGGCTGCTTCTGTGAAAGCCAGAGTCCATTGTCTCTTTCTCCTTAAAGATGCCATTGTCTTATGCCCCATTCTTTGCCTAAACAATTACAGTGACAATTACAAGGGTCGGGGGCATTTACCAGATTAGACCAGCAAGGTTTGGTGGCGGGGGAGTCACACCGGCCCTGCCAGGGTCCCGTGGGGGAGACAGTGACCGCCTTGACCCCCGTCCAGGTCTGGCTCGGGCTGCTGGTGGTCCCCCCTCGAGCAGGCGGGAGGCAGAGGAAGGCGGGGTGTGGGGTGGACGCCCGCCTATCCTCTGCCAACGGCGCTTGGCCGCAGCCTGCGTGACCCCCAGAGGAGGAAGCTTTCCTGTCTGGAGGTGTGGGCATCTCGGAGAGGGAGTCCCGTGGAAGGAGCGGGCATCTCAGCCTCACTGCCAGGGGTCAGCCTCAGCCAAAAACGCCAACGATGGTGCTGTCCCCAGACAGTTGTAGGAAATGGCTGCGTAACCCCTCATTTGAATAGAGATTGTTTTCATTAGACCTGAGACAAAGGCTTCCCGGCTGAAGGATGGGGTGGTGGGGAATCGTTAGTCTGGTGACCAGGTGACAAACAGCACTGAGTTCAGACAGAAAGTTCTCGGTGGTGGAGGCGTGGCCCCGTCTGCCTTCCATGGGATGAGGCTGAGGGGGCTGTGGGGTGCGGGGCTCCGCAGAGAGGGGGCCCTTCCTGTACCCCTCTGCTGTAGCTCCACCACACAGCCCCCCGAGTTACAGGGGCAAGTGAGCTGTCCCCGGGAGGGGAGAGGGGGCCTTCCTGCTATGGTGGTGGTGGGGCTTTCCGGAGGCAGTGGTGGGTGTTTGAATGGGAGCCTGAGGAGGGTGTCGGCAGTCTTGGGTCCCCCGCCACACCTTCCGGGCCTCAGTTTCCGCTTCTGTAAAATGGGGCCATGTGCACATACATGCCTTCTTCCTTCGCCGTGATGAATATTGAAAAGGCGTCTCGGGAAGCCTCCCCAGCCCGTAATCCCTGTACCCGTGGGAGATCCCCAGGGGTTCACTCAAGCCCTCCTGGTCCAGCTTCACTTTTCTGGGGTGATGTTCACCGTAGCCAGCCCCATCTAGGTGGATGCTGGGGGTGCCTTCTCATGCCAAACCTTGCTCCTCCAGTGGGAAAGGCATGGGTCTGGGCTCCGGACTGCCCTGAAGCCTTCTCCTGGTTCCAGAAGAGAAGGCCTGTGTGGCCTCTGTTTAGCCCAGGAGCCATGGCCACCCGACTACCAGCGGCGCCTTTGAGCTGCTGGGAGATTTGCCCCCGGGTGGGACCAGCAGAGGCCCACAGCCTCCATGGTTCCTCCTCCCCCTTGAACTCGTGGGGTGGTCGCTGCGGGAGGAGGTCTGTGGCAGGCGGGAGCCGTGCCCAGCCGGAGCATCTTCCGGGATGCAGGCCGAGCAGGAGAGGACGGCGGTAAAGGACCCAGGTCCCCCGGGGCCGCCTGGCGTTCATCCTCTGTCAGGCGTGGCCTAACGCTTCTGACGGCCGTTCATCACAGGAGGCTGGGTTCACCACCAGGGCTGACACGACAGAGGTTAAGTCCAAGAAGTGGGGGCTCAGAGGGCCTCCTGTCCGGGCTCAGATGATGCTGCTGAATGTGCTGAGGGGGCCGCAGTGGGGCCAGTGGGAACCTGGGGGCTGGGCTCTGCTGGGGGCTCCGGACAGGTGGACAGGGTCAGCTGTGTCCACCGGAGCCCCTGGGTCCTGAGTGGGCTTGCCACCGCTTGGGTGATCTGCGGGCTCCTTGGGCCAGGGCAGGGGAGCAGCTGGTAGCCAGACAGGGTCGGCACTGTGGATCCTGGAGTCTGAGGGAAGCAGCATTTGAGGTTAGTGGAGCCTCTTCTGAGAGCCCCGTGCCCACCCCCCTCGCCCAGGACTGCCTCCGCGCCTGCCAGGAGCAGATCGAAGCCCTCCTGGAGTCCAGCCTGCGCCAGGCCCAGCAGCAGAACTTGGACCCCAAAGCCGCGGAGGAGGAAGAGGAGGAGGAGGAGGTGGACCTGGCCTGCACGCCCACCGACGTGCGTGACGTGAACATCTGAGGGCACCGTGGCAAGGGAGGGGCCGCCCCGGCCTGGCCCCCTCGGGGGGACAGCGGCCCCCTCCTCACTGTCCTGGTGTTTTCCTTTGCTCTTTTTCCCTTCCGTCTCTGACTTAAGCAAAAGAAAAAAGTACCCGAAAAGCTGTCTTTAAAAAAAAAGAGAGGAAAAAAAAATAGTATTTACATAACCCTAAGCTGGAGAGAGGGAAGAGGGTTGTGCTACAAAAATAGAGGATTTTAAGCCCCGTAATCAACTAGTTTTGATATTCATGTGTTTGTGTCTCCGTGTTGTAAGAATAGACATTAACACAAGGAGCGAGTCTGCGGGAGAGGATTAGATTTGATTCTTTATGTGTTTAAAACAAACAAAAAAAAGCATAAAAATGTTTCTTAAAAAAAAAATAATAGAAAAAAGTCCACATCCCATTTTTAAAGTAGAAGAGGATTTTAGATAGGGGAGCATACTCGTGTGCTTTTCTTAAGGACACGGCTTTAAAGCAGTTCTAGGCATCCTGTATCTTGCTTATGCATGTAGTCACTTTATAAGTCATTTGTTTATTTTATTTTGTAGGTAGGCGTGTAACCTTCACCTTGTCAATGGCTGATGTAATGTAACCTCTCGGCTAGGGTAGCATTAGAGTTTGGCATCTTGGAAAGGCTAATCCTCTTTCTCCCTGTGGACTGACCACCAGGGGGTCTGTCAGGCGCCCGCCTGCATCACGGTGACGGAAGGCCGCCACCAACTCCTCGTCCACTACAGGAAAGAGAAACCGCAATAGTGACCTAATATATTCTATTTTTATAATCTTCATATTTTTGTAGTTAACCTGTTTATGAGATGCTGGGTTTTTTTTTCACTCAACAGACCTGCAGCCTGCTTATATCCAGGTGAAATCTACAGCTGTTCTGTTCTGTTTTGTTGGGTTTTTTTTTTTTTTCCTTCTCTATATTCCAAAACCATTCCATTTCAAAGCACTTTCAGTCTCTAGGTGACATCTCTGCTTCTGTGGTGTGTGGAGGGCGGGGAACAGTTTCCAAATGGAATGGTTTGGGGATATTCCAGTACTAGGGTGCAGACAGGACGCAAGGCAGGTGCTTGTCACTGTGGTGTTAGCGGAAGGGGGTGGTGATACTTTGGAGGACTAGGTTCTGGTCGAGGAGAAGAAAGTGTGCATTCATTCTTCACGTTGCCAGGATGGTGTGTTCCTTTCCTTTTCTGTAGAGAAGCTGAAGTTTAGGAATCCTTCAGTGCCAACTGGTGTTTGAAAGTAGAGGCCTTAAAGGTTTGCCTAGAGAACCAGCAGTTTCAGAGTTAACTTTAGATGTTTTGCAACGGAAGGTTTTTAAACACTAAAATATATAATTTATAGTTAAGGCTAAAAAAGAATATTTATTGCAGAGGGTGTTTGTAAGGCCAGTATGATTTATAAAGTAATGCAATCTCCCCTTGATTTACACACACACACACACACACACACACACACACACACACTTTTCTGCCTTAGATGTCGCAAGTGTAGGACAGTTTATTAAAGTTAGATCCTTTTATAGGAGAGGGGGGGAAATCCCGAGAGAAAAACACAAAGACGTGAATTCAGCTGATCTGGCCTGTTTGGTGTTTCCCAGAGTGATCCAGTTGGAGAGGCATCAGTTTCGAGGACAACTAGGATGCTTGGAGACAAGTTCAGTTCTAATACGATCTCTGACCCCTCCTTTCATAAAAGAAACTTAGCAACCGATAGGTAATTTGCACATCTTGGCTGTGTACCTTTTTGTAATTATCCTGTAGGGAGAGTGTGAAGGGAGCAAGGAGGTGAGAGTGGAAGTGTGCGGAGGGGAGGCGGGCGGGGACCACGCGAGGGACAGGCTGCGGTTCCGTTTTCTTTGTTCGCTGCTACCGATGACTTCCCAGAACAGTCTGGAAACATCCACGTTGCTTCTCTTTATCTTTCACATTGTTTTGCTGCTATTGGAGGATCAGATTTTTTTTGGTTTGTTTTACAATGTCATATACTAGCCATGTTCTAGTTTGAATTTTCTCATAGAAAAAAAAAATGTATTACGGATGCCTTTTTTTTGTAGGTTTTTTTTTTTTTATGTGATCAATTTTGACTTAATGTGATTACTGCTCTATTCCAAAAAGGTTCCTGTTTCACAATACCTCAAGCTTCACTTAGCCATTTGCAGACCAGGCGGTCAGGCCGTCTGACCCACGGCCTCCTGCTTCGGCAGACAGACACGTGGACGAGAACCCAAAAAAAGGGGCCCGGTGGGGATCCCCGACCCCCGGCCACGTTCACGAGGACCCCTGGGCGTCTCTGGAGACAGGCCATGTCCGTTTCCTCTGCCCTGCGCCTGTCGTGCTGGACTCTCCACCTGACCTGAGATTGACCATCCAGTAGGTTTTTACAGCTGTGTCGTTCTTTGCGTTTAGCTATGAAAACTGCATTATTGTTGTTGATGTTGTTGTAACAAGTGTGTCTCCATGTGCCACCGTGGTGCTGTGCTGTAGGACTTGGTCATTTGGCATGATTGCAATCACTCCCGGACCATGTCTCGGTTTGGGGTGTGTTGTATGTGTTATATTAGTGTTCTGTTTGTGGTTCTGGTCATTATAGCAAAAAAAAAAAAAAAAAAAAGCTCATTTAAAGAGACTTCAGATCTCAACGATAAGCCAGCTAACGGGGCTGTATGCCCAAGAGCCGCCAAGCACGCTGCCGAACCAAAAGGACTTGCGCCGTCCACCGCAGCCCCAGACGGGGCAGCCGCGACCCCCAGGCCCCTGGCGGGTGCAGCCCCACCTCACCCACCCTGCAGCCAGACCCCCGCTTGCGCTTACCTCAACCCTCCTGGCTGCGGCACCTCTGTCTGAACCAAACGGGGTCCGAGCGGGACGATCTGTCCATGGCCAAGGGTGGGGGAACGTGTGTGCTCAGAGGCCAAAGGCGGGGGCGGGTCTGGGGGCAGTCTGTCCCGGGGCGGCGAGCGGGCGGGCGCTCGGGGGGGTCTGTGTGTGTTTATGGTCGCACACCGCGGTGTTTCCCAGCACAGACATGTAACCGGCACGTTTCCAGCAGGAAACAAGACAAACGTGAAAAGTCTAGAAATAAAATTGGTAAAACCCCAGTGCAGCGCCTGCTTGTCTGTCTGCTGGGGCGGGGTGACAGGTGGTCCACTGAGGACGCCGGGGCCGGGTCGGGCCGCCCCGGGCGCCATGGGGTGTCGCAGGGTGTCTGCCCGCCTCCCTGGCCTCCACCCGCTAGGTGGCAGGACGTCCAGTCGTGACAACCAAGAACACCTCGACGTATCAGCGGTCCCCTGGCGAGCAGCAGGGGGAAATCCAGCCCAGAGGTCTGCGGTGGGGTGGGCCACGTGGGGCCCCCAGAGATGGGGGACATGCTTGCAGGTGGCCCTGACCACTTCAGACAGCGGCTCGGGGCCCAGTCATGCGACCGTACTGTCCCCCCGTGGATCAGCCCACGTCTGACCGGTTTGCCCTCCCCGGTTATTTGCAGATAGTCAAGTAAAGTTGGCATTCCTTACTCTTCTGGCGCAAAATGCTGTTTGCTCTAGGTGAATTGTGGCCCCAAGGGGCCCTGAGCCCGGGGGAGTGACGTGAGTGTCCAGTCTGCAGTCCAGTGGCCTCTACCTGGACCTGGCAGCCTGGGAGGCCTGCTGGACACCTGCGAGGCATCCTCTGGGCTTCAGAAGCCTGTGAACTGCCCACATTCCCAGCTCCAGGAGGAAGTAGTATGTGAACCTTGGTCCCAGCCCTGCAGGGGCCGCGGCCTCTTCTCAAAACCTGGGGGTCCCCGAGGTGCCCTCCCCCTGCCCCCCACAAGTGTTCACTGAGCTAGGAGCTCAGGAGCCAGGAGCAGGCCTGGGTCACGTGGCCAGTCCGCCACTATGCACCAGGTCAGCTCACTGCAGCCCTTAGGAAACGCCTGCTGTGTACCAGACTGTAGGGAGAGGGGTGGGGGACCCATGAGTCCGTGGAACCTGTAGCTTCTGGGAGAGGGTGGGGTGGAGGGGCTTGAATTGCAGCCTCCTCGCACCAGCACTGCCAGCTGGATGTGGGGAAGAAGGCAAGGTCCCTGCCCCGGGAGCCTGCTGGGCGCTCCAAAAGGGGGTCCCATATGGCAGGGCGGAGGGATGGAGCTGCGGGGCTGGGGGGGCACCTGAAGGCCAGGGCCCAGTCTGCATCTCTGCAGTGGCTCAGCCCAGGACGTGCCAGGGCCCAGAGACGTTGACGGTCTGTCCCCGCGGACTGCAGGCCTAGAGGGGCCCAAGTGAGGCTCTGATGCCACCAGGGCCTCGGGGTATCTTGAGAGGCAGTTTCAGGGGGCAGTGGGGGCTTCCCTGTTGGCTCTGTGGGTAAAGAACCCGCCTGCAGTGTGGGAGACACAGGAGGCACAGGTTCAATCCCTGGGTCGGGAAGATCCCCTGGAGAAGGAAATGGTGACCCACTCCAGTCTTCTTGGAGAATCCCATGGACAGAGGAGCCTGACGGGCTGCAGTCCATGGGGTCAGAGAGTCGGACATGACTGAACACACCTGTGTTCATCACACAGTGATTGTGTTAAGTTCCAGTGAGAATCGACAGAGGAAGCTGTGGGGGCAGGGGGTGGGGGGAGGTGGATGCTGGGGCAGCCGGGGCTGCAGGCTGTTTTACGGAGTCTAGGGTTTCAGGTGGAAGATGTGTTCGTGGGTTGACAGGTCGGACAGTGGAAGGAACAGGGCGTGACGGGGAGGTGGCCCTTGTGTGTGGAGCATGGGAGGCGGGGAGCCAAAGCGGGGGACCCCGTGTGGACGAGATGCATGACCCCCAGCACACAGAGGGTCTGGGCTGAGGGTCCTCCGGGGCCCATCTTTCCAGCACCGAAGCCCCAGGGAGGAGCGGGGTGGGCTCCCCTCAGTTGTGCTGCATGCCCAGAGCTCTCCAACTGCCACGGTCCCCTTGGGGTCCCCTCCTGGGATGGCAGGGAAGGCCCCGTCCCCTGGCGGTCTGGCTGCCCCTTGCCTGTCATGAAAACAAACCTGGGCCTTTGCGGGGCTTCAGAGACAAAGCTGTCCCATGTCAGTCCACCGTCCCCTTCCGGAAGCCTGGTCTCAGTTGGACCCATGGCCACTCACCTGGGGCCTCCCTGCCTCCCAGCCGGTCTCTCTGCCTCTGGCAGCCCCTCCACCCTCTGCCAGACCTCCCTGGGGCTTCTAGCTCCTTCCAGCTCCGTCCGAGGTCCTGGGGCCTGGGCCCGTCTCTGGGGCCTCGCCCCCATCTCCCCCAGCGTCACCCCCCTCTATACCCGAAGTTCCCGCCCTCAGGACTGCAGGACACGCCGGAGGACTAGACCCCTTGAGTTTTGTGTCTGGAGTCCCCTCCCCCCGCCCTCCCCCAGGCGACCTAAGACCCTCTGCCTGCATTCTCCACCCCACCCAGACGGGCGGCTCTGGGTGGTCCGGGAACCATCGCACACGGTGCTTCCCTGCTCCGGACTGTGAGCCCTGGAGGACAGCCGTCTGGCTGGTGGGGTGCGCCCCTGGCCTGCACACAGTGGGGCCGCGTGGAGCTGCAGAGGCCCTTCGGGACCCGGGTGTGGTGGGCAGGCCCCTCGTGTTGTGAGGAATCCGGGGCTGGGGGCTCCCCTGGAGCTGGCCAGCTCCTGATCCTGCTGAGGAGGCCCAGTAAGCCCCAGGACACAGCCTGTGTGCTAAGGCCAGGGTGGGGGGTGGTCCCTGGGCAGGCATGTTTGCAGAGGAGGTCACAGTCAGGCCCTGGGTGACCACGGCCGCGGGCCAGGCTCCCACCTCCCGCCTACCCCGACCCTGTCCCCCTGGAAGCAGGCAGCTGTATCTCTGGGCCCTGCAGGTGGCAGGGGTCGGCTGTCCCACCATGAACCCAGCCCCAGCTCCGGGGGGGGGGCGCCTGTGTGGGGGGTGTGTCCCGCATGCTGGGCCGCCTCCGAGTGCACAGGGCTTTGTCATCCCAGGAATGCCTTTGATCAGGAGTTGGTGCAGGGGGGACGCAAGCCGGCCCCTGGCCTCTAATCCGTTCCCACAGTCCCCCTGCCCGCCGGCCCCTGCCCTGAGCCACACCGGGGCCCAGGAGACAATAGCCTCGGCCGGTGGGCGGGCAGCTCAGCGACGGGGCTGGAGGCCCACATCCGGGGGCATTGTCACTGCCAGCCCAGGGTGCACGGGGGGACGCGGGAGCCCTCACCGAAGGGCTGCCACCAGCCGGGGCAGCTCAGCTCGTCCTTATGAGCTGCAGCTAATGGCAGCCGAGATGGCCTCTCCAGGGCGGTCCTCCAGAGCAAGACCCGTTTAGCTGGAAGGTGAGCCCACAGCCTGGAGCTCACAAGGCAGTGGTCCTCCCGGTCCCATCGAGGGAGGTCAGTAGCTCAAGTTCACCAGTCACGCCCTGAAGACCAGATATCGTGCTATGGGCCAAACACGTCACTTCTCCCTAAATCTTGAATCAGCCTCCAGGGGTTCTGACAGGCAGGGGGCATGCCGGGGATGGGTCCCGCGGAGCCCACGTTCACTCTGGGAGGGACAGTTACCCCATCTTCCAGGTCAAGGGTTGGCAGGCTTTCCACAAAGGGCCAGGCCAGGCAGTGGGCACTTGGGACTTCACAGGCTCTGTTCTCCATGCAGCTCCTTGAACCTGCTGCATGGAGCCCCGGGCACAGCCAGCCTCCGTCTGGGTGAGGGCGGGACTGAGCCGACCTCTGCGGCAGGTGTGGAAACAGGCCCAGGGAGGTGAAGTCACTGAGCTAGGACCACATGGCGGGGAAGTGACGGAGCCAGGCCAGTGGCCGGGTTTGTGTCTCTGGGGCCTGCGCTGCACCCCCCGCCCCATCAGTCAGCCTGGCTGCCTGCTGAGAAGGGCACAAGGGCTTCAAAAACGCACTTGAAGAAAATGCACGCAGTCTTCATTTGAGCGTCTTCACCCTGTGCCAGTGCTAGAGGAAGTCAACCCTGAATATTCACGGGAAGGACTGGTGCTGAGTGAGGCTGAAGCTCCAATACTTTGGCCACCTGATGAGAAGAGCCGACTCATTGGAAAAGACCCTGATGCTGGGGAAGACTGAAGGCAGGAGGAGAAGGGGACGACAGAGGATGAGATGGTTGGATGGCATCACCGACTCAATGGGCATGAGTTTGGGCAAACTCTGGGAGGTGGTGAAGAATAGGGAAGCCTGGCATGCTGCATCCATGGGGTCACAAAGAGTCGGACGTGACTGAGCGACTGAACAACAACCACCCTACGCTTAGCGCTTCCACTCGGGGCCCTGATGTGCCCGGAGGCCCAGGGGTTGGGGTCAGGTCCACCCAAGGCGTCTAGTCAGCGGTCCCTGTGGTCAGCGCAGCATCCTGGTCAGCCGGTCAGGAGAATGGAGGCCAGGCGCGCTAGCAGCGGCATCTGATGTGGTCAGTGGTTGTCTGAAAGACACACCTCTCCCCCATGAGCACATTCAGAGGAAAAGATCCAGGAGGTGGATCTCAGCTCTGCAACTTTCAGGCTGCGTGGCTTATCCTTCTGGGCCTGGACTTTCTTACCCAGAAGATAGGGATCGTCGTGGGACTTCCCTGGGGGTCCAGTGGTTAAGAATCTTCCTTCCAATGCAGGACGCATGGGTTCGATCCCTGATCAGGGAACTAAAATCCCACATGCCTTGGAGCAACTAAACCCACGTGCTGCAACTGCTGAGCCCTCGACGCACAGCTATTAATAGAAGCCCATACAAGGCGATGAAGGTCCAGCGAAGCCAAAGTTAAAAAAAGAAAACTGGCAACAGCCCTGTCTATGAGAATGGAGGCTCCAGGAGCGCGTGCTAACGTCTGTGACACGCCCAGCAGGAAGCGAGATGGGCTCTGTCCAGTGCCCGCCTCCAGGGGTGATGCGAGGACAGATGACTCGAGGTCCATGAGGCCCTGAGCACACACCAGCTGCACGGGCGTCACTGAGTAAGGGCCCCCGTCCCGCCAGGGCCATCGCCGTCACCCCGTGCAGTGTCCAGCTGAGCAAGGAGGCCCCACTGGTCCCCAAGGGCGGTTCCCTCCCCTGGCAGTTCCTGGTCTTCATGCCTCTCTCCTGGTGTTGCCAGCCCCCAGATTTCGCTCGGTGGGAAGCACCATTCTCAGCTCCGTGGCTTTGGGGGGACTGACCCCCTCCCTGGCTCCAGGACAGGTGCTGAGGCGCTCAGAGCCAGCAGCACATCTGCCCCCTGGGAAGAGTGGCAGGTTCAAGGGTAGATGTGAAATTTAACAGCCAGCGAGACTTGGGGAGAGATTTTTCTGGAGCTTCTGGCCAAGAGAGTCCTCCACCCTGATCCTTAGGACTCCGGGGGTTGGCACAGCCCTTCCGCCGCCTCGCGAGGGGTACCTGGGGAGCTTCGGCCACTGAATGGAGCCTGAGAGCAAGCTTGGTCGGGCAGGAGAGCAGGAGAGGGGACCAGGCCTCCAGGAAAGCTGCTGGATCGAGCCAGCCCCCTTGTTCCAGGAGCCCAGGACTGCTCCTTACTGTTGGAGTTCGTCTGATGTGGCCTTCCCGGCATTTTCAGAGCTTAACGGCCCCACGGTCTGCATGTTTTCGACCTATTTCCAAAGAAGGTCCATTCCCAGGTGCCAGAGGCTGGAATGTTCTCGTGTCTTTTAGGGGACACGGCTCAATCCAACAGGTGTGTTTGAGCTCTCAGAGCTAGAGAGCACATTCGTGGAGCACCCCGTGATCTCAGGGGTGCACGTCCACCGGGAAAAATGGAAGTTCAGTAAATCCTGGCTGAAAGGGTGGCGACACCTGCCACGGAGTCTTCAGTTTCGTGGCTGTTCACCTGAGCGAGGGGTTCCCCGCTCCGTCCCACTCTTCAGTCAGCAGAGACAGGACCACATTCAGGTTTCACTACGACCTCGGCGACCCACAGCCCAGCCGATGTGATCACGGGGCACCCAGGAGCTGGGGCTGAAGCGCTGGCTCCACGGGGCCCCCAGGGACAGACCAGCCAGGGCCTGGGTGTCAGGTGAGGAGTGTAGTCACCATCAGGGCTGTGGGCAAGAAGCGACTGTCCTTGGAACCGTGACGTCCGTACTGAGCCCCATAGTACTGATGGCGCGGACAGGACCCTGCTGCCCTCGGGTCCTGGCCCGGCATCTGCATGACGCTCATGTCCTGGGGGAACTGAACAGAGCACTCACTTTTCTCTGCCTGATCAGACTCACTTGGGGACTCGTCTCCTGGGCTGCAGACCAGTTCCTCACTTCACTCCCTAAGGACTGAAATATCTGTGGGGTTGGGACCACCTTGCCTGTTAACTTGCAGCTTTTGATCTCTCCAGACTACACAGTGTTCTCAGGCAGGGTAGAACAGACATTCTCCGGCACGCTGAACACAAACGAAAGTGCCCAGTGAGTCGTGCCAAGGTCACCTCCTCCAGGAAGCCTTCCTGCCCTCCTTCCCACTCCCTTATTCCCCAGGCAGAGCTGAACACACCCCCCACGCACATTTCCAGACTCCCCACCCATACTTCAGTGAGCCCTGCTCACAGGGTTGGGGGCAGGTGCTGGTCCGTTCTGCTCCCGCCTCTACTACCGCAGCCAGCACGGGTCCCGACCCATAAATCCGTCCGCCTCCACTCCAATCAGCTAGATGCAAGACTGGTCACACAGACAGGCTGTGAGTTATCAGAAAAATGAGGCTCTGTCCTGGCTAAGGATAATTCATGCAAACCGCTCGACCCCCGCTGTGCTTAGTGAGGCCTGAGGTCGGCCACTTACTGCAGCCGTCGGGTTCATCACTCAGCTCAACTGGGTGCCCCATGCCTCCATCTGCAGCGGGGGTGGGGGGTCGGACGGGGGTGGGGAACAATGGCCCCACCTCGCAGGCTTTGTGGACGCTTCAGGGACCTGAGGAAGGTCAAGGCGGCCCCGGACAGCCACTTGGCAAGTTAAGACTTCTTATCCGTCCCCCAGATCACTCCATTCTCTCCTCACCGCTGGTGGAGAAATACAACAGGCTGAAGGTGAAATAACTCAGTGTGGTGGCTGCCATCCAGCCCCGGGTAGGTGTAAAGCCCTTCAACCATCACGGTGCCTGAGAGCGTAGTCCTGAAGGGTAAGTTTGGCTGGAAGGTGGATTAGTCCGCTTATTCCCAATTATAATATTCAAGAAAAACAAAATGGAGTTACTTCAACTTTTAAGTGGAATGGCGTTCTTCTCTCCCAAGTCAAGTCTGTCCAGGCAGCCAGACGGGGTGGCTCTTATGGGCTGAATGATGTCCCTACCAAAATTCATAGTGAAGAATGGATCCCCAGGACCTCAGAATGTAAAGCCGTCATCAAGGCAGACCCCGATCCAACAGGACTGCGGTCCTTAAGAACACAGGATGCCCATGTGAGCACATGGGGAGGAGATGGCCATCTATCACGCCCAGGAGAGAGGCCTCAGGACGGACCAGCCCTGCCCACACCTGGGTCTCGGATTCCAGCCTCGACTGGGAGACAGCAAACACCTGCTGTTTAAGGCCCTCGGTGTGGGGAATCTGCTGTGGCAGTCCGGGCTGACTGATAACGTGGCAAGAATATGCTGGGGGGTTTCCGATGGGGGAAGAGTGAGCAGGCCTTGGGAAACCTGAGCCCCCCAGAGAGGGGGTGAATCCTTGGTGAAATCCAAGGGTTAGGTGGACAGGAAGAGATGGGACAGGATGTGGGAGGTGAGCAAGGCATGGAAACCCCTGCAAGAAAGACAGGAGCAGGGCGCCATTTCCTTCTCCAGGGGAGCCTTCCCGACCCAGGGATCAAACCCATGTCTCTTGCGTCTCCTGTATTGCCAGGCAGGTTCTTTATACCATTAGCGCCACCTGGGAAGCCCAGAACCAGGGCATGCACCAGGCTCCTGTAACTCGAAGTCGGCCAGTGGGCGCCTCAGGGGCTGGTTGGCACAGCTGCTAGGGGACGACATCAGGGGGTTCCCCTGGCTTGGCCCTGCCAGGCGCAGGGGTGGCTCCATCAGTAGCTGCCTGTCAAAATTCCGGTATCACAGCCCCAA
Source organism: Bos mutus (assembly GCF_027580195.1). Classification (NCBI taxonomy): domain Eukaryota; kingdom Metazoa; phylum Chordata; class Mammalia; order Artiodactyla; family Bovidae; genus Bos; species Bos mutus. The sequence continues at coordinate 64,864,660 of NC_091638.1, read as the reverse complement.
GGGACAACTTCCAAAAGAGATCCCGTCTCCTCCTTCCCCCGAAGCCCTGCAGCATCCTCCACCATTCCATCAGCCAGAAGAGCAAGCTCTCCAGACCCCGTGGCTGGAGGCAGCATCGTGGGGTCAGGGTGTGAGCAACGGAGCGGGGACTCTGTACTACAATCCAGGACATCTCTCCGGTAAGCAAGGTTTCCCGGCCATAGGGTCTCACCCTCCAAGAAGGAGCTGGGTGGGCACAGGGCAAGCCCAGGGTCCAGAGGCCCTGAAGACCACCAACAAGGCAGCTGAGCCCCACGGGATGGGGGAGAGGAAGGGGCTGCTGGGGGGCTGGCTGACACCGGGCACAGGAGAGGCCGAGACGGGGCAAGAGGGAAGGGGGGAAGGGGGGCAGGGGGACGCACGAGGAGCTGGGAACAGGGGCAGGGGGCAGCAGGACCGCCCTCCCACAGAAGCCGCCTCCACGTGTGTTAGTTGAAGCCGGACACAAACGCAAGAGGGGGCCGCCGGTGCGACCCTGGTTTCTGAACCCCAAATACCATGGAGGAAGGAACGAATTCACCAGAAGTCGCATCAGAAAGGTCCCAGACAGCCTTTGGCTTTAAAATATGCTGTTTATTTTTTTTCTCCAATTATAAAAATAATACATTATCCAAACAGCTAGCTTAGGAAACACAAAATTCCGCCCAGGAAAACGATGACGAGAGCCCTCCACCCCGCTGGACGGAGATGAGCTGGTGGTCTCTGTGACGACGGCGCAGCCGAGGCCCGCCCGCCCAGAGCTGAGAAGGGGCTTCAGGCCAGAAACACACAGCGAGATGCACGGGACGGAGCCACAGCGCGTCCATCAGCCTCAAGACACCGACCTGCCCTCCTCGGCACCCAGGACCCCAACATTCAGGCCCCGCAGGGACCCTCAGCAGCTGCCAGGGGAGCAGAGCACACCCAGATGCTCTGGGAGGATTTTAAAAGCTGGACTAGACTCACAGTGACCCCAAGGTGCCTGCATGCAGAGCGACGGCCTTCAGATCTCCCCTGGGACCATTTTTAACGACGAGTACCGCCCCGCACCCGGGGACGCGGAAGAGCACGTTCCGGCTCCTCGGGCACAGGGCCGGCCTCTCCTCCTCTCAGACAGATGCCCACGTCCACGGCACAGGAGGCGATGAGCACAGCGCTGTTCATGGGCGGGGACCCCGGGCCTGTGGGTGCGAGCGTGCGTCCCAGGGCACCAGGAGACAGGGCGAGCGCCAGGGCCGGAGTCCCAGCTCTGCCGCCCGCAGCCCTTGGACCGGGCGGTCTCTCAGGCCTCGGGTTCCTCTATAAACCACGAGTAACGCCTGCCTCGTGGGCTCCCGAAGGGAATAAATAAGACACCAGGGGCAGGTCACAAAGCGCTGGCGCATCTCTAGGGCCAGTATACGCCACAGTACCCGTCACTCCTGCCGTGCCAACCCTGTCCCCTCATCTCTGAAAAAACAGCCCTCTGAGCACTGAGCAAAGCCCGAGGAGTAACGGGTGTTGCTTCCGTCCGGAGCCAGGTCTGGATCCACCCAGGCCTGCCAGGGGGCAGGCACCCACGTGCCCGCGGCCGGACCCCGGAGCAGAGACGGGCAGCCCTCGAGGGCTCTGCCAGGGCTGCACCCAGAGTGTGGGGCAGACAGGACCCGACCCAGGACGGGCTTGTGCGGAGCGGCCCCCGGCGGGGGAGGACGCAGGCCACACGGGGGGACCTCGGGGAAGGGGGCCCTTTCACCGGCCAAACTGGACCCGACCCTGCAAAACGATGGATCCTCCCCACTGTCTTGCTTTTAATCACGTTTTTCAACACTTAACACGTGAACCTCTGCTCCTTGATGTCCCGTCTTTGTTCATCTGTCCTCAGAATGAAAGTCCAGAACCTTCTGTGCTGATTTTAAAGTCGGGCTGAACGTTCAGTAATGAACAAAGCTGGAAACACAAGAGGAAAAAGGTGGCTTTTTAAATGAGCGCAGACCCCTCTCTAGGCCACCACCCTCCATGAGGTCCTCGCATCTGCTCCCCGGAGGGCCCCGGTTTCCTCACATCGAGGTACACAAGGACTTGCTTTATGGACCAAAGACACGGCTCTGGTGGCCCTAAAACCGTTAGCAAAGGCAGCCCCCAGGGCACCCAGCTACGCCTAAGACAGGCATCCTGATCAAAGAGAAACATGCGGGACACAAACCTGCTTAAACTTCCCTCTAATTCTGTCTAAGTCTTCGTGAAGTTTATCGTAAGTAGGGTCATCATAAGGGAACTTCTGAATCATCCCAATCAATGCCTCTAAGACCTTCATCTTTTTGCTGTAAAACACAGAAAGAAAGACCTTCAGTCCCCAGCACGGCAGGCTCGGCCCATGCAGCAAGGTGCCGGGCGCGCTCCTTAAAGCAGTGGTGCTGAGCACTCCGGGGTTCAGGAGCTGGCGGCTAACGTAGTCATCACTGAACAACCTTCCCCCACCTGGCGATGGGCACCCACCCACCCCTGCGCCCGACATCAAGCGAGAACCGACCTCGCCAGGCCGGCTGCGGCCTGGACCAGCGGCCGAGGAGACTCGACAAGCACCCAGACCACCAGTCCCAGGCCTGAGCCGGGAGCAGACACAACCAGAAGGAAAGAGCGCTGGGCATGGCCACGCCTGCTCCCATCTGGGGGGTTTCTCGGATCCAGAACCTTCACACTCAGGGCCTCAGGGAGTTTAACAGCAGGTAAACACCAAGCCTGCTCCGTCCACAGTGTCTGCTGCCTGAGTTCAGCCACTTCCCCAGGAAGACAAGGGGCTCAGGCTGGAGCAGGACTGCCCCCAGGCACTCAGGGACTTCACGGTTCTGGGACTCGGCATCCTCATCTGTAAAATGGGGCCCTGATGGCCACCTCCCAGGCTCAGGAGGATCAGTAATCCAGAGAAAGCCCAGGACATGCCACAGAACAGCGCTGAGTAACCGTCAGTCTCCACCAGACCCTGGAGGCCAGGGCTCCCATTGGGGAGGGCAGGCGCCCTTCTGGGTCATGGACAAGTGACCCTGCCCATCTCCGATCACCGGGCGTCAGGAGCATACTAGGTATCTGTTCCCAGGGAATTTCGAAGGACTTGTCCCTAGGATGAAGCTACAGCCATTCAAAGCGACCAGGACCCGCTCACGTTTGCTGTTCTTAAACCAGTTTACAAGAATTACAACAGCTGCCTCTCGGGGAAAACACAAAACCGCGAAGCGTCACAGAGAGTGAAGGAAAGCAACCAGGCGCTGGGTTTCCAGCAGATGGAAGGCAGATGCCACACGGGGAACGGCTGTGCGTGCCGGACGCGGGGACCACCGCCCACTCTCAAGGCCGCAAGCAGCCCCGCCCAACGGCCGGTCACCCCAGCTGCTCCAGACACACTCAGCCCGGCGCACGGTCAAGGCCGGTGCACGCCGGGGGGTGTGGCCCGCTCACGGCTCCAGTAAGGAAAACGGGGCTCCACCATCCTGCGGGAGGGCAGGGCAGCTCGGGGAGGGTCAGAAAGCCATGGTCACCCGCTGGACACCCCATCCTGCAGGCTGAGACGGGTTCCCACACGCCTTCTCCGGGTGAGAAGCCCCCGGCGTCATTGAGTGAGGCCGCTTCTCCTCTAACATCCTCACTTGGAACATAAGGCAGCGGGAGGTCCTCTGTGTGCCTTCTACCATTTTTCTTTTAAACTGTAGAGACTTAGAAAATCCAAAAATCACTCCTCTAAGATGAAGGGGTTTAGGCTGCAGTTCAGAGACCACCAGGCTCTGCTGCTGGGGTGGGGGCAGCGGGGCTCCCACCAGCCCTGACACAACCCACGTGACCCTCCCCCTGATGGAGCCTGGGGGCACGGCTTTAGGACGGCGGGGGTGGGGGGTGGGGCGAACCCTGCCCTGGGGCGTGAGTTGGCAGCCCCCAGGTACAGGAACCTTCACACCCTCCGTGCGCTGCAGACACCAGCAGAGGGACAAGGGGAGGCTGCTGGAGAATGACCGGGCGCGCCACCCCCAGCTTCGCGGGCCGGGAGTGCAGAGGCACCTTCAGCCCTGACCGCCACCCAGTGCTGCCACGTGCTGCCACCCACCGTCCCAACCAGATCACCAGCTACACCGCCGCCCCGCTGGGCCTTTAGAGGAAAACCTCCTCGAGGTGTCCCTGCATGGTGGATGAGTCTGTTCAGCTCCCACTTGATCAGTGATGGGACAGGTCAGAGAGCAGCGACCCCAGAATCACCCAGACCCTGTCTCGAGCATCCCTGCTCTGACACATGAATACGGCAGTGGCACAAACTCTAGAAATTCAAAACATTCCAAATAAGACGACAAGTCACGTGGACGGGGGAATGCCGCTTCTGCCTCTGTCACTCACACTCCTGGAGCCCCTCCCTGGCCAGGCAAGGCCACCAGGCATCCAAATGACGCAGAGCAGCCGCCGAAGCCCTGTGTCGGCTCCCCTGAGCGGCAGCACAGCCTTTCACAGACGGCTGAAGAGTGAAGACCACGGGTGGGGACAGGGTCCCGGGGCTTCGGGAAGCGGCACCCGTAAGAGCAGGTTCAGAAGGCTGCAAACGCTACAGAGGACGGCTGACGGCGCCTTAGCGCTTCCCGACCCGGCAAAACACACGGACCCGGCACCTCGTTAGACCTTCCGGCTACGTCACAAGTCCCAGTGCCGGTGGAGCCACCACTTCTGAGCCTGGGTCACACCCAGACTACCGTGCTCTGTTTATCAGAAGCTCAGGGGAAACGAGAAGATAAAATTGTTTTCAACCTGCCTTGACTGGCAGGGAGTGCTTGAAGGCCTCCAAGGGAAAAGGCAGGGGGGATCAGAGGACTCTTGAGAAAACAGTAGGTGTTCATCCAACACCCACAACAGGCCCAGCACCTTCTAGGTACTATTTCCTGTAAACCTTGTAACAATTTCATGAGGTTACTTCAACCCGATTATTTTCTCCGTTTTACAGATGAGAAGACTGAGACTCTAAGCACCCGCGATCAGGGTGCACCACAGAACCGCAACTCTGGTCCAGACACCAAAGAAGAAAGGAGGTTCGGCCTTACCTGTCTCTCTCAGTGGCGCAACTGTGCAGGAGACCTCTCCAAGCAAACGCGAAGCCTTGGTAGCACCCGATCTGTGAATTGATGAGACATTTAAGAGTACAATGAATAACCGAGCGCTGTATTTGATCTAATTACCAAGCTCTCAAAACTAAAGTGGGGGAGGGCGGGAGGGGGTGCTCCTTCTCGTGCTGTCCTGGAGCAGGAAATGGAAGTCCGAGGTCGAGTTATCAGCGGGACAGCCGGCCTCCAAGGCAGCCCACTGGGCCCCACCTCCCCACTGCACTGGTACTCACGCCTGCGTGGTCTCCCGACTGTGTCGGGTGGCCGTGATGAGCAGGACACAAAAGAGGTGGCACGTGGCCTCCCGATTAATGGGCAATGTCACCTCTGCCCTGCCCACCTGGGCCACCCACACAGGGTCAGGAGGACACTCAGGCGGCCCTAAGGAGAAGTCCACGTGCTGAAGACCCCAAGGGGGCGAGCCATCTGACAAGTACCTCCTCTGGCCCCAGGCAAGCCTTCGAGTGGCTGACTCAACTCCAGCACCAAGGGGCCCTGAGCCAGAACCACCCAGCTCAGCTGCTCCTGAACCACGGACCACCAGGACCTCTGTGACATAAGTAACACTGGTTGTCTTAAGGCCATGGGCGTGGAATGATTTCACTTTGAAGCCACAGACGCCTAATACAGTTCCAGTGGCCTCAGACTTCACTGTTCATGGCTGGTCACCTGTAAGTGAGGGCCCATCCAGGACAAAAGGCAGGAGAAAAGGAAAATCGGGCATTTTATGGAATTCCTAGGTAAATATCAACAGCATGCTTTCACAGGACACAGGGGTGCTCACTCTGCAGGAGGACTCGGCACCATGACACTCAACATCCACCGAGGTGACGAGGGACCTGTTTTTTCCTCCAGCCCACCTGACTACGTCATCGCCACACAGCCACATGCTCTGCAGGCTCTGTCCTAGGAATATGCCTCCATCAGCGTTCTATCTAGCCTACTGCCGCTTTAAGAGACCTGAAATTGTGGCTTCATCATACTGACCGTCAAGGTAAACTGTCAACAGTAAAAGAACAGGACTCCTTTCTAAGTGACGGTGGGGCAGGGGGGAGGTCCCCACTCACTTCAGATCCAATTTTAGCTCCATGGAGGGTGCCGTGCTGTCTCCCTTCGATCATACCCAAACTGCTTCCTTCTTCATAGCCTTCCCGGTACCCTTCCCCGTGAAACCTGCGACGGAGAAGCAGCAAGTCTGAGTAAATAAACAGGAGAAAGAGGATTCTCCCTGGAAAAACTCGTCTCCTCCACGTGACCCAGACCTAGTATCACCGAAAAACAACAGAACCTGAACCTAAAACAGGCCCATGTCAGCTCCACCCCTCCCCGAGCCTGTGCTGTGGCAAGGCGCTGTACTCCTTGAAGCCAAATTCAGCTCTTTTACAATGAGGAAGCTAGGATAAATCAGGGATTCCCAAACCGGGGAGAACACTGGAAACACACAGGAAAATCCCAAAGATACAAATTCAGGAGCCTCGCCCCTCATCTCAGTAAAGCTCAGGAATCTGCTTTTTGAAATCTCCCCAGTGACTTAGTCCGCAGCCCCAGCTCTGTAAGTCTGTAAGTTGGACTGTTTGGGCAAGTGCTTCAAAACAAACAAACGAAACTCTGCCATCTGCACCAGGCTTTCCATCACACATCAGGAGCCAGGCAGGGAGAAGGGCCATCAGGTCACCGCAGTGTACCATGACTGCCGGGCCACAGGGGCCGGCAGTGGAACTGTACCAGCACAACCCACGGGCCACCAAAGTTAAAAGGGCTGGCTGGAGCCCCGGGGAGGCCAAGTGTGCCATTCCCACTTATACTGGCTCCCGCCCCCGCCCCGGGAGTGACCCTGCCTCCTATCCCAAAGACGGGATCTAGTTCACAAGTAGGGATAAAATAGATAACGGGGGTACAAGGCTTAGTTCAGCGTGCGGCTCACAGCAAGTTCCAAATGAACTGTCAGCGACTGATCGCTTCCTGCTCCCTCTTTCTCAGGGACGTCTATCGATGTCTCAAGCGGGCTGGGCACTGGAAGACAGCCATCAAAGCGGCCAAGAGCTCCCCCCCACCCCACCCTCCAACCCCGCCTTGTCACAGCCCCTAGGCGCTGCCCAGGCGCTCAGGAGGGAAAAGGATGATGCCTGACACCTTGATGAGCCTGTCCGTGAATGCGGCCGTCTGTCCTACTACTGAGGAACAAGAAAAGAGGTGGGCAGCGCCCAGATGGCAGAGGTCCGCCCCACCCGAGGACGGGGCGTCCCTGGAGGGAGGCAGTCACCAGGCCGAGCAGATGCATGGGGGCAGCCCCGGAGGAGGGAGGCGGGTCTCGAGGAGCAGCTGGGCGCCTGGCGCTCGCCCGAGAAGTGGAAGTAACAGCATCCTGGGCCCTCCCGCGCCGGCCACCCCCGGGGCCCCAGGGCGCTCCCCCAGGGCCGCAGCCCAAAGCTGAGAGCCGGCACGCCAGGGCTGGGGGCCCCGACCCACCCACCTCTCATCTGCCATCACGACAGCGTCGAACATGTCCTGATCCCCGGCCATGGCGGCCGCCGACCAGCCCCCGTCCGTCGGGCTCCGCCGCCCCGCGATGGAGCCGCGGACACGCGAGGCCACAACTCGCGGAAACCCCGGCCACTCGCGATGCCAAGTTCACTTCCGGGGGCGACCGCGCGGGGCAGGCCGGGTAACGACGGCACGCCGGAGGGCTCAGCACGCGCCCGGGCGGGCCCAGGGCGCGTGCGCGGCGGCGGCGGCGGCGCTGGGCGGGGCTAGGCCGGGACGCGGCTCTGCCGCGAGGCCCCTTGCCCCGCCCCCCGGCAGGGCCGCGAGCCGGTTGGTCGGTCCCCACCTGGAGCATCCACCTGGCCAAGCGGGGCTGACCCATGATCTCACTTTCCCCAAATCAGGCAGAGGCCACCGAACTGCCAACAGCGGCTCAGAAAGGACCACGGAAAGAAACTTGGAAAATTTATCAAAGAACCAAACGCCTCCCCCGGAGCTCTGGCCAACAGGCTCTGGGCCCGTGGGATTTGAGGGAAAGAAGTTCCAGGAAAGGCAATTCGCGGAGTGGAGACAGTACCCAGAGAAGAGTGGCCCGGTCCCCCGCCGACCCCGATCCACAGCCAAGGGCCACCCGCCAGGACCAAGTCAGACTTGAGACCCCCCGCCTAAAAGGCCACTGAATCCGCGATAACAGTATTCCAGGGCATTTGGGCTTTTGTTCGAGAAACAACGCAGGGCTGACCCGACCCCCCGGGAATCTGAAACAGCAGTAGGTGACAGGAACAGCCTAGGTCCTCTTAACACTCAATGAATAACTGACCATAGACTGCCAGGTTCCTCTGTCCATGGAATTCTCCAGGCAAGCATGTTGGAGTGGGTTGGTATTCCCTTCTCCAGGGGAATCTTCCCAATCCAGGGACTGAACCCAGGTCTCCTGCATTGCAGGCAGATTCTTGACCATCTGAGCCATGAGGGAAGCCCCCGTAAAAGTAGTGAGTGGAAGTTGCTCCTTCATGTCTGACTCTTTGCAACCCCATGGACTATACCAACCATGGAGTTCTTCAGGCCAGAATACTGGAGAAGATCTTCCCAACTCAGGGATCGAACCCCGATCTCCCACTTTGCAGGTGGACTCTTTACCAGCTGAGCCACAAGTAAAAGTAGACCTATTCAAAATGCAGGCAGAGAGTCAAGAATCAGCACAAAAGGATTTGTAATTAACACCCCCCCAGAGCCCTCTGTTCAGCTGAAGGCATCCCCCCTTAAAAAAAAAAATAATAGCTTCTGCTATTAGTCCTCCCGTTTGTCATTTCCACGGCAGGTACTTCCTGGACACGATTTTTAAAGGTATGTCAAACTATCAGCCACAGTGGAACATAGATATGAATTACCAAAAGCTTTCCCGTTAAAATCAGGAGTAAAGCAAGAATGCTTTGAACACATCCAGTAAACCTAATCAGTGCAATAAAATCGAGCAAGAAGTCTTAACTATCTTTGGGAAAAAAAGACAACAAAGTGCCATTATATGTAGGTGTGGTGGTCCATCTAGAAATTCCAAAATAAGCATTTAGACCCTCTCAGAATTCATAATACAGTTCAGTAAGTAGCTATGCAGTTGAATTGCCAAAAAAAAAAAAAAATCACTTGCTTTTTGTTATTCTAACAATAATTAATACTGGTCTGAGCAGGGATACTCAGAGAAATCCACTTTACCATGGTCACAATAAGATCTGAGCAGAACCTATACAAGAATAACTACCCCACCACCCAAGATAGGAAGAAATGCAACCCCACATAATCCACATAATCTGGGGGAAATGTGTTAAACTCTAAATTCTATCTGGGAACTCCCCTGGTGATCCAGTGGTTAAGAATCCACCTTCCAATGCAGAGGATGCTGGTTCAATCGGTGGTCAGGAACGTAAAATCCCATATGCATATGGAGCAACTAAACCCTTGAGCCACGACAAAGACCCACGGCAGCCAAAGCAATAAAAAAGTAAAATAATAAATCAATAAATTTCATCTGGATGAATAAGTTGATAAGAATAACTAAGATGCTTTTGAAAGAGAGAATGATATGGAAGACTTGCTATACCAGATGTGTAAAAAGAAAGTCTCCATAAAAGTATGGCTTCCCGTGTGGCTCGGTGGTAAAGAACGCATCTGGCAATGCAGGAGACATGGGTTCTGTCCCTGAGTCAGGAAGATCCCCTGGAGAAGGAAATGGCAACTCACTCCAGTATTCTTGCCTGGGAAATCAACCCCATGGGCAGAGGGGCCTGAAGGGCTACAGTCCATAGGGTTGCAAAGAGTCAGGCACAACTTAGAGACCAAACAACAGTATCCATAAGAATACTGTAGCATGTTTGTTCAAGAACAGACAAATGAATGAAATAGGGATGGAAGGGCCTGAAAGGGGACTCAGGAAACTTAAAGCCTTCCCACAGGATAAAAAGCACCACAAATTAATGGGGGGAAGGGATATTCATCCATCACTAAAATGGGAAAACTTGTTGTCTGGGAAAAGTCAAGTTCCATGTATATCTCACGTACTCAATCACTCAGCCCTGTCTGATTCTTTGTGACTCCATAGACTGGAGCCTGCTAGGCTCCTCTGTCCATGAATTTCCCAAGCAAGACTATTGGAATGGGTTGCCATTTCCTTCTCCAGAGAATCTTCCCAACCCAGGGATCAAACTGGTATCTCTTGTGTCTCCTGTGTCTTCTGTGTTGGCAGGTGGATTCTTTACCACTATGCCATCCGGAAAGGCTTTATATCTCATACCATTCATCAAAATAGTTCTAAATGCATGAAAGACTTTTTTTTAGAGAAAAAAGCAAGACATTTAAAAATTTAGGTAGAACATTCAGGTGAGTATGGAGATTCGTTTTTAACACATGAAAAGCCACGGGGGAAATCACAAAGGGAAAATCAATGCAAATTTATGCAAGTCCAAGCGTGGTAATAGGACTTCCCAGGTGGCTCATGGGTAAAGAATCTACCTGCCATGCAGAAGGCGCAGGAGACATGGGTTTGATCACTGGGTGGGGAAGGTCCCCTGGAGGCATGGCACCCACTCCAGTATTCTTGCCTGGAGAATCCCAGGGACAGAGCAGCCTGGTGGGCTACACTCTGTGGGGTCGCAGAGAGTTGGACACGACTGAGCGACTGAGCACACACACGTGCAACGTGGTAATGAACAGAATTAAAAACCAGAGGATAATCTGGGGATGTATTGGTCATAAATATTATAACTAAAGGAATAGTATTTCTGGTTTATGAAGATTCTCTTAAAATGGATAAGAAGTTAATGCCTCTTAACAGGCAAAAGCATGGTCCAAGGACTTGAATATCCAATTCACAGAAAAGAAAAATATAGTTCTCTGGCAAACAAAAGTATAGCAAAGACAGGCTCACTAGTAGTAAAAAAAATAAATAAATAACTAAAAGAAAGAAAATGTGGATCAAAAGAACGAGCCTCATTTTTTACCTTTTCAAAATGGAAAAAAAATCATCATTTTTAGAAGGAAAATACTGTCAGTGACCACAGATGCCCAAGTTAAAGCTACCTTTTGGCCTAGCAGTTCAAAAAGATAAGAAGGACAAAGGACATTTTAAATGTTTTTACCCTTCTGCCTAGCAATTTCCTTTCTAGGACTTCAGCTCAAGGAAATAAACAGAGAAAAGTGAAAATTCTTTGTACAATGATGTCCAATGCAGTATTATAGCACGAGCTACAAAAGCCAGAAAGAGAAAGCAGCTTACGACGGCAAAGTGAGGATGAAGCTACATATGGTAGGATACTCTCAGTGAAGACTTTTGAGCTCCCACCAAAAATAATATTTGAAATAAGACTAATGTCACAGAGAAGGCTCCTGATGTTTAAAGAAAAAGAGAAAAAAAAATCCAGTACACCTAAAACGTGATATGGCAAATCAATGACATTTAAATAAAAAATACAAATAAAAAAATAGAAACGAAGGGTAAAAAATAAAGAAAAAGCTCTACATATACTCTGATACCAATGACATTAAATAATTATGCTTTTAAAAAACTAAAGTAAGTACACCCAAATGTTAACAGTGATTATATCTAGATTTTGGAATTACAGTAATTTTAAATTTCCTCTTTTATATTTTTTTCTGAATATTCCGTGTTCACACAGCGAACATGAGTTACTTAAATAAAAAGTCCAACAAAAATATATTTGTGAAGATGAAGTGAAGTAGACTTTGTATTATTTTGTTACCTTCTCTTTGTTAGTTTTTTTGTCCATTTTTCATAAATCACAAAACATTTGGGATGTAAGAAAAAGGGCAAAACACACAGCAAACAAATCCACTCTTGTCACCAATTCATTTCTGCTAATTTTGTCACATTTTCCCCTTTGAATTTCCACAGAAAAATAATCTTCATATATGTATAACTTTACATCCACCCCACCCCCAAACACTTCACATCGCATTGCAAACACGTCCCATGTAAGGGAACTGTTCTCTTATTATTACATACATAAAATACATGTCATGAGCATAGCCCGTTATCTGCTGAAAGAAAGTAAAAGCTCTATCTTTTGGCACAGAGAAACTGATATATGATGAGAGAAAAAGAGACCGATTATACTGTACTGGGAAGATTCCCTGGAGTAGGAAACGGCACCCCACTCCAGTATGCTTGCCTGGAAAATTCCATGGGCAGAGGAGCCTGGTGGGCTACAGTCCACGGAGCCACAAAGAGCCGGACACAACTGAGCACTCCCACATAGCTATACGGTAAAACTCACGGGTACAAAGACTTGTACAGAAGAGCACAAGTTAATTCCAAGCTTTAAAGAAGTGTGCAAGAGCTTTAAAAGATTATATGTGCTACAAAAATCAACATTACTGACTCAAGCTATTAGTCTGAAAATTAAAGCTTTACAGGGACTCCCCGCAACCACTGCATTTATTTCTCTGACTGTGTTCCTAAAATATTATTTTGAACACAGATTGTCTTAATGTTGAAGGCCAGGAGTTTGATTACGTTATTTTGGCTTTTTAATATTGTTTTCACAAATTGCTTCCTTTTCTAACAAGGGCCAGACTTTAAAGCTAGGGCCTTGAAGGTAGAAAAAGGCTAAGTTTTAAGTTCAAATATAATTTGTTGCAAAATTTTTAGCTAAATTTCAAATTTGATGCCCGAGTTAGCAACTGAACCCATAAGAAGCAAGCAGGAAAAATCGAAATTGGTCTCTCTCCTTGTTAAATCAGTTTCTGAGAAAACGCTGTGATGTTTGCTTGTATTTATCTCAGGAACTAAAATTTCTCCATCTAATTGAATGGAATAAAACATGGTTTGGGGAATTCTCTGGTGGTCCAGTGGTTAATGCAGGGGACATGGGTTCGATCCCTGGTTGAGGAACTAAGATCCCACATGCCACAGGGCAACTAAACCCAAGCCCCACAACAGCTGAGCCTGTGCTCTAGAGCCCGTGGTCTGCAACAGGAGAAGCCCCCACGGTGAGAAGCCCATGCACCCCAACTAGAGAAAGCCCGTGTGCAGCAGCGAAGACCCAACACAGCCAAAAATAACTAATTTAATTTTAAAAACAAGAGATGGTTTTTATGGGTACAACGGAAACTATCTAAAAAGGTTTTCAAGGGTATAGAACTTTCTAAACTTCCAATTTTAGTTTCCTCTGAAAGCTGCCTTAATTGCACTTATTCCAATGGTTTCAAAACATTAATATTAAATAATTTATAACAAAAATATAAAGGAGCTGGTATAATCAACTCCCAGTGAAGTGAAAGTCTCTCAGTTGTATCTGACTCTTTGTGACCCCATGGAGTATACAGTCCATGGAATTCTTCAGGCCAGAATACTGGAGTGGGTAGTCTTTCCCTTTTCCAGGGGATTTTCCCAACTTACGGATCGAACCCAGTTCTCCCACATTGCAGGCGGATTCTTTCCCAGCTGAGCCACAAGAGAAGCCAGTGATCTACCATATTAACAAATAAAACACAGTTTTAAAAACAGAAATGTTTTCCATATTCTTCTTTCAAAGAGAACCAGGTGGATATAACTGAAATGAAAAACTTCATCAAAGTTGATTGGAAAGTGTTGTCTTATTGGAAATGATTTTTTTTTTAATTTTTATATTCACAGTGAAATACTAGGCAACCTCCAGAATGAACCAAACCAAATGTGATCTGAGCTCTATAGTGGCTGACCTGGAAACATGACCATTTTATCAGAATGAAAAAGCAAACCAAATTAAAAACAAAATGTGTCATTTGCTCCTGTGGTGGTTGAAGAAGGAACCTGTAGGCATACTGACTGTTTTTAATATATGTTCAAAACTATATTGCAGAGTTGGGGTCCCTTTCCTAGTGTAGATTAATCCTATCCAAGTCCTTGAGTTACAGAGCTTCCTCTCTGGGGGATAGGACTGATGAGATCGTGAATAATATTTATTTTCTATGTTTTTATGAGTTTGATTTTTTTTTTAAATCACAAAGTAACACAGCCTTTCATAATCAGGGAAAAAAACGGATTTCAGTGTCTTAAACGGAAGTCATTAAATGACAACTCACTTCCAGGAAACAAATCTCTGTCTTGTACTGTATGCATCATGAAGTGAAAGTGTCAGTCGCTCAGTCGTGTCCGACTCTTTGAGACTCCATAGGCTGTATCCTCCGTCCATGGAATTCTCCAGGCAAGAATCCTGGAGTGGGTAGTATTCTTCTTCTCCAGGGGCTCTTCCTAACCCAGGGATCAAACATGGGTCTCCTGCATTGCAGGCAGTTTCTTTACCAACTGAGCCACCCATAAGTGAAAAGGATTGGAAAAAGGTATTCTTCAGGCTTTCATCCAAGTTTGACCCACTGGGGCAGGGGACCGAGAATCCAAGGGTTGAGTCCCTTCCAGCCTTTCTGGCGGAGTCTCTTCTGCTCCTTGCCTGCCAGAGGCTCTCTGGAGCCTGCCTTCAAGGGCCATTTTCCACCTGCCTCCACAGGAATCCCCTGCAGCCACAAAGCAGGAGACCTGGGGTGCGGGTGGGAGCCTGAGTTGTGACCCGTGACCACCACCAGGGGTCCCCTGAGCACCTTGAAGCATGGGTCCCCAGTCTGAGACCTGTTAGGAAGGCGGTGCACAGCAGGAGGTGAGCGGTGGCGACTGAGCCTTCCAAGCTTCACCTGCAGCTCCCCATTGGTCTCTCCCGAACCCCCACCCCCCAACCCAGTGGAAAAATTATCTTCCACGAAAGTGGTCCCTGCTTCCAAAAAGCTTGGGGATCACTGCCCTAGAGAAGGGCCCTGGCCAGCAGAGGTCAGTCTCTGCCCCCGAGGCAGCAGGGACCCCTGGGTGGTTGAACAGCACAGGCCAGTGCTGTGCAGGACAAGCCCTGAGATGCGGACCAGACTGTGTGAGCCCAGCCCCCCAGCTCCTGGCCATTCGCCTTTCTGCCTCTGCTCCAGGATCCACAGGGGCAGAGCCTTCGATTCCAAGTGCTGGAAGGAGAAGCAGGGTTGACTACCACTTCTTTTCTTGAAGGAAGCAAAGGCCAGACTCCTTGCTTCCTTAAACCCAGGCTGTTCCCCGGGAGTAATGTGCTGACTGAGAAGCAGAGAGGACTTGGGGAGAGTAGCCCAAAGACAGGGCAACAAGCCCTGCACTGCGGGGGGGGCGGGGGGGGGTGAGGGGGGCGGAGTCAGAGGGGCGACTGCTCACCTTGTGTTAGGCTTAGCTAGGCTGGGCTGCAGGAACAAAGAAACACTGCTGTCTCAGGGGCTTAACCCAGGAAGGGCTATTTCCCATTTACACAGAATCCATTATGGCCTCAGCAGTGGTTTCTCCAAACCCAGGGGTTTCCCAGATGGTGCAGTGGTAAAGAACCTGCCCCTCAGGCCAATGCAGGAGATATAAGAGATGCGAGTTCAATCCCTGGGTCAGAAGACCCCGTCTGGAGCAGGAAATGGCTACCCACTCCAGTATTCTTGCCTGGGAAATCCCACAGACAGAGGAGCCTGGTGGGCTGCAATCCATTGGGTTGCAGAGTCAGGCACGACAGCATCTGAGCACAGCACAAAGGTGGAAAAGACAAGATGAACATCTTTGAGTGTTAGTATCAATAGATACCAAAACTGCAGAGCTCATTTTGTGCAGGATCAAGCACCGTGCAGATGCCCAATAGATGGCTGTCGAACGAGTAAGTGAGAGGCTATTGAATGAATAAGTGAGGGGACCCAGGGGCTGAGAAGCAGACCCCCTTGGAGGGAGGAGGGGCCAGAGGCCACCATGGCTGTGTTTGCCCACAGCGCCTTCCCGAAAGAGAAGGTGATCACAGAAAGGGTTTTCTTTCCAGAGCTCAAAGATCTTTCACCAGGAGGGGAGGCAGCCCTCTAGGAATGTACTGCACCTGGAGAGGCAGAGCCCCGGACCAGGCAATGACCGGTTCAGCCAGGCATGGTGTTCCAGAGATGGAAGGGGCCTGCCGAGGTCAGATGATGGGCAAAGGCACAACCCGTCTGTCCTGCAGGGCACACATGACTCATGACCCCAGAGCGGGTGCCCTCCAGTGTCTCCACATGGCTGACACCCCTTCTTTTCTCAGAGGGGCCTCAGCTCTGGGCCTCCAGTGTCTGCCTCCCAGCTCTGTAGCCCCTCTGGCCTGGGACCCCTCTATGGGTTTTCCCGGCGCTGCAGCCCTTCCCCTCCAGGCAGCGCCTACCTCTTCCCCGTTCTTCACCAGCTGGAGGGTGGCATCCGGAAGGCCCCAAGTCAGGCCCAGAGTGGAGTCTCCAGCAATAACAGTGGGGTGGCGGGGGAATGGTCATCAACAGCCTGCCCTTCCCTCCTCTGCTCTGCAGCAGGAAACCAGCTTTGGCATCATCTGAAATGGAGTCTCACCCACTGGCGTTAGTAGAATTCCCCTGACGGTGCCTCAGTTTGCCCATCTGTAAAATGGGAGGGGGGGGGATATTGATACCCTGATAAAAGGATGAGTACCTGGCACGTGGGAAATAGGATGAATTCATAAATATTATAAATGCATTTTTAATGTCAGGTTGCAGAAGGGATGAAGCGTTCCTCTCCTTTCACACTCTCCCGGAGTCCATGATAGGAGACTCTCCCTCCTCCCGGGAGAGGGTCGTCTGCGAAAGAGGACGGGTGGGCTGCCGCGGATCAACCCCAGGATGAAATCTGAGCTCGAGGATGGAGATGGCGCGGGAGCTGGCAACGTGAGCCTCCGGATCCGGAGCCGCCACTTGGGGGCACCATTGTGCTTCGGTTGTGCTTCCGCCGCACCCGAGCTGCCGCCGGCCTGGGCCAGAGCTCCCGTACTCCCTAATCGTTCCTACGGGTGCTGGAACATTCTACTCCCCAGCTTCCACTTCTCCAGTCCGGAACCATAACCACGATAAGGACCCACTGTGTGTCAGACCCTCTTCTCAGGTTATCACTGTCATCTTGAAAGCAGACGTGGAGACGGACTTTATCAGCATTACTCACAGAAGCTCCGGACAGCTACCGGGCTTTGCAGAGGCAAATGTCCAAGCCGGGAGGCCGGGGGTAGCCACCTCTGCTGCAACTCGACTCAGCCCCCTGACTGCCCAGCCCCGGCTTGGGACTGATCACCGAGCCCTGGCCCACTGCCCCCGTCGGCTCAGGGCCCTCAGATCACACATGGGGAGAAGAAAACGTGGGCCAGGGGACAGCTCACCTGGTTCTGATGGAAGAAGCCGGATTATGGAGCCCCGCCTTCCAAGTCTCCCAGGGGTGTCCTGGAGCCTGGTCCAGCCAGGTGGCTTGAATCTGAGTCCCACTTCAATCCAAGGTCTCAGACTCCTCATTGTGGGCTGGCGTTGGGATCCAGGCTTCAGCCTCAGTCACTCCACCTGGGACCCCGGGCCCTGGATAGAAGAGCTGACAAGGAAGGAGGTGACCCCCATAGCCCCCAGCCTGCCTCAGGCCCCGCCAGCTCTGACTATGGGGAAGGCAGGGCTCCCAGCCCGGGATGGAGTGGGTGGTGGGTGAAACTGGATGAGGCATCATCACCACCTGTTCTCAGTCTCCCCAAAGTAAATGGAGGTCGGAGCTTCTGACAAGTCTGTCTCGTGTGCCCAAGCGCGTGGTAATGTTGCCCCTGGATAAACTGAGGATGCAGTCTGACAGCCTCTGGCAATGTTTTAAACGTGCATGTCCTTTCCAACACAAGGGATTCCCTGGTGGCTCACGTGGTTAAGAATCTGCGGGCAATGCAGGAGACCTGGGTTCGATCCCTGGGTCGGAAAGAGCCCTTGGAGAAGGGAATGGCTACCCACTCCAGTAATCTTGCCTAGAGAATGCTATGGACAGAGGAGCCTGGCGGGCTGCAGTCCATGGGTCGCAAAGAGTCGGATACAACTGAGTGACTAACGGTTTCCAACATAGCAATTTTACTAATGTCTGTCCATCTGTCGTGGGTTGGATGGCCCCCAAAAGATATGATTAAGTCCTAACCCCAGAACCTGTGGATGTGACCTTAGCTAGAAAAGTGTTTTTGCAGGAATAAGGCTCTGATGGTGAGAACACCCTGTTTATTACCCACAAGGCCCTAAATCCAAGGTCCAGTGTTCTATTGTGACACAGAGAGCAGACACACAGGGAAGAAAATCAGGGCACGTGAAGATGGAAGCAGAGGCTAGAGGGACGCGGCCACAAGCCCAGGGATTCCTGGAGCCCCCAGAAGCTGGAGCAGAGCTCTGCCCACACCTCCATCTCAGACTGCTGGCCTCCAGAGCTGGTTGTTCAGTTACTCAGTCATGTCCGTCTCTGCGACCCCATAGACTGCAGCACGCCAGGCTTCCCTGTCCTTCGCCATCTCCCAGAGCTTGCTCAAACTCATGTCCATTGAGTTGGTGATGCCATCCATCCACCTCATCCTCTGTCGTGCCCTTCTCCTCCCACCTTCAACCTTTCCCAGCATCAGGGTCTTTTCCAACGAGTCAGCTCTTCACATCAGGTGGCCGAAGGATTGGAGCTTCAGCTCAGCATCAGAACTGGCCCCCAGAACTGGAAGGACAAATCCGTGCTGTCCCAGTCTCCTGGTGTGCGGTCCTTTGTTACGGCAGCTCTAAGAAATGACACCATCACCCTGGAGAAGTGCTTGCAGCCGAGCGTGGAGATGTGTTCCGGGACATCTCTGCTGATAAGGGTGAGGCATCACAGCATCTGTGGGCCTCCACGGTACCGAGAGCAGTCCGTGCGTGGGACGGAATCCAGTGTAGACAAAAGGCAGGCTGGGTTAGTCAGTGTGGTCTGGAAGGTCTGCATTGAAGTGCGGGGGTGAGATGGCTCCAGACAGAGTCTAAGGGTGAAGGGTCACGGGGGAGGAGCCGTGCAGAGGCCAGAGAGGCTGGCAGAGAGGTGGGGGGCCGGGAGGGGGAGGTGGGGCGGGAGAGGAGAGGAATGAGGCAGGGGTGATGGGCTTGGGACGACAGTGGTGCCAACCATGGATGTAACCACTCACTCAGCGGTCCAGAATGGTGAGAGGGTGGGCAGCAGTGGGTGAGGTGGGGACAGGCCTTTTCTTTGCTCATAGAATTTGCTCTTTCACAAAAATAACTCATGCATCGTTGTTAGTGTAATTAAATGCACACCTTTCTAAAAGGAAAATCACATTGAATCCAAAGACCCAGGTTCGAGCCCCCATTTTACAGGTGGGAAGATGGAGGCCCAGAAAGAACCCAGCTCTGCAGCTGATGTCCAAGCTGTGACTGGTAAGGACTCTTCACCAGGCTCCTCACTCCCCCTGGAAAAGAAAAGAAACTACCCCCTCCGGGCCTGGAGTGGGCACAGGTTCCGCTGACTCTCGTGCAGGGAGCCTGCAGGTATCCAGGGGCTGGGGGTACAACAGGGAGTGAACGTTAAAACCTGCCTCAAGGAGCTTACGTGCTAGGAAAGACGTGCCACCTGCAAGTTAAATCCTCTCATCTGGACTGCATTCTCGGCAAAACTAGGTGGGGATATTTATTAATTTGCCGAGTGTGTCATGGGCTTCCCTGGTGGCTCTGTGGTAAAGAATCCACCTCCAATGCAGGAGACGTGGGTTCGATCCCCAGGTCAGGAAGATCCTCTAGAGAAGGAAATGGCAACCCACTCCAGTATTCTT
This sequence comes from Bos mutus, assembly GCF_027580195.1. Classification (NCBI taxonomy): domain Eukaryota; kingdom Metazoa; phylum Chordata; class Mammalia; order Artiodactyla; family Bovidae; genus Bos; species Bos mutus. The sequence continues at coordinate 64,844,910 of NC_091638.1, read as the reverse complement.
GCCTGGGAAATCCCATGGACAGAGGACCCTGGTAGGCTACAGTCCATGGGGTCGCAGAGAGTCAGACATGACTTAGCAACTGAATAACAACAAGTGTGCCATAGAAAATTATCCTGGAGTCCCACTCCTGGGCATGCATCTGGAGACGACTCGAATTCAAAAAGACACATGTACCCCAGTGTTCACAGTAGCACTGTTAACAAGACATGGAAGCAACCTGAATGTCCACTGACAGAGGCGTGGATAAAGAATGGAATACTCCACTATATACATTAAGAATGGCATTTGTGTATAGAGTGGAGAGTTAGCATATTCAGCCATAAAAATGAAATAACGCGATTTGCAGCAACATGAACGGACCTAGAGATTTTCATGCTGAGCGAGGTAAGTTAGAAAGAGAAAGACAAATACCACATGATGCCACTTATATGTGGGGTCTAAACTATGATACAAGTGACCTTTACAAACCAGAAACAGTCTCACACAGAAAATGAACTTATGGTTACCAAAGGGAAAAGGGGAGAGGAATTAATTAGGAGCTTGGGATTAAAATATATACGTCACTGTATCTAAAACAGATAAACAGCAAGAACTTACTGTATAGCACAGGAAACCATATTCAGTATCTTAGAATAGCCACTCATAGAAAAGAATCCATTAAAAGGTGTATGTATATATAGCAATTCTCCAAGCAAGAACACTGGAGTGGGTTGCCATTTCCTTCTCCGGGCGGTTCTCTGCTGCTGCTACTGCTGCTAAGTCGCTTCAGTCGTGTGTGACTCTGTGCGACCCCATAGACAGCAGCCCACCAGGCTCCCCCGTCCCTGGGATTCTCCAAGCAAGAACACCGGAGTGGGTTGCCATTTCCTTCTCCAATGCATGAAAGTGAAAAGTGAAAGTGAAGTCGCTCAGTCGTGTCCGACTCTTAGCGACCCCATGGACTGCAGCCCACCAGGCTCCTCCATCCATGGGATTTCCCAGGCACGAGTACTGGAGTGGTGTGCCATTGCCTTCTCCGAGATATATATATACACACATATATGTGTATGTATGTACGTATAACTGAATCGCCTTGCTGTACACCTGAGACTAATACAACGTAACTCAACTATTTCAATAAAACTTATAAAACCACAGACGAGGGCCTTAAACAGCAGAAACGTATTGTCTCTGTTCCTGAGGCTGGAGGCTGGAGGTTCCGCTCCTCCTGAGGCCTCTTTCCGTGGCTGGCAGCCCGCCTTGTCCCGTATCCTCCTGTGATTTTTCTCTGTGTGTGCGTCTGGTGTCTATTCTTCTTCTTATAAGGACACCAATCATGTTGGATGGGCAGCCCACCCTAATGACCTCCTTTTAGCCTCTTTAAAGACCTTATCCCCTCATACAGTCACACCCAGAAATATACTGGGGGTTACGGTGTCAACATATGAATTTGGGGGAATGCAATTCAGTCCATAATACAGATATATATATACAGACTATATCCATGCTCTCTGTACTTCCTTCCGGAGAGGTCCCCTGCACACAGAAGCCTGTAGGAAGGACGGCAGTTGGTGACATTTACCTTAAATCCTAGATGGGAGGAAGAGAAAGCAAGCAGGAAGTTTAAAGTTATCAAGGAAGTTAAAAGAGAGGATGGAAGGAAGGAAGCTTAGATAGATGCTATGGGTGAGGGGATGGCTGGAGGGGTGACGGATGGATAGATGGATGGATGGATGGATGGAGGATAGATGGTTGGTTGGACAGATGGATGGATGGAAGGACAGATGGATGGATGGCTGGATGGCTGGATGGAGGATGGATGGGAGAGGAAGAGGGAAGAGGTTGAGTTCTATCTTGGTCCAGCAAGACCGCCCCAATCTCAGACAAAGGAAAACCAGCAGGATTTGTTGCCAGCAACCCTACCAGTAAAGAATGGCTAGAGGAGGTTCTCTGAAGATTCAAAGAATTTAGAAGAAGGCTTGGAACTTCAGAGAGGAAAGAAGAGCATCAAACTGAGCAGTTACTTGTCACACCAGGGGGCAAATACTAAGACTCGAGACTGTCCTTCTCGGGTGTTTCTTAACATCCCGTTAGATAGGTCAATCAAAAATGATAACCTCTGATGCGGGACTCAGCGCTTACAGAGGAAATACCAAAGGCAACTGTACTTAGAAGGTGGGTCAGGGAGCAGAAGATCTAAATAAAAAGACGCTTCCTCCCCTCCACTCATATCACGGAAAGCCTGGAACTCCTTTCTCCATGATGAGGCCGTCCCCAGCCAGCAGGGACCCCTGCAGTGAGGGGGTGATGTGTGTCCTGTGACACCCAGGGTCTCTTTCTGTCCTTCTCTGTCTTTCCCCCTCGTTGCAAAACACACTCCTCCTCTCTACATCCCCGTAGTTGAGCCTGCTTTCTGGTGCCCCGATAGTGCGGGAGTGGAATTTAAGAGTGGGGCTGGGAGGTTGTCCTGCCCTCTGCGACTGGGTGAGCAGTTTCTGCATCCTGGCATGGGGCAGGATGCAGAAACTGCACCCTTTAGATCTCCCAGTCTTCTGGATCCTTTGTAGATGGCATGTCCTGACCCAGAAGCGAGACGCCCAGCCAATCAAGCACTAAGTGGAGTGTGTGTTTAGGTGTTGAATTGTGTCCGATTCTTTGGGACCCCATGGACTATAGCCCTCCGGGCTCCTCTGTCCATGGAAACTTCCAGACAAGAATACTGGAGTGGGTGCCCATTCCCTTCTCCAGGGGATCTTCCTGACCCAGGGATGGAACCCTGGTCTGCTGCATTGCAGGCAGATTCTTTACCATCTGAGCCTCCAGGGAAGACTCAGCCCTAGATGGTGGATGTAGGCATTTAGAGGGAATTTCTACCCCCCTGGGTTTTCCCCTAGGCAACCAACCCCCCCTCCAGCCCAGAGCTTCATGGGGACAACTCCTCCGGGGGCTAGAGGAAGTGACACAGCCCTGGCCAGGCAGAGCATCGTGACTCCTGGCTGTGGAGATCTGGTGCGGAAAGAAGATGGGACATGATAAGAGTCCACCAGACCTGGGACTCCTGCAGGAGCCGTTGATAGGAGAGACTTGTGCTTCACCCCTGCTGACGAGGCAGGAGGATGGAAGAGAAGCCGGAACCACTGGGGACGACCTCGTCATCACAGAGGATGGAGATGCCTGGAAGCAGAGACGAGACCCTGACCCCGGATGCCGTCTGGGCCCAGACCCAGCATGCACAGGCCTTGCCGGGGTATCAAGACTCTCACTTTACAGATAGGAGCCGGCCCAAACAAAGAATGGAATTCTACAAGGGTGCCCTGCCCATGGGGTCTTCCGGATTCTGCTTCTGGGCTCTGATCCCTGGCCAGGCTTGTCCAAATGAGCAACTTTCTGCCCCTGGCCCTCCCTCATCACTTCACCCCATGTCAGTGGTGAGGAGCTAAAGCTAGGATGGCCAGATGAAACCCTGGACATCAGTTTTACGTGAATTTCAGATGAATAATCAATAATTTGTTACTGTTGTTCAGTCGCTAACTCGTGTCTGACTCTGTGATCCCATGGACTGAAGCATGCCAGGCTTCCCTGTTCCTCACCATCTGGAGTTCACTCAGACTTATGTCCATTGAGTCAACGATGCCATCCAACCATCTCATCCTCTGTCATCCCCTTCTCCTCCTGTCCTCAATCTTTCCCAGCATCAGGGTCTTTTCTAATGAGTTGGCTCTTCACATCAGGTGGCCAAAGTATTGGAGTTTCAGCTTCAGCATCGGTTCTTCCAATGAATATTCAGGGTTGATTTCCTTTAGGATTGGTACTGGTTTGATCACCTTGCAGTCCAAGGGACTCTCAAGAGTCTTCAGCACCACAATCCAAAAGCATCAATACTTCAGTGCTCAGCCTTCTAAAATAAATTTTTAGTATGTCTCAAATATTGTATGGGACATACTTATACTGAAAAAAAGAGAGACAAAGCTTTGCTTATCTGAGATTCAAATTTAACTAGGCATGCTGAACTTTCTTTGCTAAATTTGACAGCACTATCTAAGCAGGGAGGGGAAAGACAGCAAGAAAGCAATCCACCTTTCTAGGAGGAGGCAGGGCAGGGGGGGTGGGTGGTGAGTGAAAATCAAAAGTGAAAGTCACTCAGGTATGTCTGACTCTTTGCGACCCCATGGACTGTAGCCTGCCAGGCTCCTCTGCCCATAGAACTCTCCAGGCCAAAATACTGGAGTGGGTAGCCGTTCCCTTGGATACACAACAAGGTTCTGCCGTATAGCACAAGGAGCTGTGTTCCACATCCTGTGATAAACCATAATGGGAAAGAACATTAAAAAGCAGTGTACATGCTTTTAAATATATGTGTGTGTGCATGACTGAATTACTGCTGGGGACCTTCCCAGCCCAGGGATTGAGCCTAGGTCTCCCGCATTGCAGGGCAGGGGGCTGGGTGCTGAGAGACAGTCTCAAAAAACTAATCTTCCACATTTCCTGCCAGACTACCCACATCATCCATAGAGACAGTCATCACGACTCTTTGGCCTCTGGGTCAAGTGACGATGTGACCTGAAGAGAAGGCACATCAACCATCAACACTTTAGTATAAGTTAGTTAATGAAGTTGTGCGTTTACTCATCGTCAGCTATGCTGCAGGGAAGAGGCTCCAGGGTGGGAGGCACTTCATTTTTCTCCTAGAGTGTCTGTCTCTAGAGTAAAAAGAATGGGGTGTAAACTGTTTCTCTGGTTCTTAACCTAGGCTGCAGAGGAGAACCAAGGGGGAAGATTTAAAAAGTCCCTCTGGCCTTGAAAAGAGCTTTGTGGTTGCTAAGGGGGAGGGGTTTGGGAGAGGAGTGCGGCGGGAGGTTGGGGTTAGCAGATGTAAGCTATTATATATGGGGTGGATAAACAAGAAGGGCCTACCGTCTAGCACAGAGAACTATGTTCCATACCCTATTATAAACCATAATGGGAAAGAACATTAAAGAGTGATGTACATATATACACATATGTGTGTGCGTGCGCACAACTGAATTACTGCTGTACAGCAGAAATTAACACAATGCAGTAAGCCAACTATACTTCAAGTTTTTTTAAATCCCTGTGTCCAGACCAGACTTATTCCAATTAAATCAGGATCTCCAGGGATGGGGCTAATCATCCCACCCCAGGGGATTCCAGTGTGCAACCTGTCGACTGAAAAGATACACCGCCCAGAAGTTGAGAATTATGTTCTACTCCACAGACTTTTTGAGGACTTGAGCCTCTCAGACAGGTCTGAGGGACTGCTTTAAGAAGAACCCAAAGATAAACAAAACCATGTACTCGCATCAAAACCTTAGACATCAGAAGATTACTGTTACAGAAAAGCCAGACATCTCAAGTTAATGAATTTAGCAGTTTTCTCTGTACGGGCAGATGCAGGAGTCTGGGCTCATTGAAATCACTCCTTTGATTGAATCTCAGCTCTCTGGGGCCAGCAACCTGCTTTTCTCCATCCTAAAAGCCCTTGGGGTGCACAGTCTTGGGTGGCTGCCGTGACTGGGGGCTTGATGGCTGCAACACCCTTTGTTGACTGATGTTACAGGTGACATTTTTTATCCATAGCCAAATCTGAGAACCAGTGGAAGTAATGGTTCAGGGTGGAGTGTTCTAGCCTCGGCGAGGGCTGCTGTTGCTGGCAGCCTACGCTGTATCAGGATCTTTCACACAAATGATACTCAACTGCAGGGGCTTCCCTGGTGTCTCAGAGGTAAAGAATCTACCTGCCAATGCAGGAGACATGGGTTTGATCTCTGGGTCAGGAAGATCCCTTGGAGGAGGAAATGACAACCTCTCCAGTATTCTTGCCTGGGAAATCCCATGGACAAAGGAGCCTGTTGGGCTACCATCGGTGGGGTCACAAAGAGTCAGACCAAACAACTAGGTTTAAAAAAAAAATACTCAATTTCCTCCAACAGCCCTGCAAGGCAGACATTGTTCATCTCACCCTTCTCACAAGGCGCAGACTCAGAAAGGGGCCGGCACTGACTCAAAGTCACACAGCAGGTCAAGAGCCTGGGGATTCCTTGCCAGGCTGGCCCGACCCCAGAGCCCTTCCGTCATCCTGCCTCTGGGCTGCGCAACTTTGCATGTGTGCCTTCCCCTCTCTGGTCCCACACTCCCTCGTCTATAACGCAGGGCTAGAGGATGATGCATCAGTAAGCGTTGTTACACGGTTCTGTCTACCTAGGATGACGGGGCATTAAGGAGGGAAAGGCCCTCCTGACATGCAAATGAAAGTGAAAGTCGCTCAGGCGTGTCCGACTCTTTGCAGCTCCATGGACTACACAGTCCATGGAATTCTCCTGGCCACGATACTGGAGTGGGTAGCCGTTCCCTTCTCCAGGGGATCTTCCCAACCCAGGGATTGAACCCAGGTCTCCCGCATTGCAGGCGGATTCTTTACCAACTGAGCCACCAGGGAAGCCCTGATGTGCAAATGGCAGTATTCGATTCTGAGCGCCTTGGGGGTGTCATCAGTGTGAAAGATGGTTTAGAAGGTGGGGACCACTTGCTGGTGCAGTGAGAAGAGCCCAGTGAAATAGCCTTCATAGACTTTAACAAGGCTTCCCTGGTGGCTCAGATTGTAAAGGATCTGCCTACAATGCAGGACACACGGGTTCAATCCTTGGGATGGGAAAATCCCCTGGAGAAGGGAACGACCCAGTTCAGTTCAGTTCAGTCACTCAGTCATGTCCAACTCTTTGCAACTCCATGGACTGCAGCACACCAGGCTTCCCTGTCCATTACCAACTCCCAGAGCTTGCTCAAACTCATGTCTATCGAGTCGGTGATGCCATCGAACCATCTCATCCTCCATCATCCTCTTCTCTCCTGCCTTCAATCTTTCCCAGCATCAGGGTCTTTTCCAGTGAGTCAGTTCTTTGCACCAGGTGGCCACCCACTCCATGGAGAATTCCATGGACAAAGCAAGCCGACAGGCTACAGTCCATGGGGTCACAGAGTCAGACACGACTGAGCAACTAACACTTCAAACATCGTAAGAGGCCTACCTAAGCACCCAGTCACCCTGTGCTGAGTGAGTGAAGCCGACATTTGTCCACACCAGGTGCTATTCTCTGCCCATTTACAGATGAGGAAGTTGAGGCTCAGCTAAACATGAACAGCCAGTAGGTGGAGGAGGATCTGCTGAGCCTCCCGCAGTCCATTTTCCAGGCTTCACTCTTAGCCTCACTGCATTTGTGACCTGGATGGCTTGAGGAGCAAACATTTGAGGTTTTTATGAAGTCAGAGAACAGGTTCATTTTGTTTGGGGGTCTTGAAGGAGCCTTATTTTTAATTTAGAATTATTCTAGAAAAATTCTAGATTCACAGTAAGTGGCAAAGTTAGCATAAAGAGGTCCTGTATCCCCTTTGCCCAGCTCCCTGCAGTGTTTACATCTTAAGTAATCCTGGGGCCACATCAAAACCAGGGAATCCAGGTCAGTCAAAGGCGTGTGCAATTCTGGCGTTTTATCACACGTGTGGAGCTGATGCCACCACCACCAGAGACATGCAAAACTGTCTCAGCACCACCTTTACAGTCACCCCACCGCCGGGCCCTGGCAGCCTGGTACCGACTTTCACATTTTGCAGCTGAATCCATGCACCTGTACTTGCATTTAGGAGGTAGGTCCTGAACTGGTCACTCCATGGGTACCGACCACCGCCTCCTTTCTCACGAGCAGACGCCCGGCCCCCATCCCCTTCCATCAGAGCAGCACTGTGCCGCACCTGCCACCTGCTTTCCCAGCCGGCCCTGCAGAGGTGGTGGGGTGAGCCCTGCGACCTGGCTCGCTGGATGCAGATGGCATCTGTGGGAAAGGTGTAAGAAAGCTTCGGCTTTGCAGATGAGAGGCCAAGGCAGCTGCGAGTCCATGTCCCTGGCTTGAGAAGACAGAAGTTTCTACTGAAGGCTCGGTACCCACGCTGAGACCACAAAGCCACACCATGGAAATGCCACGAGAGTCACAGCACAGCCTGGGTGTCACTGGGCCCGTGACCCAGCATTGCCACTTGCTTTGTTACTGGGCACGAGAAACCCTGTACGTTTAGGACAGAGGTTCTCAGTCAAATGAGAGGGCGCTTTTGTCCCCCAGAGAAAGGTAGCAACTTCTGGACATTTTTGATTACCATGACTGGGGTGAGGGGGTGTTACTGGTGCATTGTCAGTAGCGGCTGGGGACACTGTTCATCATCCTAGAACATTCAGGAACATGTGCCCCCAACAGAGACTCACGTGGCCCCAGTGATCAAAGTCTCAGACACAGCGGACACAGGCTCCTTCCCTCCCCTCTCCTCCTGCACAAATATTCCAGATAATTTTTGATACAAATTCCCCTTTAATGTAGAAAAAAAAACAAAAAACAAAACTCGTGTACATACATAAATACCATTTGGGGGTATAAATAAAGTAAGAAAATAAAGAGATGTACATATCAAACACAATAAATTACTCATAAATATCACAGTGGAAACCAAGTGCTGGAAAACGGACTCGATCTCCATGCGGCTTTGACAAGTTACTGGTGAGATTCGGGGTTTTCAGATCTTCTTTTTCGGGGCTTTGGAATGAAAGGGTCAGGACCCCAGGCGGAGGACTTGCTCTGACCTTTTCAGGTCAACATCCCAGCGGGTAGAAAGGAGGTGGGGGTCAGACCCCGGAGTGAGGTGACTGAACTGCGGGGAGGAAGCCTGTAGGGTTCCTTCTCTAAGGGCCCTCAAGTGACAACCCAAGATCGATTGCCTGGAAACCCCGGCCACCATGGCAAGGAAGATGCTGCCGGGACTGGCCACGCCTCTGAGCAGGCGGCAGTGCGGCCATTCACCTTAGGGGACCAGCATGACCCCGGGTAAGTGTTGACCACGTGCAGAGCAATGGTGAAGGGGGGGAAGAGGAGGGATGGATAGGCCGCCTTATCTGCCCCGGGTGGGTTGCCAAGGGGTCCCGTGAGGCTGTCCAACCCAGAGCCAGCCATAACAGGGAGTTCTCAAGACTGACCCCGGCTGGAGGGGCCTCTGGGCTCCCCCTGCTCTTAGAGCTTGGTGGTGCCTGCAAGTGGTTACTTCTGTGCTGGAGGAGCTTGGGGAGGCCCAGTGGTCCTTTCTTGGAGTTGAGAGCTGGAAGAATTTTCCCAGGCAGTAGAGTCAGATTTACCTGAAGTTTCACAAAGTTGATTACCTGCCCATGAGTTTTAAAAAAATAACTGCTTTTCCTCTGGCCATGCGTGCTGCAAAAGAATAGGAGGAGAGAACTGCTGAGAAGTTCAGCTTGGCATAAGAACCTTGCCGGAGGCAGTGAGCTCTCCGCCAGTGGAGGTACTCAGGCAGAACCAGGGCAGCACACACTCGTCCAGCAGGGTTGAGGGGCTGGGGTAGGTAGAAGCTGGGTGGGTGGGGTGGAAGGCTTACCATTTTATGATCGTACAAGTCTATCCGCTAGAAACCGGCACAGCCCATGTAAAACTTTGTCTATGTACAAGTTCTAAATATTTCCTCCTAAAGCTACATAGAACCTGGACTCAGGATCATACAGGAGTAGAAAACCCACTCCGCAAGCACCTCAGGCCTGGGGTCCTGGTCTCCAGGGCCAGGGTGGAGAGGAGAGGACAGAGCCTCCATTAATTATAGAAGCTGGGACTCTTCACCGATCCCAGTTTGGTGGCGAGCCCGAAAGGGTCCATGCTATCTGTTTTCAGGGGCAGAAAGAAATCAGGCTTCAGGGGTTCCTGGAGGTCTTCAGGTTCGGCTGGGATGGTGGACAGCATGGGCAGGAAGTGAGACAGCGGCAGGAAGCCCCTGCTTTTGAACAGCTGCCTCTGCCTGGAGCTGCTCAGGGAGACCGGGAGATGGTGCTTCCTGGACCAGTATACGTTGTAGCCGTCAGGACGGATCTCCTCCTCAAAAGCACAGTCCTCGGCTGAGTACTGGGTCTGCGAAGCAAAGAGACAGCCTCAATCGGGGCCCACCGGGCTGGGTGACCAGCAGAGACAGCCGGACAACCAGTTGCAGGTGAGTAGGTGTCCACGCCGTTGGCTAACGGCCCATGCCATTAGCCAAGGATGTGTGCAAGTTTATAAAGCATGGAGGTGTATAAAGAACATATATAAACACATATATATTTAGTATAATGTTATATATGCACACATATAAAATGCAAAGCATGTGTTATATTAATATACCCATTAGATATTACATCATATTAACATATAAATGTTATAAGTAATATATATGTTATAAATAAAACATAAATTATATAACATTAAATATGTGTTAGACATTAAACATATATACTAAACACATACGTTAGCATTGCAGGCGGATTCTTTACTGGCTGAGCCACAAGGGAAGCCCCAAAATATATATAGGTACTTATATATTCAGTATGAAAGCTTTTTGTTATATATTAATATGCTCATTAAATACACATCACGTTGAATTCACATGTAAATAGTAATGTCACAGAAAATACATGTGTAACATTAAACATATATACTCAACATATTAGACATATATGTAGTTTGTATACCTTTATACTTTATAACCTTCAACTATATACACATACTTCAGGTATATTTCATGTGTTCAGTGTATATTCTCAGTATCTATATATAACTCACATAGATCCGTTGTATTTTTTCACTAAGTCACATCACTTTTTAAACTTGGTCTTGTTCTGAGCAACATCTATAAAGTCACAGCCTTGACAGGCATGCAATGCTTCCCTCCCCGACGTTAAATATATAATTATTGCCATGAAAAAGTCCCTTGTATTCCACAGGCGGTTTGGGAAACACTGCTAACTAGGTTATCCTTTTAGGATCAGTCTTTTAATTAAGAATCACGAGTAATCCAATCTGGAGCCCAGATGAAAGCATCTATTTCCCATTTAGACCCAAATGACTGTGGTCCTGAGCCTTTTTGTCTGGAGCTCTGGTAAGAGAAACCTCAGTCCCTCTGGCTCCTTTATTCAGTAGCTGCCCTCCAGGCAGCCTGCCAGGATCGTGGAGATAAAGGCAGCCCCCTCCCCCCAGGCCAGGAGGAAGCCTGCACCCCGTGGGTGGCCAGAAAGTCAGAAGGCAGAAGTTTGAGAGTGAGCCGGTGGAGTCCCAAATGCAGAGGGTCAGTTTGTCTTCAGGACACAAGAGCACAGCCAAAGGCGGGGAGCCAGGAGGGCTCGGCCATAAAATGCCCTGGGAGGCACCCAGTCTCATTTCTGCCCAAGCCTACAAAGGTCGCTTCACTGCAGGTGAGGGAGCGCTGTGCTCAGATAAGGCCCTGATAAGGCCTGCATCCAATGGAGCGATATGCCCAGCTCCCGTGCGGGGGAATAAGGCCACCAGATGGAGGGGAGAAATGCAAATTGATAAACAAGGGAATTAAAATCAAATAGAGTGACTATTTCACCCTGCTGGTTCTTTGGGAGAAACTGACATCTCATTTGCCAAAGAGAGAGTGAAACGGCTTCGAGTTTCTGGGAGGATGTGGAATTGTTTATTTTTTTTAATCTTCAAGTTTTGCTAAACTGTGACCGCAGGACCTAGAGGCAGAACAGGATTTTAGTTGAGGGACCCTCAGTTTGGATTAGAATGATGATGGGTTAGACCCAGCCGCCCCTGCGGGGGCTCTGCCCCTGAAGCCCCCACCACCCCTAAGTAAACCTCACATGGGTTGCAACTGCGGGGGCTCGGAGTGGCTTTGGGTATCAGCTTTCTTGCCGCCTTTCTTGTCCTTTCACGCGGGATGCCATAAAACCTGAGCCAGGTTTATTTATCTCTGGATAAACAGAATAAAGGGGCACCAGAGCCACAAAACACTGAGACACTAAAGAGATCTGAGCCGCGGACAGGAGGGCATCCCTGGAGGGCCGGTGCCCTCCCCTGCCCCTGCTGCCCCCTGGCCCTCCATCGGAGCCCCTGCCCAGCAGGGCTGCATTGAGGCCCTGCGCCAGGCCGGGACCTCACACAGCCTCCGCTGCGCGCCCGGGGGGCTCAGGTTCCCTTTGAACTCTCAGCCTTTGTTCCGGCGACCAGAGAGCCGGCATCTGCACACTTCCTGCCCCCAGACTTCTCTGGCTACCTGGGCCTGCCCTCCCACCGCCACCCAAAGAGGCCTCTGCCATACAGGTGAGCCCGACAGGGGGATGAGTGCGGCCACGAAAATAGGACCCCAACGCGGCTACAAAATAATCTATTTTTTAGCGGGTAAAAATTAATTTTAAAAAGCCTCTTCAATCCCAAATGTAATTTTTCTTCTGACTTAAAAAAAAAAATCCAAGTTGTGGATACACCCTTTTTCTTTTTTTCCTCCCCAGCCACCCCCCCACCCACCACTTTAAAAAAAAAAACTACCTCAAGGAGGGAGGGGAAGGCGAGCGCCACACGCGCACAGGGCAAAGCCGAAAACGCCCACGGTGGGCTCCCCGTTTAACATCGAAGCGCCGACTTCCTCCGTCCGACTGATCTGCCTCTAGTTCAGGGGGAATGCAAAGGCGGGGCCTCACCCGTTCTCCATAAACTTAGAAAGTGGGACAGAAGAGTAATCCGGGCCTCGCCGCCTTCCCCTCCGAGTTCCACACCGGCCCGGACAGAGCAAACAAGGAAACTGAACCTGACCCTGCGCGCCCTCCTGCCCCGCAGGCCCGCGCCCCCGCGCGTCCGGCCGGACCGAGACACCTACCAGTCCTTGCATCTTGCCGTCGGCGTCCATGCAGAGGTACAGCACGCTGCGCTCGCCCTTGATGGCTACGGTGCTCAGAGCGACCGCCCTGATCTCCATCAAACCTGGGCGGGAAAACAGCAGAAAACTGCAGCCGGAACCCGCGGGGCCCACAACTCGTGAAAGTGGTTGGTGGGTGTACAGGCCCGTCCTCCCCAACCCCCCAGCCCCTCTCCATGTCTGGAGGCTCGGGATGGGAGTGGAACGCCCAGGTGCCAAGACCTGGAGTTCCCCGGAATGGTGGGGGGGGGCGGTCCGCAGAAGCCGAAGTGGGGGAAGGGGAGGGGAGCCCATCGGTGCAGTAGGTCCACGCACCCGTTGCCCCCTCCCCCAGCTCCTCCCGCAGTCGGGGGGTCGGGGAGGGAGAGATCGCTAAGTGCCAAGAGCCGGGGTTCCGGGAGCGAGAAGGAGGCAAAGGGAAGAAGGGGCGCTGTGACGGGTGGGGGCCCGGCGGGCACTCACTGTGCGCGCTCTGGACCTGCGCGCAGTCCACGGCGCCGTCGGAGTGGATGCGCAGAAAGCAGCTGTAGAGGCCCTGCGGGCCCGCGGTATACAGGTGCCGCAAGCGAACCGACTCGCCCCAGCCGTAGTGCACGTGCGGCCCCGCATCCGAGAAGGCCAGGGGGCGCCCGGCTGCGGCCAGCCAGAGGCCAGCCAGGACCAGGGCGCGGGCCACGGCGCACCGGCTCGGAGCGCTCCGCATGGCACCTCCCTCGGGCTCGGAGCTCTGCGCGCAGATCTGGCGGTGAGGGTGCGGGAGGCTGGGCGGCGGCCCCGAGGCCCTGCGGGACAGAGCGTGCGGAGGAGGGGTGGCCGTGCCCTTGAGCCAGGAGACCGCTGCACGCTCCGGGGACCTGGGCACCTCTCCAGCTCCGACGGCGCGGCGGCTGGCGGCCGGAGACCTTATATAGCGCGTCTGCCCGCGATGCGAAGCCCTTATCGGGATTGCATCAGCCCTCCGCCCTCGCACACACCCACTCACACCCCGCCCCCCGACCCAGCCTCTCCCTGGGCCCCGCCCGGGTGACCCCGCCCATATCTGGAAGTGAAGGAGGCCCTCTTTCGCTGGAAACTTGAGGGGAGCTCCTCCTGGCGGCGCTGGGGCGACGCCAGGTCGCTTCCGTCTGGGCGAGTTTGATTTTGTAAAGAAATGAAGCGGACGGCGGAGCCCACTCCCACCCCCCCGCCCAGGCCATTGGTTTCAACCCCCCACCCCCCGGGAATGCTCTCGTCCCCGGGCGCTGGCCGGGGCTGCGCGGAGCCGGGGTTCCGACATCAAAGACGGGGGCGGGGGACACTGAGCTTTGCATCCTTCACTCCCGGTGGGAAAAACCCCGCCTCGGCTTTGGGGCCCCCTCCCCTACAATCCACATCCACTCGCTCACGCCACGATTCCAGCCCTTAAAGCCCCGGGGGTAGAGCGGTCCACTGGAATTTATTTTCCCCCTGCAGCTCAGAGCCTCTCACGTTATCCGGCTTTATGTTCTTCAGATTCCTGCCCGGCCCCCCTTTCCACGCCAGTACTTTGTCCCCCGGCTTGGGGCCAGGCGCGACCTGGGCTCTCGGAGGAACAATAGGGTCGCGCGGGCGAGCGCTAGATGGCGCTTCAGCCCGGGTATCGGCCGGGCCCGGCCCGCGGCGGTCCCTGGCCCCGGAGCCTGGGAAGAGGGCGCCTGGAGTGGGGTAGGGTGGGCTTGCAAGCTGCAGACTGGGAAACTGACTTTCCAGGGCGCGTAGCGCAGGGAGGCTCCTCTGTTTTTGCTGTGTCTTTCGTCGTCGGTGCTGTCCTTGGGTCCCTGAGAGCTTCTCCAGGGGCTGGGCGTGCAGTTCGCGGGGCGCGCGGCGGGCAGGAACAGGGGAGCACCTTACCTGGTGGGGAGGGGCAGGGCTGCAGTGGTGGGCGCTGCTTGCGGGGAGGAGGGGAGGCGTGGGGCGGGGAGAGGCACCAGTTGGGGAAACTGGGGCCACCTAGTGAAGTGGCCACCCCCCTCCCCCCCCCCACCCCCCCGCCCCGCAAACCGGATGGCTTTTCTGATGAGGCTCAGAAAAAGTCCACATCTGGAGAATGCCCCTGCGGGAAAGAGAGGGGTCCTTCTAGGGACGAATGTTGGCTCAACACTGGTTCTTTCTCATTATTCCTCCAACCACCTGCCCCCCAACTCCGGGATGTGGGGCTCCAAGGAGGCTGGTTTTGGGGAAAAGCCACACTGGCTGAGCCCAGGAGCGCGGGGGAGGGCCCACAGTGGAGACAGGGAGAGAGAGCCACGCCAGGCCTGATGAATTTCAATGAGTAAAGACCACGTTCATACCCCAGCCGGTGACTGGCGTTAATGACGGAGCGCGCAGAAAATGTCACCAGGAAAGTCTTTACAAAAAAAGACATCATCTCGAAAGCTTTATGGGCCAGGGACCCCCACGCTGAGTGTCTTGGTTCAGAAAGCCGGGGCTTCTGTTAAATCTAATTACTTCCCCCCTGTGGCTTTAAATCGACAGCGGCTCCTATTAAACTTAATTACCCTCCCCTGCAGCTTTCCTTGTAAAGACCCTGGATAAATGCAGGGCATTGAAGAGGATGGCAGAGGGTGCGCTGGGGGCCATGCCCCAAATCTGGCTGGGGGAGGAGGGGAGGCGGCCTCTGGTTCCACCCACAACGGCTCTGCTGCCCCTCCTAAGGCCAAGTGGGCGGAGAGAGGCCTGCCCCAACCCCCTCGGCCCCCATGCAGGAGTTCAGGAAGCTGGGAGAGGCCTGGGCAGCTCCCTGCACCCAGGCCCTACTCTGAGCATCTTCTGCCCTCCCCCAGTGAACAGGTCTCAGTTCAGTGCAGTTGCTCAGTCGTGTCCGATTCTTTGCCACCCCATGGACTGCAGCACGCCAGGCCTCCCTGTCCATCACCAGCTCCCGGAGTTTACTCAAACTCGTGTCCATCGAGTTGGTAATGCCAATGAACAAATAGGGGGCCCCAGAGTGACCTGGGGCTGCCCGGGTCAGAGTGCCAGAGTGACCCAAGTTTGCACAGTATCTAAGTGGTGAACCCAGGCTGTCAGGCTTGTAAATCTAGGTCAAGCTGCATTTCAGGGAGGCTGTGTGGCCTCCTAAAAGGGGCAAGGGTCCCAGGGTCAGACCCTCGGCAGCATGGATCACGCCCGGCCACTCCCCGGGCAGGTCATGAACCCGCTGGGGCTTCTTGCCTCCTTATGCCTCCAGCCTTGTCTGGAGTCGCACTGGAGAGTGGACAGACAGTGCCTCAGATACAGTTCACAGAGAAGGACAACCATCTGCTCAGGGGCTGCCGCGTACGTGGAATGTCGTGGTCAGAGCAGTGTTCTGCAAGTTTCGGTGATTTATCTGTGCTACACGTGAGGAAGCTGAGGCTTACAGACTTGGCCAGGCAGCCAGCAAGGGTTGACACCCCGGGTGGTCAGGCCCAGCGCCTGTGCTGGCTTGCTGGTACCCCTGGTCTGTGTCAGTCCTGAAGGAAATCAACCCTGAATTCTCCCTGGAAGGACTGATACTGAAACTGAAGCTCCAACACTTTGGAGCCTTTTTCATTAGAAAAGACCCTGATGCTGAGAAAGATTGAAGGCAAAAGGAGAAGGGGGCGACAAAGGATGAGATGGTTAGCCAGCATCACCGACTCAGTGGACATGAATCTAAGCAAACTCCACGAGAGAGTGAAGGACAGAGAGCCTGGCGTGCTGCAGCCCACGGGGTCGCCAAGCATCTGAAACGACTTAGCGGCTGAACAACTGGTGTGTGCGGTTGGAGGAAGCGGGGAAGCGCAGAGGAAAGGCGGCGCTGGTCAGCGGGGGGCGCTGTTGCCCACTGTGGGGCTCTCCAGGTGAGAGCCTGATGGAGGTGAGGACCAACCGGCTGCCGAGCTGCTCACTGCAGACCCCGCCCCCTGCAGCCCCCGGTGCGCTGGTTGGAGCCGGTTTTCAGTGTTCAGGCTGCGTTTGATTTGGTCCAGGTGGCTGAGCCATCTGACTCACCCCGGTGAGTGGAGTGGACAATGCAAGCCAGGTCCAATCCCCGCCATGTCCTGTCATCCCCATGCAGGGCCCCAGGGGTCTCAGGCCCAGATGGCCAGAAAAGCTTGGCTTGGCGGCTTATTTCTGGATCTGATGTTAGCTGCCCTTTTTAACCGCCCTAAACCCTTCTCCTGGGGTCTCCCCGCTTCATCTGGGTTTGTTGGTTTTGTTCTTCTGATGGTGGTCAATTTCCATTGTTTCTAAACCCACATCCCAACAGCTACAAAGATCTCCTCTTTTAGCTTGACTTCCAGGCTTTGCATTGTAAAAGTAATCCCTCTTCTTTTCACTTTTCAGTTAGAAATTTACGTTACAATGTCCGACATGCCTTCTTAAATACACAAGTACTTCTCTGTACTCATCCCAAACCCCCTGCTCCCACCGCTTGGTGGAGAAGTACTTTGTAATTACAGAAATTTCTGGGTGTTGGTAAAAAAAGGAAAGAAAGAAAATCTTCATCAGTAAAAAATAAGAACTTAGGGGCAGAAAAATGGTGAGGTCTTGGATGGGTTGGAGGGGGACAAGCCACACAGTGAGTTCTGGACCTCCCTGAGACTGGAACTCTGGGTAGGGTAGGGGACATCTGAGTCTTAGCCTGTGATATTTTTGCTAGAATCTATTCCCTGGTGGCTCAGACGGTAAAGCGTCTGCCTGCAATGAGGGAGACCTGGGTTCGATTCCTGGGTCGGGAAGATCCCCTGGAGAAGGAAATGGCATCTACTCCAGCACTCTTGCCTGGAAAATCCCACAGATGGAGGAGCCTAATAGGCTACGGGTCCATGGGGTGGCAAAGAGTTGGACACGACTGAGAGACTTCACTTCACTTCACTTCACCCAGGTGGCGCTAGTGGTAAAGAATCGCCCTGCCAATGGAGGAGACATAAGAGACTTAGGTTCAGTCCCTGGGTTGGGAAGATTCCCTGAAGGAGGGTGTGGCAACCCACTCCAGTATTCTTGCCTAGAAAATCCCCTTGGAAACAGGAGCCTGGTGGGCTACAGTTCATAGGGTTGCAAAGAGTCAGACACGACTGACTGAGCGACTTAGCACGCACACACTGGGACATGCACTCTTTTCCGCAAAGTGTTCGGTTTCATTAAAGCCCATTTTCCCCCCCGTTAGGATCATTATTCTAAAAAGAGGGCTCCCCGCTAGGCCAGAAAAGGGAGGTCTTCCGCGAGCCTCAGTTTCCTTACCTGTGAAACAGAGAAAGGAATGCTGCATATTTACAGAGCATCCACCTGGCGAATGAAGGTGTGTGACAGATGGCTTATCTTCGCCATGCTTATTATTTATTTTAAGATGTAACAGTAACACTAAAGAGACCCATCTAACCTACAGTGGCAAACCGGGCTGTGGTTGCCCGAGGCCGGAGAGGAGGTGAATCTGCTGGAAAGGATGCCTTCTGGAATGACAGGACAGGCAATGACGTTTGTCCAAACTAGGCGACATCTTATTTTAAATTAAGCCTCAATATAGTTGATATTTAACATTTTCATTGCAAAAATAGGCCTTGTTCCTGGTAGAAAATTTGGAAAACACAGCAAAGCACAAAGGAAAATTTTGAAACCTGGAATATCATGACCCCATTCTGAGTCACCATTTCCAACTGGGTGAATTTCTTCCTCAGACTTTTGAAAGTGTATACGTATCTTTTTCTTTTTACTTTAAAGTATTTGAATTGTATCCTCCTGTTACCAACTTGTGATCCAACTGTGTGGAACACAACAAACTGTGGAAAATTTTTCAAGTGATGGGAATACCAGACCACCTGACCTGCCTCCTGAGAAATCTGTATGCAGGTCAAAAAGCAACAGTTAGAACTGGACATGGAACAACAGACTGGTTCCAAACCAGAAAGAAGTACATCCAGGCTGTATATTGTCACCCTGCTAATTTAACTTATATGCAGAGTACATCATGTGAAATACTGGGCTGGATGAAGCACAAGCTGGAATTAAGATTGCCGGGAGAAATATCAGTAACCTCAGATATGCAGATGATACCACTCTAATGGCAGAAAGGAAAGAGGAACTAAAGAGCCTCTTGTTGAAAGTGAAAGAGGAAAGTGAAAAAGCTGGCTTAAAACTCAACATTCAAAAAACTAAGATCATGGCATCTGGTCCCATCACTTCATGGCAAATAGATGGGGAAACAGTGGAAAAAGTGAGTGTCTTTATTTTCTTGGCTCCAAAATCACTGCAGATGGTGACTGCAGCCATGAAATTAAAAGATGCTTGCTCCTTGGAAGGAAAGTTATGACAAACCTAGACAGCATATTTAAAAAGCAGAGACATTACTTTGCCAGCAAAGGTCCATGTAGTCAAAGCTATGGTTTTTCCAGTAGTCATGTATGGATGTGAGAGTTGGACTATAAAGAAAGCTGAGCGCCGAAGAATTGATGCTTTTGAACTATGGTGTTGGAGAAGACTCTTGAGAGACCCTTGGACTGCAAGGAGATCCAACGAGTCAATCCTAAAGGAAATCAGTCCTGAATATTCGTTGGAAGCTGAAACTGAACTGAATCTGAAAATCCAATACTTTGGCCACCTGATGTGAAAAACTGACTCATTGAAAAAGACCCTGATGCTGGGAAAGTGAAGGCAGGAGGAGAAGGGGGCGACGGAGGATGAGATGGTTGGATGATATCACCGACTCGATGAACATGAGTTTGAGCTAGCTCCGGGAGTTGGTGATGGACAGGGAGGCCTGGCGTGCTGCAGTCCACGGGGTTGCAAAGAGTAGGACACGACTGAGCAACTGAACTGAACTGTTACCCACTTGGGCTTCTAGATGGCGCTAGTGGTAAAGAATCCCCCTGCCAATGCAGGGGACCCAAGAGACTTGGGTTTGATCCCTGGATCAGGAAGGTCTGCCTGGAGGAAGGCACGGCAACCCATGCCCTATTCTTGCCTGGAGAATCCCATGGACAGAAAGCCTGGTGGGCTACAGTTCACAGGGTGGAAAAGAGTCAGACAGGACTGAAGCAACTTAGCATGCACGCACGCACATTACCGGCTTACTGTAAACGTCTCCCATGGCATTAGATGGCCTTCTGCATGTGGCATCTCTCGGTGCCTGTAAACCCGAGGGGGGTACCCCGGGGCGTGCAGTCCGTCCCCTGTTGCTGTCTGTCTAGCTTGTTTCCAATTTCCTCGCCCACATCACAGAGGGGAGGACGTCCGTGGAGGCATATCTCACACCTGTCCGCTCTCGGAAGGGGAATCACTGGACTCTGTTCCCAGTGGATCCCGTCAGCATGAGGCCACTAGGTCAGGGCAGGCTGTGGGGACTTTCTCCTGGACTTAGGGAACTACCCTGCTCTGTCCACGCTGAGGGAGGTACACCTTCCTCCAGACATCATCGGGGCCAATCTGTTCTTTTGCTTTTTAAATATATATATATATATATATATATATATATATATATATATTTGTTGTTGTTGTTGAGGTATAGTCGACTTACAATGTTTCAGGTGGCCAGAAAGGTGATTCAGTTGTACATGTACACATACGTTATTTTTAAAATCATTTTCCATGATAGGTTATTATAAGATATTGACTGTAGTTCTCTGTGCTATACAGTAAACCTTTGCTGCTCATTGCATATCTATTTTTTACATTGAAATCTAGCATTCTATTCATACTAAGTCAAACAAGTGCAATCAAAACGTCATCATTTTTTTAGTTAGGTAAAAATTCATCAGTTCAGTTCAGTCGCTCAGTTGTGTCCGATTCTTTGTGACCTCATGGACTGCAGCACGCCAGGCTTCCCTGTCCATCACCAACTCCCAGAGTTTACTTAAACTCATGTCCATCAAGTCGGTGATGCCATCCAACCATCTCATCCTCTGTCGTCCCCTTCTCCTCCTGCCTTCAGTCCTTCCCAGCATCAGGGTCTTTTCCAGTGAGTCAGTTCTTCGCATCAAGTGGCCAAAGTATTGGAGTTTCAGCTTCAGCTGAAAATTCATAAGTGTTCTATTTTTGGCCATACCACACAGCGTGTGGGTTCTTAGTTCCCCAACCAGGGATGGAACCTGTGCCCGCTGTATTAGGCGCACAGAGTCTTAACCACTGAACCGCCAGGGGGTTCCCCACTGGGTGAGTCTGACACTGTGTTTAAGTCATGGCCACCACCAGTGGTCACCAAGGGGGCAGAGTTGCTGGGACTGGCAGCCTCTCTTGCTGCTGCTTCAGACGCTCACTCTCTCATGCTCACCACCAGGGCTTGAGACCCGCCAGCCAAGCAGCCCCACCCCCCACCCCACGTCAGGAGGGGCCTGGGTGTGGCTGCGCCTTACTTGCGTCGTTTGCAAGAACAGGAGGGGGCAGGTTTTCCGGGGATGGATGGATTCCTGCCTTTTTGGCCACAGAGGCGATTTCTGCCTGAGAATTCTATTTTCTCACTGCCTCTGTCATCAAAACGGAAAGGTGTCCCGATGGAAAAGATTTGGACCCGTCGGCGTAGTGACGTGAAAATGCAGCCGCACCCGAAACGTGACCCAGGGAAGGAAAAAGTCGCTTGATGAGGAAACAGTAACCGTGCTAGTTCTGACGGCCTTAAGATAAAGTTGAAATACTGAAATTGGAAAGTACCGGGACCCCAGGCTGCCAACCCAACGTCCACCAACTGACTGTTCCTCAGACTTGATACACAAAATAGTTTGTTTGTTTTTTTGGCCTTTCTCCAAAACTGCAACAACAGATGCATTTTCTCTCCCTGCGTTCAAAGGTGGTGGGAAATCCTGAGAGATGCACAGCCAGCCCAGTTTGTTGAATGCCTGTCATATACCATAGCCTTGACTAGACAGACCTTTGTCAAGACATTACTTTGCCAACAAAGGTCCGTCTAGTCAAAGCTATGGTTTTTCCAGTAGTTATGTATGGTGTGAGAGTTGGACTATAAAGAAAGCTGAGCACCGAAGAATTGATGCTTCTGAACTGTGGTGTTGGAGAAGACTCGAGAGTCCCTTGGACTGCAAGGAGATCCAACCAGTCCATCCTAAAGGAGATCAGTCCTGGGTGTTCATTGGAGGGACTGATATTGAAGCTGAAACTCCAATATTTTGGCCACCTGATGCGAAGAGCTGACTCATTGGAAAGGACCCTGATCCTGGGAAAGATTGAGGGCAGGAGGAGAAGGGGACGACAGAGGATGAGATGGTTGGATGGCATCACCAACTCAATGGACATGAGTTTGGGTGAACTCTGGGAGTTAGTGATGGACAGGGAGGCCTGGCGTGCTGCGGTTCGTGGGGTCACAAAGAGTTGGACACGACTGAGCGACTGAACTGAACTGAACTGAGCGGCTGGTTTTGGTGATGCTGGTGATGGTGATCCTGGTGATGGGATGAGGACGGGTTTGGGAGTGGCCGGCACTTCGTAAACACTTAGTACATGCCAGCAGGTGTGCTGGGCACTTTATGTTCTCACGTTTAATTTTCACAGCGCCCATTATATTTTTATTGGAGTCTAGTTGCTTTACAATGTGTTTACTTCAAATACATGGCAAAGTGATTCAGTTCTACGTATACATGTATCTATGCTTCTTCAGATTCTTTTCCCGTATAGGTTATCACAGAGTACTGAGTGCCCTGTGTTATACTGTGGGTCCTTGCTGATTATTTCAGGACAGCGGTATGTAGATGTTAATCCCAAACTCCTAATGCATCCTCCCAGCCTCTTCCCCTTCGATAGCCATGCATTTGTTTTCCGTGTCTGCAAGTCTGTTTCGGATTTGTAAACAAGTTCATTTGTATCATTATTTTTAGATTCCGCATATAAGAGATCTCATATGATACTTGTCTTCCTCTGTCTGACTCCCTTTACTTAATGTGATCATTTCTAGGTGCGTGCATGTTGCAGCAAATGACATTATTTCATTCTTCTTTATGGCTAAGTAATATTCTTTTCTATACACACACACACACATATATCACATCTTTTTTATCCATTCATTTGCCACTGGACACTTAGATTGCTTCCATGTCTTGCCACTTGTGAATACAAAGGACCCATTTTAAAGATGTGGAAAGTGGGACTTAGAAAGTCGTTTGCCGAGAGACACAAATAATAAACAGCAGAATTTGGATTTGAATCCAGTGCTGTCTGAACTCAAGTTATAAAACTCTTAATTGTTTCACTATATTTTTGAAGAACAGAAAGAAGGGAAAACCAGAAGCAGACTCTCAGAAAGTTGAGAGGCCTGCCCAAATTCAGAGGCTAGGCCGGGGCCAGGACCCTGCCTGGCGATTCCTTAGCCCATCACTTGTCTGGCTATTTTCCAAGAGTGGTCACCTGAGCCCCTGGGTTGATTCCGGGCAGGAGAGCAAGAGAGACCCACCCCTCAACCCTTCAGAGTGGCCCCAGCTCAGTCACACCTGGGACTTGGGGTCATTATGGCTCTGTCTCTGCCCCCTCCTGGACACGGCTCCTCGGACTTCGTGCAGATTCCAACACGAAGTTGGTGGTCACGAAATATTGCTCAAATCATTTAAAGGAGCCACGACGTGTTCACGTGGGCCGTGAATTCACCGGATTGGACTGTTTGTCTGTCCTTTCCTTGTTCATTCTGTCCATCCTTCCACCCTTCCCTGGCTTTCATCACCGTGTCGGTTTTTCATTCATCCGCCAGCCCTTCTGAGCATTTCTGATGGGTCAGACCTCCTGTGTCAGACCCTCTTCCTGCCCTACGGCTCCCTGGAGTCGGGGCTTCCCCCACAGCTGGGGTGGCTCCCTGGAGTCAGGGCTTCCCCCACAGCTGGGGTGTGCTTGGGGCATCCAGAGATGCAGGCAGGGAGGCCCTGCACGGATGTGGTCGGCATTTCAGTCACAGCGTGGTTTGGGCCCGCCGGGTAGCGTAAATGGGAACCTTCTCAGAAGTCCGAAGCAGGATAGCCCCCTGTACCGTCATTACACTTCGGAGAGCACTGCTGGACTCTGAGATGTCTTCTGTCGCGTTCATCGTGACCCGAGGAATGCTGGAATTCCTCTTGGAGACAAATTGATAAGGAGAGAAACCCACCAGTGTTGCGGGGAGGAGGAATGGCGACTTTACCCGCGACCAGACCCAGTTCCTGTGCCTCAGAGACCTCATCTCTGGGGGACGGTCTGCAGTTTCCGCCTTCGTTGCACAGAATTCCTGCAGCAGTGAGCCGGCTGTTAACCCATTTGGCAGATGAGAGGTGGAGCCTCAAAGCCAGGCTGAAAGACCCACCGACGTGTGAGGGAGCCACGAGCGGGTTCTGGGAAAGGAACTGAACGAGGTCACCTGGGGGTCAGGGATGGTCTCCTCCTTCCTGGCCCAACTGCCCCCCAGGCCTGGCCAGAGACCTTGAGTCAGGACGGATACTCCCTGATGCTAAGCTTATGCGTGCTAAGTCGCTCAGTCGTGTCTGACTCTTTGCAACCCTATGGGTTCTGTCCACGGGGATTCTCCAAGCGAGGACACTGGAGTGTCATTTCCTCCTCCAGGGGATCTCCCTGACACAGGGATTGAATCCAAGTCTCTGTATCCCCGGCATTGGCACGTGCATTCTTTACCAGGGAGCCACCTGGGAAGCACCCAGGGCGTTGAATGTGCTAGCCTATGCTATGCTAAGTCACTTCAGTCGTGTCCGACTCTGTGCAACCCCAGAGATGGCAGCCCACCGGGATCCCCCGTCCCTGGGATTCTCCAGGCAAGAACACTGGAGTGGGCTGCCATTTCCTTCTCTAATGCGTGAAAGTGAAGTCACTCAGTCGTGTCCGACTCTTAGCGACCCCATGGATTGCAGCCTAACAGGCTCCTCCATCCATGGGATTTTCCAGGCAACAGTACTGGAGTGGGGTGCCATTGCCTTCTCCGTGTGCTATCCTAGCTCATTTGAAATGGATGAGCTCAGAATTCTGAGGCTGGACAGGACCAGCAAGACAGTTTCCTGGAAACTCCTCATCCCTAAATGAACAAAATAAAAACTAAGGAGGGGAAAGGATGGGCCCAGAGACCTCCAGCCTGTGGACAGAAGAGAGGGGACAGTAACTTAATCCATGCTTTTATTTTTAAATTAAAAAGTTTATTTATTTATTTGGCTGCACTGGGTCTTAGGTGCATCATGTGGGATCTTTATTTTCAGCATGTGGGATCTATTTCCAGGGGTCAAATTGGAGCCCCCTGCATTGGGGGTGCAGAGTCTCAGCCCCTGGACTGCCAGGGAAGTCCCCAGGAACATATTCTATTGTAGTGACATTCCTTCTGCTCCTCCCGCAAAAGCATACACAGTCTAGTGTGACATTGGATTTGAATAAGTCTTTAAAAAAAGAACCCTCCCCCACCACACACACTCTGAACACCCCTGCCCAGGGACTTCACCTGGTGGTCCAGCGGTTAAGATCCTGAGCATACAGGGCAGAGGGGCTGGGTTTGATACTTGACTGGAGAACTAAGATCCTGCATGCCATCAACAAATCAAAATTTTTTTAATTAAAATAAAGAGGGAAGAGTACTGCCAAAATAAAAGAATTAAACAAACAAAAAACACCTGCTCAGTCGTATTTCAAGAGGACGCCATACTGGAAAAGATCCCTGCACCTCAGTGTTCATAGCAGCAGTATTCACAACAGCCAGGACACGGAAGCAACCGAAGTGGCTATTGACAGAGGAATAAATAAAGAAGATGTGGTACGTATGTTATGGAATACTACTCAGCCATAAAGAATGAAATAGAGCCATTTGCAGCATCCTGGATGGACCTAGAGATGATTGTACTAAGTAAATCAAAAAGAAAAAGACAAATATCATATGGTATCATTTATATACGGAATCTAAAAAATGATGCAAATGAGGGAATTCCCTGGCAGTCCAGGGCTTAGGACTCAGTATTTTCACGTCTGTGGCCTGGGTTCAGTCCCTCATCAGGGAACGAAGTTCCTGAAAGCTGGGAAGCAAGGCAAAAAAAACAAGATACAAATGAGCTTATTTACAAAAGAGAAACAGACTCACACACTTAGAAAATAAATTTACACTTACCAAAGGGGAAAGGTGGGGGAAAGGATAAATGATAAGTTTGGGATTCACATAGACACACCACTATACATAAAATAGCTAATCATCAAGGACCTACTATATAGCAAAGGAGACTCTATTCAGTAACCGGTATGGGAAAAGGATCTGTGAAAGAACAGATGTATGCGTGCGTGTGTGCTAAGCCACTTCAGTCGAGTCTGACTTTTTGCGGACCTGTGGACTGTGGCCCACCAAGCTCCTCCGTCCATGGGATTCTCCAGGCAAGAGTACTGGAGTGGGCTGCTGTGCCTTCCTGCATGGGATCTTCCCGACCCAGGGATGGAACCCAAATCTCTTACGCCTCCTGCCTTGGCTGACAGGTTCTTTAGCGCTAGTGTGACCTGAGAAGCCAGGTGTGTGCATACGTGTAACCGATCATTTTGCTGTACTGGAAACTAACATCACCTTGTGACTCGACTATACTTCAATATAAAATAAAAATGTTTTTCATTAAAAAGTCTTAAACACATCAAAAGAAAGTAAACTGCTGTGAAGAACACTCCTGAGACCAGTGGGGAATGCGAATGTGGGCCGTCTGTTGGCTAACTGTCTGTGATGGTTCAGTTTCCCGAGTTTGCTCCTTGTCTTGTGGTTCTGTAGGAAATGTCTTTGCTTGCAAAGTATTTAGAAATAAAAGTGTCACATCCACAGCTAACTTTCAAATGGTTCAGAAAAACGTGTGTGCAGCAGAGTAAGGAGGTACTTCCCAGGTGGCTCAGTGCTAAAGAATCGGCCTGCAAGGCAGGAGATGTGGGTTCGATCCCTGGGTGGGAAGATCCCCTGGAGGAGGGCATGGCAACCCACTCCAGTGTTCTCGCCTGGGAAAGCCTATGGACAGCGGAGCCTGGCGGGCTGCAGTCCATGGAGTCACAGAGAGTCGGACGTGACTGAGCTCACACACACAGGAGAGTAAGGACGCAAACATGGCAGACACCAGTAACTGTGGAGGAAGCGGGGAATGGGGGTTTCTGACGCTGTTTGGGAAACTGCTCTGGAGGTTTGGAATTTTTCAAAAGTAAACATAGAGGGGGAAGCCCCACCCACCTGCCTGGAACCCACTCATGGCTTCTTGTTCAGCCAGTGACTGACCCACTGAGGAGGGCTTTCCAGCCCCCAACCAGGTTCCCAGACTGCAGCAAGAGTGCTGTGATTCCCCACAGTTGCTGTCATCACACCATTTTCCAGAGTAGGAAACTGAGGTCCAGGAGGCCACGTGGCTGACCCACGGCACCACGCACGGCACAGCGCCAAGAGGGGGTGGAGAAGTCGGGCTATTTTGGGTCCTCCGGGGGCGTATCTCCTGGATGGATGGGAGTCACGTTCCTCCCTGATGTCACAGGACATATTTTCCGAGGCAGCCGTCCCCTGGGCACTGACCCCAAAGGCTCTCCAGTCCTCAGAGGCTCTTCCCCACCCCTCCCTGCCAGCAGAGAGTGGCTCAGTCTGGCTTCCATCAGGAGCTTCTTTTCGCTCATAAGCAATGCTGGTTTCTTTGTTTGCTTGTTTGCTTGGCTGCACTGTCTTAGCTGCTGCACTTGGGATCTCTGATCTTCATTTCGGCCTGTGGGATCTTGTTCCCTGACCAGAGATGGGGCCCCGGCCTCCTGCATTGGGAGTGTGGAGTGTTAGCCCCTAGACCACGAGGGAAGTCCCTGCGATGCTGTTTGTAAAAGTGGGAAGCCATGTTTGCAGACTTGGGGGCTGGGTCTCATTCCATAGTGGGGAGTCAGCTCCCTCTTTGAAGGGATTACCTAAGAGGCAATCCCAAGCCTAGAAAACAGGGAACAGCCATTTTGGGAATCGGAAGGTGGTGAGAAGTCTAGCTTCAACCCAATGTTCCAGAGCATTCTGCACTGTTTATACTGATGGTCGTCACTGTGGAGCTGAGTCCAGGCTCTGGGCCAGACCTGTGTGCACATGTGTGTGTACCTGTGAATGTGCATGAAGGCGTGTACTCGAGTGTGCGTGCGCGTGTACCTACATATGTGTGTGTGCTTGTGTGCATATGCCCTGGGACCTGTGGTTCAGGCCGTGGCCCCCCCGAGGGTACCGTCCTCATTTCACAGCTGAGGAAATGGAGGTCAGAAAGGACCCTCGCCTGCTTTACAGAACTCACAGTACTTCTCATCAAAGGATGGTTTTGGCTGTTGGTTCCGTATCTCCCTCTGCCCAGTGTCTGAGAGCTCTGTGGGGGCGCTGGAGGTGTTGGCAGGTATGAAGCCCCGGGTCCCCGCCTGGCCCTGGCGTGCACCTGACCTCATAAACATCCACGGAGGGAAGCGGGGGAGCCTATGAGAGTGGCGTCCTGAGCCGCCCAAGTCTCCGGCCCTGCCTTTCTGGAAGGTCAGTGGAGACCAGAGGTATTTCTGTTTTGAGGCGTTTAAACAGATGCTCCGACCTCAGCTCCAGCTAGGGTTTCTGGCTGCACATACCACAGACCAAGGGCTTGGAGATTCCTTCCAGAGGCTCCCGTGGCGGGCCGGGGACCGGCCCTGGACCCAGCTTCCCCATCTAGGAAATGGGACGAGACTTGCCTGCAGAGGGTGGGCCCCCAGGGTGGACCAGGGCCCGGGCCTGTCTGGAGGGCTGGTCCCCGCCCCCAGCACCGCTGCCGAGTGGCTCCCAGGCCGGCTGGCCTGCACCCCACCGCTCGGTCCACAGGAGCTGGTCGCAGCCTGCCCTCCAGCCCAAGATGGCCCGTGAGCTCCCAGGCGACCCGACCCCTTGTGTCTGGTCTGAGTCTCATTTCCCCACCGTCTACAGGACGCAGCCCCTTTCTGCAGACGGGGAGACTGAGGCAGGGAGCAGCTGGCCAGCTGACCTTCACCAGTGGAGGTAGAAGGATGCTCCCAATGCCTTCGCCCTCTTTCCCACACACTGCCCGGCCCCGAGTCCTGGTTCAGGTTTTGATGTCCCTACAGAACAGCATCAGCTCATTCCTGGTCCCTGGATCCAGACCTATGAGCCCCCGAATCTCTATCCTGTCTTCCAGGAAGGGGTCAACAGCTTCAGCAGCTTCTGCAAGCTGTTCCTGATCCCAGAACGCCAGGAATCCATCCCATGGATGGGCCAGGTCCTCCCCGTCCAAGGCTGGCCTTGGAGGAGACCTGACTAGGGCCCGCCACATACAGGCCACTCTTCCCCGCCAACCTGACCCCACTCCGAGCAGTTCTTTGACTGGATTCGAAGGCCTGAGTCTGGCAGTGGCCCTGTGGTCACTCCAGAAGGCTGTGTAAGCATCCCCCGAGGGTGTGTGGTCATGGGGGTGTCTCTTGCAGAGCTGCTGGCCCCCGGGAAGTGGAGGGGACCCCTTCCCAGCGCAGAACGCCTGGCCTGTAGTGGGTAGAGCTTCCTCTTCCATCTTCAGTGTCTAGTTCCCATGAGTCCTCTCGGTTCCTTCTAGAAGCTTCCTCAGAAGCGTTGGAGAGATGGGATGTGTTCCCCTTGATCTCAGAACCAGTGACCCAGATGAGGAGCTGGGTTGAGCTCCGGTTCCTCTGCCCTTTCTGACGTGAGGTCGGCAGCTGCACTGGCCACAGGCCCCTCCGGCAGCCCTGAGACCCCCCACCAGGCATCACAGCCACCTGCCTCCCACCAGGCCACAGGAGATACTCCTGAGGGGTGGCCCTTGGCTTCCCGTCCTCTCTGACTGCAAATTGCCTGATGGCCTTTCCAGGCACCTCCGACGAGTTAGGCTCTACTACTACCCAGGTCCTCACCCCTGCGCGAGGGCATGGCTGCCCTTTTGGGGGGGCCAGAGTGCTTCCAGGCAGCAGTGCAGGGCTCCACATCGCTGTCCAGGGGCGACCGTACACATGACCCCAGCTGGGGCGGCTGGCACCCGCCAGCCTGTCTCTCACCGTCCGGAGCCTGGAAGCCCAAGATGTCTATGTGAGCAGGGCTGGTTCTTGCCCGAGAGTCTGAGGGAGGGTCCTTTCTGCCTTTTCCGGCTCGGGGGCCTCCAAGTGTCCCCCGGCCTATGGCCGCCTCTCTCCAGCCTCTGCCTTCATCATCACATGGCTGCTCTCTGCCCTCGTCTCTGTCTCAGATGTCCCTCTGCCTCTCCCCTATAAAGACACTTGTCACTGGATTCGGGACTCACCTGGGTAAACCAGGATGATCTCATTTCAAATTCCTTGATTCGATTACACCTGGGAAGAAAGAAAGTCACTCAGTCATGTCCGACTCTTTGCGGCCCCAGGGACTGTAGCCCACCAGGCTCCTCTGCTCATGGAATTCTCCAGGCAAGAATTCTGGAGTGGGTTGCCATTTCCTTGCAAGGACCTTTTGCCTAAATAAGGTCACACTCACAGGTTCCGGGTAGACCTCCTTGGGGGACACAGGTCAGCCACCCGTCAGCAGGCCGAGGTCAATGCTGTCCCACTCTGTCCACTGTAGCACAGTGGACCCCACCCTAGATGGCTCCTCCTTTGCCCAGAGAGAGGCTGGTGGGTGGCCGGGCTCAGAGCGTCCTGGAGCAGAGGCAGGGGATGTACCTGTGTGTGTGTACCAGGGGGTGGGCACGGGGTCCTCTGGAAGGGACATGGAGAGAGCAGGGGGGACGCTCAAGACTGGCAGAGAGGATAACCCAGGGAGAGGGCCGGGCGGCCTCTCGACACTAGCTCACTAAGGGGCTCCCCTCCCGGCACCCTGGGGGCCGAAGGGCCCATTGGCCTGGCTTCCCTCTGGCCTGCCATGTTCCCAATGCGCCCTCCCCAGGCCCCCTGCGCTCTGGAACACCCTGGCATAGTCCCAGCAGGCCAAACCCAACGATTGGAAGCTGGGCCTCCGCATCCCATACCGGGCGAGGCCTGGGGAGAAAACCTGTGAATCTGAAACAGAAGGGAAGGCTGCGTGCTCAGTGCTTAACAAGCGGTCAGGTGAGCGGGGGAGCAACCAAACTCGCGGGTCCCTGATTGGAATCGTTTCCTCGGGAGGCTGAGCGCGCAGAGCAGGACACCAGCTGGGCGCACAGCGGCTTCTGACTCTGAAAACAAGAGGGAAAAAAAGAACCAAAACATGCACCGAGCTACAGGAGAAAGATAACTCCCCTGTTTCGTTCCTCTTTGCCTGTCTGTGCTTTCTCTGTCTTTGCTACGCTAAAAACAGATCATTTTTAAAATCGCAACACAGAAGCTCTGGCTAGAATCGACTGTTTCCGAGACGTTGACTCGGGGCAGCAGACAAAGGATTCCCGAGGAACGCTTGAGTGATTCTGATCTGTCAACACTGGGTGACCACACGCAGGGATGTCCGTGCGGCTTCAGTGGTCAAAGGTGTGCGGACAGCCCAGCCTTACACATCCCCAGGTGTCACCTTCCTCCCAAACATTCCCTGGCCCTGGGCACAATGGCCTGGCTGCTCCGGCCCTGCCAGCCGGAACCTTCCTGCCGCTTCCTTGGAGGGTCAGGGGAGCTGCCCTCTCGGGTGGAATCTGTGCCTGGCCGAGGCTGTGACCTCCTCCCGGGGGCCAGCCTCTCGTGGCCACTTTGTGCTCACAAAGCAGGCTTTTAACTCTGTGAAATGCTTTCGTGGTTCACGACCATGCCTCCTCCCAGGGGCTCCATGAAATTCTCAGAGACCTGTCACACCCAGTGAATCGGGAGGGCTTTGATTTAGCGGACAGATGCTTGCCAGCTGACACTCAGAGAGACTGAAGGAGGCGGGGAGAATTAAATAAGAAGTGGGGTGTCAGCTCCCAAAAGGTGGCATATCTCTGCCCTAATTCCTTGACGCCCAGTGTGCCTCAGAGGTCGGGGCTGTTAATGGGCAGGGAACAAATTGGGTGATGCCACCTGTGGCTTTTCCAAGGCGGGAGGGGGCTCCCCTTTACAATTCAGGGGCCGGTTTACTTTGAGCAAAGCCCAGGTGCTCCAGGGTCTGACACTCACCTGCTTTGTGGTGCTCGCCAGCCTCTCTGAGCTTCTTCCATGATGCTGATACTTATAAGAAAGGTGGATCAGAATACCTAGGCCTTAGGAGGCTCTGTCTGTCAGCTTCCTGGTCTCTGTGAGCCGGGGGGCCCTGGCACAAGGCCGCCATGCACAGTGGCCCGGGCTGTGCACTGCACAACGCCACAGATCCTGGGGTGATGCAATATGGCAATGCAGCCCGGATAACTGTGGGGTGGGGTTAGGGAGAGAAGAGACTCAGGAAAACCTTCTACCCCAACACGACACGACATACGTGACTATTTCATTTGTACCTTCATTTACTTTCACGCTTCCCCTGCTGACGGCTCTTGAGGGCTTGTCCACCTGAATGGCGCTGTTTCTCCAGCACCTAGCACCTGCCCAGCGTGATGTAGCTGCTTGGGAAATATTTCTGGCATGAACAAAGTCAAGGTTCGTGTGCGGGGTGAAGATGGGCAAAGGGAAATTTACGAGCTACCGGCTAGCCCAGAGCTCCAGGCAGCCACGGGCGGACCAGCTTCACTCTGCATACTGACCACCCTGGTTTCCCCACGGGAGGGTTAAAGAAGTCGGGGGCTCGGGGTGTGGGTCAGGTGGGCTCTCAGAGACAACACAGCTGCTGACCTGTGTCTGGTGGGGAGGGAGGCAGTAAAATGATGGCCTTGCTTCCCATCTGCAGCTAAAGGAAGACCGTGTGACCCCAAACTCAGGCCTTCAGTGCAGAAGTCTATGTACAGTTTGTCCAATTCAGGACAAACAGAAACCCAACATGGCAGGGAAGAAAAAAAGCAGAGGAAATAGACCAGGAGACAGCGGCTCCAGGCAGGGGACTGCGGTGGGCTCTGTCTGCCCTCTTTCTTTTTCTTCCAACTCCCAAATTTTCTCTAAAGACCACGAACTATATTTATAATGATTAAAAAAAAAAAAAAAAAAACCTGGTTAGAAGCGGGGGAACGATCACAGAAACGGGTAGAAATGTATATATGGGTAAATTCGGTCTAGTCTTACTCACTGGAATAAGAAATGGAAACCAACCTCAATGTCCAGCTCCTGGACAAGGTTTGATTCTCACACCATGGGCGGCTGTGCCAGTTTGGGAGCGAGGTAGATTTGCTGGAGCTCAAGGTGCTTAATAAACCCAGGCTTCTAAACAATACCCACGTACAAGCCCGTTCTGATTATAAAGCAAATGTGCCTGTGGTGATAAAATTACACAATCAGGAGGGCAGAAAATGAAGTGTGAACTTAGCTCCGTGCTCAGCAGCCCACTTGCTAACAGGTTTTGGCTGGGACTTCTCCTCTCTGAAGCGTCCTCTGCACACACAAGCACTTACTGGGGAGTGTTTGGTTTTGTGTGGGCACATACTGACCCCACTGCCATTTCAAAGTTGGCTTTAAGAAACAGTTGGTATCGTTCTGCCACGTAGAAGCTCCGAGTGCCATGACCCACAATCCCCCTGCCCAGCAGGATCGGCCTGCCCCACCAGCCCTTCTGAGCAGCTACACCTCTATAGCTAAAGCCTGAAACGGTCCAGCCATCCCTCTACAGGGGAATGAATAAATGAAGCATAGCATGGTCACACTGTGGGATATCACACAGCAAAGGAAGGTGAATGAATTCCGAGTCCATGGGGCCGCAGGAGCAAAACTCACAAACGTTAAGACAGAAGGAGAAGGCGAAGCACGGAGCAGCTAACATCAAGAGGTGTGTCCAGATTCAAAGAAGGAAATTATCTTCACAAAAGTCAGAAGGGTGATTATGTTGGGGAAAGGGGGCTGGCCTGGGGCTGCAGCAGGGCCGGAGGAAGGGTTCATCGTGCCAAGGTTCTCCTTCCCGTCTGGGTGTTGCTTCTGTGGGTCCTTGCCTTATGCTTGTTAGCGAGTCTGTTTCATAGATAAGCTCATTTGTGTCATATTGTAGATTCCACATATAAGTGATGTCATATGAAATTTGTCTTGCTCTGACTGACTCCACTTAATACGATAATCTCTAGGTACATTCATGTTGCTGCAGATGACATCAGTTATTCTTTTTTACGGCTAAGCAATATTCCACTGTATATATGCACCACCTCTTCTTTATCGATTCCTCTGTAGATGGACATTTAGGTTCTTTCCAGGTTTCGGCTATTGTAAATAGTGCTGCAGTCCATGGAGTCGCAAAGAGTTGGACAAAACTTAGCAACTGAATAATAACAACCATGAACAATAGGGTACATGGTGAGGGAGGGCTAAATCAGAAGTTTGGGGTTAGCGGATACAAACTGCTATATATAAAATAGATACACAGCAAGGCCCTACTGAATAGCACTGGGAACTACATTCAATATCCTGCAATAAACCATGTTTTTCAGTTGCTAAGTCCTGTCTGACTCTTTGTGACCCCCTGGGCTAAAGCACCTCAGGTTTCCCTGTCCTTCACTAGCTCCTGGAGTTTGCTCAAACTCATGTCCATTGAGTCGATGATGCCATCCAACCATCTCATCCTCAGTCATCGCCTTTTCCTCCTGCCCTCAATCTTTCCCAGCATCAGGGTCTTTTCCAGTGAGTCGGTTCTTCACATCAGGTGGTCGAAGTATTGGAGCTTCAGCTTCAGCATCAGTCTTTCTAATGAATATTCAGGGTTGATTTCCTTTAGGATTGACTAGTTTGATCTCCTTGCAGTCCAGGGGACTCTCAAGAGTCTTCTCCAGAACCACAGTTCAAAAACATCAATTCTTTGGTGCTCAACCTTCACTATAGTCCAACTCTCATGTCATAATAAACCATAAGGGAAAATAATATGAAAAAAGAATATATATAAACACATACACACACACACATGTATATGTAGGACTGAACCACTTTGCCGTACATCTGAAACTCACAGCATTGTGATCAACTGCTCGTCAGTTTTCAGAGGGCACTAGTGACCTGCATTGTGTCTTTTATGCACTTTCTAGCATAGATGCTCTTTTCCACAAAAACAAGAAGAAGAAAGCAAAAGGTCCCAAAGAGAGACCCCAGATAGTAGCAGGCTGACCTTTGGGAGGTGAAATGCTGGGTAATTTCCACTTTCATGTTAATAAAATCATAACCATCCCCTGAGCGCTTGACATCTGTCATCTAATTTAATCCTCACAACAATTTTGAAACTAGCTTTTATTACCCGCCTTTCACACCTAGAGAACCCAAAGCCCAGAGAGGTGGATGGTGTTACACGGGGAGGTGGGATTCCTGCTCCCATCCTGGGGGGCCAGGCACTTGGATGGTTTGACTTCAAAAATGACCGTAGGTGACTTCTGTCAACACCGCCAGAGAAGCTGGGCAGGAGGAAAGGCCACCGTGGCCCGGCCGGGCTGGGCTCCAGGTGGCGGGACCTGGGCTGCCCTGGCTGCCCCAGCCTGGGGCCAAATGGCGGGACCGCCGAGGCTAGAGGAGTCCGGGGGCTGCTGCCTTCCTCGGTGCTACAAGCAGGTTGTAAAGCACTTTGGGGACCAATTGACACCAAGATAGGGAATTGCACCCTCGAGGTGGTTTGTGACCCCATAAATTGCCCCGAGGTGGGAGGCAGCTGGGAGCAATGTAGCCAGTTCACCGGGGGCTGTGACTCTGGAGGTGTGGCATTCCACAGGGCCATGGCCCTCGGCTGGGCGAGACCCTGGGGCAAAGGTGGACGAGTTCCAACCCCCCAGGGACAGGGCTGGGGTGCCTCTTGGCACTGCAGACCGTTGAGAGTGGGCTTGTATACCTACCAGGAGCCTCATGGGGGTCTTCCTGGATACCCAAGTCAAGGTGCCTTAGGTGCAGAGGTCAGAAGGGCCACACCAAGCACTCATGCCTTCCAGGTGTGGACAAGCCCACCAGGAGCATCAGCTATGTTACCGAAGAGGCACCTGGCCTGCCTGCTTGCATGCACGGAAACACCAGCACCACCCGATTGGGTGTCTGAGCACTCTGTGTGCTGCATCTCGGCCGTCCTGACATTTAAGGGATGGAGGGAGCCTCACAAGCTCCTGTGAGGAGCTTCCTGATCCAAGCACAGCTGCTCCCACTAGCCTAAAATATGTTCTTGCAACTGAGAAAAAGGTGCCCTCACTCTCTACAGATGCAGCCCCACACTGGGCATCCAGCTTGGTGGGCCTGCCAGAGTTCAGGCTGGGAGAGCCTTTGTGCAGTGCACCATCTTCACAGCTGTACAAGGCAGACCTGCCTGGGCCGTGTGTGCAAGGTTGTGCACTCGTGTGTGTGTGTATAATGCATGTGTGCACTTCCCTGGACAGTCTGTGGGTCGCAAAGGGGTTTGTGACCTCATATAATGACAGTGATCTCTGGAACACGGGACCAGCGGCAACTTGAGTCACCTAAGTTCAACAGGGCTTCCCCAGCCCGTGGTGCCAGGCCCGCCTGGGGTTTGGGAGACAGAGTGCCCGGGAGCTGGGATTTTTCTTCCCCATCTGTCGAAAGAACAGTGCACTATCGTGTTGGATAACCCTCAGAGCAACACTTCAAGACCATGGGTGCTGTGGTTGCCTTCATTCTGGAGACCAGAGACCAAGGCTTGGAGGGCTGTGTGAACTTGCCCAGGCCCAAGTGGCAGGTGAGAGGCGGCGACTGCCTCATGTCGATGGCAGAGTTGGCCCAGGCCAGGGTGCATGTCCATCTGAGTCTCTGGACCCCGGAACCAGCACCTGCAGACAC
Organism: Bos mutus; assembly: GCF_027580195.1. Taxonomy (NCBI): domain Eukaryota; kingdom Metazoa; phylum Chordata; class Mammalia; order Artiodactyla; family Bovidae; genus Bos; species Bos mutus. Next base: position 64,808,520 of record NC_091638.1, on the reverse strand, counting down.
ACAGGAGGATGTGGTGCCCGGCAGAATGCTGGCCACAGCGGAAAGGCCGGAAGGCTCCAGCATGGGAGGTTCCCCCGCATGCTGCCTCCCCAAGTGCTTCCTGCTCGGCTGTTTGTACTCAGACCCTTGGGTCTGAATCGCCAGGGTCAGGTTTAAGAGCTGAAGGTCAGAGGTTGCCCAGGCACCCATGCCAGGCCAGAGGGCTGACCTTTGTGTGACCAAATCGAAGGCCCCTGGGACCCAAAGAGGGGCTTCAGACCGCTGGCCGCCATCTGAAATGCTGCTTGGGGGTTGATCCTAATCACCCCTAATTTAGGGGACAAATGGCCAATTAAGGGACCGTTTGAGAGTCAGAGAAGCAGAAGATGAATGGAGGAGACAGATGAAGCGCAGCTGAATCCCCACGTTGGAGCTGGTCACGGGGTTCAGCCTGGGAGGGAGGGGGACTCCTCTCTTGGCATCAGGGGACCCTGGGGTCTGCTGTCCTCTGCCTACCCTGTGGTTGCCAAGGGCCCCAAAAGCCACCAAAGTCCCAGTGGCAGCATTTCCATGAAGCTCACTGCAAAGTGAGTCCCCTGCAACCGCTGGACTCGGGGGTCCGCACCCCTGCCTGCTCACTATCGTCTGAATGCCCACCGGGTGCTTCCACCAAAGCCAGGACCACTCCATCTAGACAAAGCAGAGCCCCCACCCCAGTGGGGCATCAGGTCTCGTGTGTGTGTGTGTGTGTGTGAGTGAGTGTGTGTACGAGAGAATCCATGAGTGTGGGTGTGTGCAATTGTGTAGTACATGTATGTGTGGGTGTGCATGGGTGTGCAAGAGTAAATGTGACATTGTGAGTGTGAATGTGTGTGCCCGTGTGGATGTGAAACCAAGAAACACACAAAAAATACACAAGCAGTGGAAGTATCAGACGGTACCACTGCTGAACTGAGCGGCTTTACACAACCGACTCGGCTGGAAATCCTGTGTGCAGGAACTGGGGACTCTGCGGCGTCTGCTCACGTGGCCCACTGGGCTCCGCAAGGTGGCTTTCATGCACAGGAGGCTATAAGTGCCCGTGGCCACCATCATGATGAGGCCTGAGTGCCCCAGCCCCCCGCCCCCACCAGGCCCCCATCCAGGGCCTCAGCCTCCTCGGCTTCTCTCCCGAGCAAGGCCGCCTTCTACCCCGGCCCCATGTCCTGGGTGTTCAGGGCAGAGAAGTGGGCCTCACCTCTGGAGGGCCTGGTGGGCATCTTAGAAAAGACCCACCCGAGAAGGGTGCTCCGCCCACAGCCGGGTCCTGGGGCCCCTGGTGCAGAAGGCTGAACAAGAGGGGGATGTGCCCTGAGCAGCCGGGTCGCCCTGTCCAGGGAAGCCCGAAAGCCCGAGAGGGAAAGGGGCTGGGGAGTGGGGGCAAGGCGGGTGGGACGGGGGTCTCAGAAGAGCCTTAGCTTTGCTCTAAAGAGGGGTCCCGGAGGGCCAAGCTCAGGCGGGAATCCAGGGAGACAGGTGGATGGGGTGGGGGGTGGGGGTCAGAGGTCGTGGTCAGCAAGCTGAGGGCTAAGAACGGCTGTGTGTTCTGTCAGAACTAGAAGCAGGGGCAGCTGGAGGAGGGGGTCCTGGGGCTGGTTTATGCTTAACACGGGGTGTCTGCTGCCCAGGACAGAGGAGAAACTAGGGGTGTAGGAGAAGGAGGTAGGGATGGGTGAGGGAAGGGTCCAGGCCTGGGAACAGGAGGCGGGAGGGGAGGAGCCGTACATGGGTGGTCTTCCAACTGCTCCGTGTTCCCCGTGAACTAGACTCACGGTTCCCAGGTAAGACTGAGAAGAGGTCTGGTGGGAAAGGCTCTTCTCCAGGGTTCTACGGACCAGACACTTGGGCTCAGAAAGGTTGGGTCACTTGCCCAAGGTCACACAGCAAGCACACACGTGTGGATTGGATGTCTCTCCCGGCTCCTGGCCCATCGACTGTGCCTGGAGAGCTTGGGAGTGGGGCCTGGAGGGATGAAGGCAGCTCCCTGTGCCCCCCAGTCCCCTGGCCCCTCCTCACTGTGTCCTTGCTCCTGGCAGGACCTCCTCGCCATCCACTGTGGCAGGGATGGGGACAACCAGTCCTGGCCATGGACCCCCCTGCCCAGCATCAGCCAAGCGTGGAGGCAAGAGCAGACCCCAGCGTGGGAGTGGAAGATTCCAGAGGTGAGAGAGGTGTCCTGTGCCCGCTGCACCTTACAGATGCCCTCTGGCAAGTCCCCCCTGCATGTGCCAGGGGTCCTGGGGGCAGAAGCCACGTGGCGCTCACCCCACCTGACCTGGCCTGGGGCTGGGCTGTGCACGCAGCGGGTGAGCGCCAGGTGCTTCCTGAGTGAATGGACCAATGGTAGGTGGACACGGAGGGGGAGGGCTTGGTGTTGGGAGGCACAGGTCCAGGCCCCGCACTCTGCACCGCCTGTCCAGGGGGACCAGGGGGTCGCCAGGACTCAGGCCTTCCACTGCTAAGATCGGGATGTGCTGGTCACCCTATCTGTGACTCAGCCAGGGAGCCTCCATCCTCTCCTGCCCTGAACCAGGGCTTAGAGCAGCTGCCATCAAGGGGTGTGCCCGTGAGCCCCCATGTCCACAGAGAGTGGGAGACCCCGAGTCCCTCATGATCCAAATAGAAAGGACCCCTCAGTTAATGATCAAACCCCAGCTTGGCCGGGAAACGCCACCCCTGCTCCCCAAACACACGCCCTCCTGAGCCCCAGGTTAAGGCACTCCTGTGCCAGGAGTCCTCCAAACCAGCTTGCTGACAGAGGTCTCAAGGCAGAGGCCCAGGAGTGGCCTTCAGTCCTGGCTACTGGATGGGACGGGGGCCAGGGCCCACCCGCACTTGGGGACCAGTGTGGTTCCCCCATCCCCACCTGTGGCTTTGTGGTCTTGGGGTCTTATCAGTTGCTCTGTAATTGAAAGTGATTTGTTTGGGCTGAAAATAATCTGTTTTGGAGGCTAACTTGATTATCTCCTGGAGGGAGCGGCGGTGGGGGCGGGGGGGAGGCTTGCTACCTGCCCCCCCCCAGGCTGCTCACCATTACCATCTATTACCATAAAGATCTTCTTCAAAGGGCAGCCCCTCCCCCAGGCCAGCCCGTTAAGAGCAGGGATGAGGCACCAAGGGCGGCAATAAACTTTCTGCTGTTAAATGATGGCTGAAGTGTCAGACACGTGAGGCGAGCGGGGCCCAGGCCTCTGTGTTTGTCAGGCTGAGATGCCTGCTAACTGGGAACCCGGGTCTCTGCGGGGTTTTCCACAGTCCGGCCCATTCTCCACCACCAGACCCTGCAGGCAGCACCCAGGTGACTGACCGCCATCCCCTATGTTAGGCTCCCAAAGTCCTCAGCAGGTCCTTAGCAGGCTCCCAAAGTCCTTGGCCGATCCTAGGAAACAGTCTCCTGAATCTTCTCAACAACCTGTGAGGCAGGGTAATTTGTGCCCATTTCACAGATAAGGAAACTGAGGCTCAGAGAAATGAAAAGACCGGTCCAGGTCACCCAAGGAGGAAGTGAATGATAACAGGATTGAAAGCTGGGCCTGAGCACCCACCACTCCATCACGAGACCATGAAGACATGAATTCCCAGGTGTGGGCCCAGTGGTTTCAGCTGTGGGGTGTTTGTGCGACACTTACTGAGGTCACTCAGGCCCGTGGCTCACTTAGGCCAGATCTGATGACCACAGCGCCTCACACAGACCTCTGGGTTCCAAAAGGAATCAGGCAGCAGAGCACGAGAAGGTGGGCAGGGGGGCCTCCATTAACCAGACATCCTGGGAGCGGCCAGGATCCGTTGGACGATGGTGTAGGGCACGGCAGGCAGGCATCCGGGCGCTGCGAAGAGCTGCGTCTGTGTTGGGGGACAGTGGTGTCCAGGCCCTGCCAGCCAGCCCCCACCCCCTTCAAGGCTGGGGGCAGGGCGGGCATTGGGCGATCGTGTCCTGTGGCTTCTCCCCGCTTTTCCGGGGGAGACAGTCCATCTCCGGAGATATCCTGCAGAAGCTGGAAGCCCCAGGCTGTAGTCCCTGCACAAACATCAAAAATCCATAAGGAAAAAGGAAGTCAGGAAAGCTGGCCGCTTTCTCCCCCGGCCCCCTGGGGCCACCCTCCACTATAGCAGCGGCTGTTTGGGTGGTGCTGGATGGAGAAGAATAAGGATCTTTCATAGACACCCTGGCAGGCCACAAGCAGAGTGAAGGAATGTAGAAGACGGTGACCTTTTGCAGAAATTCTCCTTTCCCGGCCGCCCAAGTCTCTGCTGGCTTTTCCTGGGGCTTTTCCAGGGGGTTTCCCTGGAACCTCTTCCTTCCCTCCAGTTGGAACACCCGGGAAGGTGAGGCCTCTGTCTGGGGACTCCCGGGTGGGGGCGCAGGTCAGGGGCCCTCCCAGGTCTCCCCTCTTGAAGATGAATCGAGCCAGCATCCGGTGCCAGCCTCTGCAGGGTGCAGCGGTCCTCCTGGCCGATGGCTGATTCACACTTGGTTGTGCTGCCCACCTACCTCTTCCCACCAAAAGGAGCATTCATGGGCGGGGGAGTTAGTTGGCAGTGCCAGCCAATGCTGGCGACATAAGAGACATGGTTTTGATCCCTGGGTCAGGAAGATCCCCTGGAGGAAGGCGTGGCATCCCACTCCAGTATTCTTGCCTGGAGAATCCCATGGACAGAGGAGCCTGGCGGGCTGCAGTCCATGGGGTCGCGAAGAGTCAGAACGACTGAAGCAACTTAGCATGCACACAGACAGAATAAAGAGGAGCCAAATATACTTAGAGGAGGTGCCCGAGGCAAGATGAAAGCACAGGGTCTCGGATTTCTTGCGCAAACTCTGGGGGTATTTACCGGACAGTGATGTGCTGGTGACCTCTTACTACTGATATATGGCAGCCACCCCACAGCTTTGGGGCGTAAAACACCAGCCGTTTGTTCACCATCCTGAAACCTGGGTAGTGCTGGGATGCTCATGTTCCCTCTATGAGGGGGCCTGTGCCACTCCAGTGGGCACCTCCATCTGGGAGCTTCGTTGGGTCTGGAACTTCCAAGGTGTCTGGACCCGGCAGGCAGGTACCCCCCGGGCTGCACAAGCTGGGGGCTGCCAAGGCCCTGGTCTCTCACTGCACGGCCTTTCCAGGAGGGTGGGTGACCCTTTGCCAATGGTTCTTTCAACCGGAAGAAAGGAAAAGAGGGTAGGGGCCTGCTTCTGACTCACTGTGGCTCTTCTGCTCACATTCTATTGGTGAGAGGTGGTCCCAGGGCTCTATCTAGATCTAGGAGAGGCTGGGAAGTATACTTATGGAGAGAGGAGATGGAAACTCATTAGCTACAACCCTACCCTGAATGATGTAGCAGTCAGGAAAGCCTAGGTTATGCTGCAGTAACAAACACCCCCCAAATCTCAGCAGCTTGAAACAGCAAACTTTATCTTTCAAAGCCTATGTCCTTCCAGGGTCAGCATGGGATTATTTATTTGTTGCTCAGAGAACCAGACTGATGGAGGGGGCCCCCCCCCCAGGTGCCTTCACAGTTACACAGGCAGGGGCAGTGTGAATCACTGGTTCTTAAAGCTTCTGCCCAGAGTAGCCATTTTATTGGTCAGAGCAAGTCACCTGGCAACGGCTGGATTCAAATGATACCAGGTTCCCAGAATGAGAGAAGTGAGCTGCTCAGACATGACCACAGCGGGAGTCTGAATCTCGGTGGGTATCGGGCTACTCTAGCACTGAGCCCAGGAGCCACCAGGCTGTGGGAAGAACACAGCTCAGTCTTCTGTGTCCTTGTCATCAGAGATCGAGCTCTGACTGAGTCTCCAGTGTGGGAAGAGCCCCCAGAAGGTAGGCTGTCAGGAGGTGAAGACCCCAAATGTGGACGGCTGGAAGTCCCACCCGATCAATGCACCTTTGGCTTCATCCTGAAAAGAAGGCCACCCCCAAGGAATGGAAGCTGGGGAGAGCATGGCTGGTTTTAAAAGGACACACTAGCCTGGTAGCCAATGTCAAGGGTGAATCAGCTGTAAGTAAAGGAAAACTCAACCCAATTATTTAGGGGAAGAAAAAAATGGAAGGAGAAAATTATTGATTCGTGCAACTAAGTAGGTGGGGATTTCTGCCTTCTGGTCTGGTTTGTTCCAGGAGTTCAAGAGGATCATGAAGACCTTGCTTCTTTTTCTCAATCTCTTGGTTCTGCCTCCTCTAGGCTGGATCCAGGCCTGGATAATCACTTCTAGATGGCATAACACCCAGTCCCAGAGGATAGGATGAGAGCACCTCCCCAGGTCCCAGAGTTTCCCTGTTTGGACGAGCCTGGGCCATGTGCCATCTCTGAACCAATGATTGCTATTGGAGGACTGACGTGCATTGGTCGGCCAGGCCTGGGTCACATGATTTGCCATGTGGGGGATAGAGACTAGAGAGGGAGAGTTTCCTTATCATGCATGCGTGCAGAGTCGTGTCCGACTCTTTGTGACCCTATGGACGGTGGCCCACCAGGCAGCTCTGTCTGTGGGATTTCCCAGGCAAGAACACTGGAGTGGGTTGCTGTTTTCTGCCCTAGGGGATCTTCTCGACCCAGGGATCAAACCTGTGTCTCCTGCATTGGCAGGCAGATTCCTTATCACTGAGCCACCTGGGAAGCCTTTCCTTATCATGTGAAATCTTAAAACAAAATTCCACATTTGAAATTGCAGCTGTGCCCTTCAGATTACACAGAGTCCCAAGCCTTTCTTTGGCATAAGTACCTCTGGCATGAGGTACCATCTGATACACTACATGGGTTTTGTTTGCTTGACCACATCACACAGCATGCGGGAACTTAGTTCCCCGACCAGGGACTGAGCCTGTGCCCCCTGCAGTGGGTGGGTAGAGTCTTAACTACTGGACTGCCAGGGAAGTCCCTGATATGCTATACATTTTTAAGAACTTCTTCCTAATTTGTCTTCCCCACTGAAATGTCAGCGCCAGGAAGGAGCAGAGGCCGTCGATCTAGTCTTTTCACTGCCCTGGGTCTGCATAGTAGGCTCTCAGGAAGGGCTGTCGAGTGAATGGATGAATGAAGAGGCTCCTGTAGGCTGCGGGAAGGTAGCAGTGGCGTTTCTGAGCGCAGCCTGGAGGCCTGGCGCTGTGCTAAATGCCGGCCATCAGCTGTCTCAGTTAAGCCCCCAGCAGCCCTCCCCAGTTTCCGATGAGGCTCAGAGAAGCTCCGTCACCTGCCGGAGGACACAGAGGACGTGGGGCCAGAGCCACTCAGTCCCAAGCCCACATTCTCACTCCTCACCTGCTGCCTCCACGGGAGCTCGACAGCTAAGAGCAAGCGAGGGGTGGGCTTGACCCACCGGAGGATTAACCCCCAAGAGGACCTTAAAAATGCCTGTCCTTTGGGACTCTTGGAGACAGCTGATGGAAGTTTAAACCGGAACCACTGGTTTGGAAAAACGATCTGGCGTTATCTGATCCCGGTGAAGGTGAACACATCTTCCCGTGCGAGGACTCAGTCCCTAGGTGCCAGAGAGATCCATGCACTGTAGACAGCGTTGCTGGGAAGAGAACAGGACCTGAGCGTTGCCCCTCCTGTCACCAGGAGGACCATTTGAATCCATGGGGACAGAACCTGCGATCAGGAGAGCCGACTGTATGTGGCAAAGTTCATGACTGAGCAGATTCCGGCGGCATTTATGGTCAGGTTTGTGTGTAAATTGCATGTGCGTGCACGGGGCACATGCCTTCCCATGCACGAACGCATGAGTGCTGGCATGCACACGTGTCTGCTGAAGTCAGGCCCCAGGGAGTGTCCCACACATCGCTGCTCAGACCTCCAGGCTGCCCACTGCCCTCCAAGAATGTGTCTGTCCTCCCTTGCCCAAAGCTGATGCTCCTCAAATCTTCAGGCGTCAGGATCCCCCAAGAGGGGATGAGGCCCCTTGTGGGGCCTGCTGACTTGGGCCCTGGGCCAACCATCTGCAACCAGGGGCTTTGTGACCCTATGAAATGGGGCGGAAAATGCCGGCCCTGTGTGTCCGCGTGGGGGAGACACAGCGAGACATGGCGGGGATTCAGACGTCAGATTACAGTCCAGCTGCTGGGCGTGTGGCCAGCTTAGCCTGCTGGCTCCTAGGGAGCTGGACTCCAGGGCAAATCTGGGAGAGTGAAGCCACCTGTCGGTGTGGGATCCCACCCACCAGCATCCCCAGGAACACCTGGTGGTCTTGCTTCGCGGTAGCCAGCCTCCAAGACCGCCTCTGGTGACCCGTCTCCCGGGGCTCTGTGCCCTTGCAGAGACTGCTCCACGCTGCAGCGGCGAGGCTCTGTTGGAGCAGCAGAATGCGGCGGAGGCAATGGTGTAGGACGTCCCAGGCATCGCTGCTGCTGCCTTGCTCTTGGGTCACTTGCTCCCGGGGTGGCTGGCTGCCCTGTTGCAAAGTGACCCAAGCAGCTGCCTGGAAAGGTCCACTTGGGAGGAACTGAGATCCTGTGCCAACAGCCGCAGGAGTGAACCACCCTGGAGGCTCATCTTCCAGCCCCAGTTAAGCCTTCCGATGAGACCGTGGCCCCAGTCAACTGCTGGACTCCGACATCAGGAGAGGTCTTGAGCCAGAAACACGCAGTTCTGTTTCCCCTGCATTCCCGATGCTGAGCTACCGTCTGAGATTATAACCGCTCCTTGTTCTTTTCAGCCTCTACCTGTCCAGACAGTCTGCTGGCAACAATAGATGATGACTCTGCTTCCCTGGTGACTCACTGGTAAAGAATCTGCCTGCAATGCAGGAGGCCAGTTTCGATCCCTGGGTTGGGAAGATCCCCTGGAGACGGGCACGGCAACCGACTCGTGGACAGAGGAGGCTGTCGTGTGGCAGTCCATTGGGTTGCAAAGAGTTGGACAGGACCAAAGCGACTTAGCATGCACAGACACTCTTTTCCATTTATTGAACACTCAGCACATGAATGTTTTACGTTCTACAATAGTTTCATCATCACAGAAATCCTGACGGTGGATGTAATGGTCCCCATTGCATAGAAGAAGACACGGAGGTTCAGAGAGGAGCAGTGACTTGTCAAAGTTTGAGCCCTGGACAGAGGCAGAGAGCCACACTTCTAAACCCAGATCGTGTGTGCAAGCGTGTTCAGTGGCTCAGTTGTGTTAGACTCTTTGCAACCCAAGGACTGTAGCCTACCAGGCTCCTCTGTCCATGGGATTTCCCAGGGAAGAATACTGGGGTGGGTTGCCATTTTCTACTCCAGGGGATCTTCCCGACCCAGGGATTGAACCGCATCTCTTTCGTCTCATGCGCTGGCAGGCGGATTCTTTACCGCTGAGCCACCTGGGAAGCTCCATACTGTCAGCTCAAAGACCTCTCTTCCTTAAGCTCTGCCCCCTCCTTCCTTCCTTGCTTTGGCAGCCGAGGTCCCTGCCGGAAGTCAGGCCCGGGTGTCTGATGGGACATTTCAGTTGCACAGAGAATTTTTTACATTTTTATTTATTTATTTTGGCAGTGCTAGGTCTCTGTGGCTGCACGTGGGCTTTCTCTAGCTTCAGTGAGCGGGACCTACTCTCTAGTCGTGGTGGGCAGGCCTCTCACTGCCGCGGCTTCTCGCTGCAGAGAACAGGCTCTAGGATGCTTGGGCTCAGTAGTTGTGCTGCAAGGGCTTAGTTGCCCCGTGGCATGTGGGATCTTCCCAGATAAGAGATCAAACGCATATCCCCTTGGCAGGCAGATTCTTAACCACTGGACCACCACAGAAACCCCCAGAGAATTCTCTAGAGTAATGGCTACAAGAACAACTAGAATTTGTTCTTTTTCCCCAGGGCTGCTATAACAAACTGTTGCAAACTTAGAGGCTTCAAAGCACAGACATGCACTCTCTCCATTTGGGAGGGCAGAGTCTGGAATCAAGGTGTCTGCAGAGCCATCCTCCCACTGAAGGCTCTAGGGGAGAACGCTTCCTGCCTCTTCCAGCTTCTGGGGCTCTGGTGTTCCTGGGCTGGTGGCCACGTCCCTCCAGCCACGGTCTCCTCCTCCTCACACGGCCTCCTCGTCTATGCATCTGTCTTCTCCTCTTCTGTCTCTTGGTCGTTGGATTCGGGGCTCCTCCTAAACCACCATTAGCCCATCTTGGTCCTCACCTGAGTTACCTCTACAGAGACCCTCTTCCAAATAAGGTCATGTTTGGAATCCAGAAAAATGATGCAAATAAACTTCTTTACAAAACAGAAGTAGACTCCCAGATATAGAAAACAAGCTTACAGTTACTAAAGGGCAAAGAGGGAGAGGGATAAATTGGGATTCAGTTCAGTTCAGTTCAGTCGCTCAGTCATGTCCAACTCTTTGTGACCCCATGAATCGCAGCACGCCAGGCCTCCCTGTCCATCACCAACTCCCGGAGTTCACTCAGACTCACATCCATCAAGTCAGTGATGCCATCCAGCCATCTCATCCTCTGTCGTCCCCTTCTCCTCCTGCCCCCAATCCCTCCCAGCACCAGAGTCTTTTCCAAGGAGTCAACTCTTCGCATGAGGTGGCCAAAGTACTGGAGTTTCAGCTTCAGCATCATTCCTTCCAAAGAAATCCCAGGGCTGATCTCCTTCAGAATGGACTGGTTGGATCTCCTTACATACAGTCCAAGGGACTCTCAAGAGTCTTCTCCAACACCACAGTTCAAAAGCATCAGTTCTTCGGCGCTCAGCTTTCTTCACAGTCCAACTCTCACATCCATACATGACCACAGGGAAAACTATAGCCTTGACTAGACGGACCTTTGTTGGCAAAGTAACGTCTCTGCTTTTCAATATGTTATCTAGGTTGGTCAACAGACACTATATATACAAAATAGATAAGCAACAAAGACCTATAGCCCAGGGGACGATACTCACTATCTTATAATAACCTGTAATGGAAAAGAATATGAAAAAGAATATATGTATATATATAATACACCTATGAATCACTTTGCTGTATACCTGAATCATTATAAATCAACTATACTTCTTTTTCTGGCTGCACTGCCCTGCACATGGGATCTAGTTCCCTGACCGGGGATCAAACTTGCACCCCTAGCGTTGGAAGTACAGAGTCCAACTGGACCACCAGGGAAGCCCATATACTTCAATTACAGAAAGAAAACGTCCCAGGTGGGCAGGAATTTCGGCAGAGGGGACATTATTCAACCCATTTCACACTTGCTTGGTGTTTTGTTATTTATAAAATCCCAGCACGGTTCAGCGAACCTGAAAGGTAGGTTTCAGTATTATTTGACACTGATAGTCGTAAGGGGCTTCCCTGGTGGCTCAGAGGTAAAGAATCCGCCTGCAATGCAGGAGACCTGGGTTTGATCCCTGGGTTGGGAAGATCCCCTGGAGAAGGGAACGGCTGCCCACTAAAGTATTCTTGCCTGTAAGACTGGCTCAGCTCCGGGATGGGCCTCAGGCCTCCCAGCCAGCAGGTGGTGGAGGGGGGCTTCTTGCCCCAAGTATGTGACCTGGCATCCATCCACACGGGTGAGTCCGGCAGCCTGTGCGCTCCGGGTCCGCACTGCAGCCGACAGGGTCCTGGCCTTCCCTGCCTTGCGGGAGCTGTTGCTGCAGGTGGCTGCCGGGGGGCCGCTCCAGGTGGGCTCGGCGGCCATCAGAACCTGGTAATGATCGGGGAGCTCTCCTCGCAGAGTTCCCTGATGGTCCATTAAAGGCAAGTTGGAACCTCATGATTACAGGGAAAGTTCAGCGGGCTTCCTCTTTGAAATACACAAAGGCTGCTCAGGTGATGGCTTGAGCTGCTGTGTTTGAAGTGGCCGTCCTCCCAAGGAACATCTGGTAGGCTGGGCCGCCCGCACTACAAACACGCCGGGCACAGCTGGCCCTCAAAGGCTGCCCGGGCCAAACACGGGGGCCAGGCTCTGCTTTTTTCTCTGGTTTTGACTCGCCCCAAACTCTCGGCTGCTCACTTGTACCTTGCTTTGGTGGGTGGGTGGGTGGGTAAGGAGGGGGGTTCTTTCTTTTTATTTTTCCCTGAGCTGAACTTCAGAGAATATTAACACCAAAGAACCCAGGGTTGCCTCATTAATTCAGGATTAGTGCCGAGCCCAGCGATTATTGTGGATTCTCAACAACAGCTAAAAGAACTCACACAGTCAAGACCAGAGGACTGCCCTGATCAGAGCCCCATCGCAGGAGTCTAGGCAGTATTTTAGGAAACAGCAAATTCCCCTTTTTTCTAATCATCCGTGCATTCAACAAATAGTTATTAAGTGCCTACTATGTGCCAGGTAGTGGGAGCAGCAAGTGCAAAGGCCCCGGAGCAGAGAGAGCTTGGAGCAT